>NC_138369.1:9112836-9140761 GCF_054177405.1 Leptonychotes weddellii | reverse complement strand
CTCCTTCCCCTCCCCTTCCTCTTCCTCCTTCCCCAGTCCTTCTCCTGCTCCTCTTCCTTCTCTTCTCTCTCCCTCTCTGATTATTGGGTGATGCTTGCTCACAGAAACTAGCCTGACCACCACCAACACCCCAAGCCACAGAATGGAGACTTGGAGAAGGGACCCTGGGGAAGTGTAGTGTCCTAAAAAGAGACCATTTGCCCCCAAGTAGTAGATTACGGATGGCGGCAGTGAACTCTTTGCTAGCCCTTCCCTTGAGACGTTGTGATGATTAGTTTTTTCTGTCAGATGGACTAGGCTACGGTACCCACTGTTTACTTAAACACTTATTAGGTGTTTCGGTGAGGTGTTTTGTACATGGAGTTAACACCTACAATCAGTTGACTTTAAGTAAAGGAGTAAATCACACCACATCAATGTAAATGGGCCTCATGCAGCCAGTTGAAAGGTCTTAAGAGCAAAAATTGAGGTTTCCCAGAGAAGAAATTCTGCCCTGAGACCACAACATCTACTCCTGCCTGAGTTTTCAGCCTGATGGCCTGCTGGCCTACAGATTTCAGACTGGCCACCTCCCCAGTCACATGAGCCAATGGCTTAAGATAAATCTTCATATGTACATATATGTGTGTATATTTTTATCTTAAGATATATATATCTTAAAATAAATAAATAAATCTTAAGATAGAAATTTATATATAATCTTTATATCACATATAAATCTTAGGATAAATACACAGTATATAGATAGATGATAGTTGTAGATGGATGGATGGATGGATAGATGAGAGATAGATAGATAGATAGATAGATAGATAGATAGATAGATAGATAGTTGATAGATAGATAGATGATAGATAATGAATAGGTGATAGAGCTCGATGCTATTAGTTCTGTTTCCCTGGAGAACCCTGACTGATACAGAGGTAAAGTATCATTCCTTTCTCCTTGAACCCCGGGCTCTCCTCTATGACTCCGGGGACTTGCAAATCTAGCTTGTAGGAAGACTTGTGACTTTCTTCTAGCCCCTTGGAACACACCTGCTTGGATTTAGCTGCCATGTTAAGAGGAAGCCCAGGCAACTCCCTGGAGAGGCCCCACATTGAGAGTAACTAAGGACCCCAGCCAACAGCCAGCACCAAATTGCCAGCCACGAGAGTGAGCCACCTTGGATGTGGATCTTCTAGCCTCAGAAGAGCTGCCCCAGCTGACACCTCATTGAGTAGAGAAAACTGCCCCAGTTTTCTGCCCAAATCATAGCGAGCAAACTAAAGTTTGCCAGTTTAAGCTACTAAACTTCCTGGCTGTTCGTTATACAATAACGACTAACTAGAACAAATACATTTCCTAACATTGGAAGTCCTTTTAAAAAATGGTCATGTGTGCAAAAATGTTTGTATGTACATTGAAAAATGTTCACATACGCAATTTTTTTCAAACTGAAAAAAAATCACACCAAACTGCTGGGCTGGGGGTAGAGAGCAGAAGCCACCATGGGAAAATTTCCTTTTTAAATGTCTATACTTGCATAAACAAAAGCATGATTCCATTTCTACACTTGCATTTTTTTTTTTACCTCAAGCCAATGTAATATTTGGAAAGAGAGGATTTAAATGAATAAAGTACTTATAACAACCCACCCTGGCTTACAGTCAGTACCAGGAATGTGTTTGCCATTATTTCCATTATTTTATAAGAGAACGAGGACATGAGCACCAGCCAGGAGCCTTGGGTGTCTCTGGTGCACATATCACGGACTTTACTGGTTGTGAATGCCACCCCCCCGCAATTCATTCCCTTGGTCCTTAGCAAGGAGGAAGCTCTCGGGGGGAGCAAGTGCCAGGGTCAGATGGCCCATGGTCAAAGCTCATCTTTGCTACTCTCCAGCTGTGTGACCTTGGGCAAGTGACTTGCCCTGTCTGAGCCTCAGGTTCCTTCTTCGTAAAAAATGGCATAGTAATAGGCTTGTGGGGATTGGAGGAGTGACTTGTGTGTCTTGGTTTTGTTTTTCCCAGAAGTAGACTCTAATGCAAGGCTTCAAGTACAAAAACAAAAACTGTATTCTGAGACAGGAATTCAACTGCAAATTGTTCCTTTGGGAAGTGACCCCAGGAGATACCAGTAGGGCAGTGTGACTGAGTGAGAGAGAGAAGAGAAGGCAGCAGGGAAACGGGGCTTTGTCAAGGAAGTTCCCACTTGGGGCAGCTGGGGCTCAGTCCCTCTGGGGATCTCTGGGAGACAGCAGAGAACAGGCACCCACCAGTCGTTACTCAGGGCCACTGCCAAGGGCATTATTTCTCCAGAATGTCCTGCCAGCTGCAACAGGGTGCAGTTTGGACAGTGGCCTGATGTGGACACTTACAGTTGTTCAGTGAGTGAGGTTCTCCCTCCTGTCTCCCCAATACACCCACACACAGTCTCACCCACACACTCACACTCATAGATACATGTATACTTACAAACGCACACATGCGTGCACACACACAATCTCATGCACACATGTACTCACACAGTGCACCCACACTCCACAATTGCACACGTACACACACTCACATGCACGTATGGTCACTCACGTGCATACATCCACACACTTACTCACACACATGTGCACATACCCAAACATACAGTCACACGCACACACCCTCATACACACATTGGACTAATGGAGACCAGACGCCGTAGAGCTTGTTGTCCCTCAACCGTCCAGCAGAGGGAGCCTCCGACACACTCAGGAGAGGAAGGAGACCCACAGCAACCAGTGACTGGCCCAGGCCTGCTTGTGTCTGAAGAATCGGACACGCAGATGCAGCAGGTCCCGGGGATCCACGGGCCCCATGCCTCCCCTCCTCCCTCCCTCATTCACTCACCATCACCGACCTTAGCGGAAAGTTAATATGCATGAGAAGCATGATGAAAAATCCACCTGGCAAAGGAGAACCGAGGTGCAGAAAGGGCCAGTCACGTGCCCAAGGCCACCGCTAGAAAGGGGGCAGAGCTGGGGTTTGAACCCACATATGTCGCCTCCCAAGACCAAGTTTGTTTTGCTGGAGGATGAGTGGCCTCAGACGGGGGATTCCGCGGCCGACGATCCCAGCACACGCCACCCGGGGGCGCCGCAGGACACACACCGCTGTGGCCTCCAGCACCACTCCTCCTGGCTTTGACTTCTCTCCACGCCCCTGCACCCACCCCGCTCCACCCACGCCTGCCGACACCCCCTTATAGGCAAAGCGAGGCGAGGGTCCCGAACCAGCACTAGAAGCCTGGGGGGGGTAAGCCACCCCTCTGAGGCCACGCTATGAGGACACTGTTGTTGGACCTTGGGTGAATCATCTCACTCTAGGGAACTTCGTTTCCACCTCCATTAAACGAGATAATGACAGTACCCATCTCCTAATAACAGTACCCGTGAGAATTACGTGCGAATATTTGGAGGGCACAAAGGAAGCTCTCAACCAACTTTAAATCTCATTATGGTTATATCAGCTTTGGAGACCTGGAGACCCGGAAGGCTTGGTCCTGAAACCCCTCCATCTTGGACGCACATGGGTGTACATGGGAGAGCGCGCGCGCGCGCGCGCACACACACACACACACACACACACACAGGGATTGCACTAGTCTTGGGGCTTTTTAAACAATCACCTAAGTGCTGAGGTATTCCAAATGTATATCACCAGCCCGGAACTCCCTCCCGAATTCAAGACCTGCCTATCCAACAGCCCACTTGACATCTCCAACTCCTCCTGGCCTAAACTGACATGCTGATCTCAGTCCCTCACCACCTCCCCCCCCAAAAAACCTTTACTCTATTAAGCATTTTCCATCTCAAGGTGTCACTTCTATCTTTCCAGGGGCTCAGACCCAAACCCAGGGTCCTCCCTTTCTCCTGAATCCCTCATTCAAAGTATCAGCAAACCTGCCAGCTCTACCTTCATAAAGCACCCTGTCATCAGAATCCAAGCACCTGTCTTTGCTCTACAGCCCCCAGCTTGCTTGGAGCCATTGTCATCTCTCACCTGGACAAATCTGGTCACCCCATCTGATCTCCCTAGTCCCATCTTCACTTCACAGCCTCTATTCAACATAGCAACCAAAGACTGTATGACAAATTTTGTCCCTCCTCTGCCCAGAACCCTCCATGGCTCCCTATTTCTGTCACAGTAAAATCAGTGGACTCCAAGGCTCTGTGTAACCTGCTCCTATCCCCTGCCTGCCCTCATCTCTTTCCATGCTCCTCCTGCAGCCACACTGATCTCCTCAATGCCCCCTAAACACCCCAAGCTTGTTCCTACCTCAGGGCCTTTGCACTGTTTCTCTCTACCTCGAACATTCTTCTCCCAAATATCCACATGGCTCCTGCCCTCTCCTATCTAAAGTCTTTGTTGAAATGACCCCTTCTCAGTGAGGGTTTCACTGACGACTGAACAACTTCTCTCCCCACCAGCATTACTGAACACCCCCCAACACTTACCCAGCTCAATTTTTTCATAGCACTTATCACTTCTCTCACACGGGCCAATGAAGTCACCCCACCTGGTCTCCCTAATCTGACCCTTGCTTTTCCACTTAGCAGCCAAAAGAATACTATAAAGACCAAATGACAAATCTTTTGCTCTGCTCAGAACCCTCCCATGGCTCCCCATTTCTGTCACAATAAAAGTCAAAATCCTCCAAGGCCCTGTGTGAATTTACTTTCTTTGCTTATTTTTTATTCATCATCTGTTAACACCCCCCCCACCCCTGCAGCAAATGTCAATTATGTAAGGGCTCAAATATGGCCTGGCTCACAGTAGATGCTCAATAAATATTTGATGAATTAATACAATTATTGTAGATACCATCACCGCCCCATCTTCTGTATCATCTTGTCAGGGACTATGCTGTCATCAGTTCCCCCAGTCAGAGGCCTGGGAATCACCCTCACCTCCTCCCTCACCTCAGCCCCCGCGGCTAGATGGTCACCCCTCCTGTCCTGCAGACCTCAGTCTCCCTCTTCCCCAGATTTCCAGTTCCCAGTGCCCACCCCCTTCCGAGCCACCTCCCTGCCAGCCCACATCTGACCATGTCCTGTCCTGCCCCCTACTCACATACCCTTTATAGCTCCCTATTGCCCTCAGAATAAGTGAGATGTGGCCCGCAGTTCCTGGCAGTTGGCCCCTGACCAACTTTCCTCCATTCTGCCCCCCTCCCCCAGATCCAGCCACCCTGGAGTGGTGTTCCTTGAGAACACCACACTCTCCCTCACCTGGGGACTTTTGCAGATGCTGTTCCTCCCGCCTGACATGCTCTTCTCTCCCTTGTCACCACTCAGCTTGTACCCTCACTTCAGCATCGGAGAAGCTCTCCCTGAGCCACCCCCCTGTTGTGTTCGCAGAGCACCAGGGCTTCTCATTTGGAGCACTTGTCGTGGATTATAAATAAACTTACATGTGGAATTATTTGTACAACATCTGTCCCCTGTTCTCCCGAGGGCAGGAATTGGGCCCAGCTGTGCTCTTGGCCCAGTGCCAATGAACACTTAATTAATATGTGGTCTGTTGATGAGGTAAATGAATGCACAAACTGTCCCAAAAAGCCTGAGTTTATGTCTGAGGGCAAATAGCTTCCCAGCCTCCTAGCCCATAGCTTCCCTCACGTACCTCCCAACAGCCTAGGGACCTTCATTTCCTTCCTGGGCCCCAACGGAAGTGTCTGGCTGAGCTAGGGGGTGAACGATGGGGGACGTCTGCATCCCTTGCTTTTATTCTACAAAAATCAGGACACTCAGCGAAGGGCCTTTCAGCAAGGGAGGAAAGAAGGGGCTTGTGAGGGAGGGTCTAGATTTACAAACAGCAGAAGCACACATCCTGAGCCCTGGGATGCAGCCAGATGCCAGAGGAGTTCGCCCAAATGAGCTAGGAGCCTCAAGAAGGTGATGTCCGGGCTCAGGGCTCTAAATTCGGGCTCTAGCTCCCAAGTCCTCAACTTGGAAGGCAGCCGGAATCCACGGGGGTACTGGTCCTGAATCCCAGAGGCCTTAGGTGTTGGGTCTTAAGTCCTTGGGTGGCTGGCTGGGTGGGGCCTGAGGCCCTGAATGCTCTGGATCCTGGGAGGGGTCTGGGCCCAAGATTTGGCCAAGCCTGATCCCTCAAGCAGGAGAGCCGGAACGGGCCCTCAGGGGACAGGACCTGGACCTCAAGGGGCGGGACCAGACCGCCAGGAGGCGGAGCCTTGTCGTGAGGGGCGTGGCTTGCACCGTCAGGCTTCTCCACGGAGGAGCCTGGTCCTCTGGGAACCGAACGTGAACTTCGAGGGGCGTGGTTTCTGCCCTCAGGATCTTGGGGGCGGGGCCTGCGCCCTCGGGCTTGGGGCCTGGGCCTCTCCGGGCGGGGCTTAGGCCCCCGGAGTTCCGCAGGGAAGCGCCAGCGCTCAGGCCCGCGGAGGCAGCGGCTCCACGTTGAGCCAGATGCCGTTCTCCGTGCGCAAGATGAGCTCGGGCTTCCGCCGCACCTTGCGCGTTCGGTCCACGCTCAGGCGGAAGCGCAGCAGCGTCAGCGCCACGGCCACGCGCATCTCAGCCATGGCAAAGCTCTGTCCGATGCAGTTCCTAGAGGAAGGGGCACCGGGGTGGGGCTCAGCTCAGCGGCTGTGTTAGCCAGGAAGGGGGGAGTCCCGGGGTAAATGACCTCCCCCTCTGAGCCTCAGTTCCCTCCTCTGTAAAATGGGGGCAGCGGCATCAGAGTCGTTGGAAGCATATGAGCCCAGAACTCAGGGCCTGGCACACAGTAGTTGCTCAATACCCAGGGATACTATCACAGAGTCTGATTAGGGGACATCCTGGTACACTGAAAGCATGAAGAGGGGGCCGGGTTGGCAGAAAGCACATCTGGGTGGGAGGTGGTCTCTGCTCCTGATCGGCACATCCCTGACCTTCCACTGGCCTCGGTGACCCTCCTATGCTTGGCTTGGACTGAGGGAAATAGAAGAGTTACCTGGGTCCTGCGGAGAATGGCACGTAGGCCAGTGGGGAGCGCTGCTGTGGGTTGTCCGGGTCAAAGCGATAGGGGTTGTACACCTAGGCAGGATTAGCCTGGGGGTGAGTCTGGGGGCCTGGCCCAGCCATCACAGCTTGGCCCCCATCCTTCAGCTGGACAGAGAGAACCTCACTACAATCCAGCCACACCCTCTTCTTTCTGTTGTTCAAGCATGCCAGGCTCATTACAACCACCGGGCCTTTGCACTTCTTGTCTCCTCTGCCTGGAACAGGCTTCTCCCTGCTCTTCACACTTTTCAGGTCTCAGCTCAAATATCTCTTCCTCCCCAACGCCTTTCTTCACCACTTGAGCTAAAGTGCCCCCCACCCCACTCCAGTTTTTATTTCCTCTGTGCATGTATCAATAACGACAATGATAGTTTTTGCTTATTTTCTTCCCCTGAACTTAAACCATGAGCTCCATGAGGGCAAAGGCCGTAACTTCCTCTGTCCTCAGTGCCCAGCACAGAGGCTGGCACACAGGAGGTGTTCAATAAATATTTGTGGACCTAATGAATCAACAGTGAGTGAATGGATGGGGGAGGGGCACTCAAGCTCTGTACCCAGCCAGGCCATCTGGGTCCCTGGGGAGCAGAGTAGGGAGGCCTCACCACCCCAGGACCACCCCTTCTGAGGAGGAAGAAGCTGAGGGAATGGAGAATTGAGGCAGGGGCTCACCTTGGAGTCAGGCCACACGGTGGGGTTGTGGTGGGTCCCATAGATGCTGACCAGGCAGATAATTCCTGTGGGGAGGATGGGGTCAGTGGGGCCATTGGAGCTGAGGGGAACCAGGGCCTTCTCTGAAGACCTCCTCCTTCCCTGCTCTTCCTGGGGCCATGCTGTTCCCATGAGCCATCTGCTACTCTTTCCTGCCCATCCTTCTCTGAAAAATTCTGCTGCTGTGTCCACTCCGCTGCTGCTCCCTAAAGGGTTCCCATCACCTTTCTAGCTGCCATGCTGGCCACACAGGGATCTTTCTCACTCACATATCTGACACTGTTCCTCCTCAGCTCAAATACCTCCCTTGGCTCCCTACTATCCTGAAGATCAAGTTCAAATGCCTCAACCTAGCATTCAAGGTCTTTCACTACCTGCACCCTGAGACTGCTCCATAAATATGCTCTCTCTTTCACTTTCAACCTCCAAGGCTCATCTCTCATGTTGCCTCTTCTAAGCAGCCCTCCCTGCATTTCACCCCAGATGAAGTCATTGCTCCTTATTTTGGGCTGTTCCAGCCCCTGTTCCTCCCTTTAGCCCATCCTTAACCCCATGTGACTGGGATGTCTGTGCCCTGCTGTGTCTCCCTCAGACTGGGTGGTACTCAAGGCCTGGGTCTGGGAACGAGGCCTCTCTAGATCTCCAGCATCACTTGGGCTTAGTCTCCAAGGGGTATCTGGCAACTGAATGAAACCGTCCCTCCCCTACCTGCACCCTCCTGGGGCCCATGCTGCCACACCCACTCTTGCCTTTCCACCTGAACTCACCCATCTCTGTCTACCCCCTACACAGCTGGGTCTCCTCCCTCCTCCCAGAAGCAAGAGCCTCACAGAGAGTTGCCCCATCTACAGGGAGGGTGCACCTGGGGCAGGCATGACCAGGCCCCCCTAGGCAGCAGAGCAGCCCAGCGGCCGGGTGGACATCATGGGCACCTTTGGGGATGATGCGCCCATCTGGAAGCTTGATGTCCTCCGTGCAGCGGCGGGAGACCAAGGTCACTGGCGGGAACTGGCGTAGGCTTTCCTTGATGCACATGGTGGTGAAGGGCAGCTGAGTCAGGTCGTCCCTGGGAAGCATGGAACATGGAATGGTGGGTGACTTGGGGTCAGGCCACAGCAACAAACAACCCCTTCCCCAAACACACGCACAAACACACACATGCCCATGCACATGCATTCAGAAGCAACCACACAGGAAACCAGTCCAGGATCTCAGACTTGCCCCAACTTCCCGCATTTGTAGTTGGGGCATGCTCATATCACTAATCCTCAGCGTGCAAAATATCTGACCCGCAACCAATCAGAGCAGCACCAGCAGGCTTCTGCACGCCCAGCATTAACCCTTTAACTGATGAATAATGTCAGAGGACAGCTGGGAGGGGTGCCAGGATAGGCAGGGAGGCCCGGGGCCGCAGCAGTTTACCTGCCTGTATGGATCAATTTCAGTATTTAAAAACCCATACATCCTCTCCTTATGCTATTATTAACTTTGTTCCATTGGACTCCAGGGCTCCAAATTGGATTAATTATAACCCTTGGTCCATGATCTGGATCATTTTTTTCTCTTTCAAAGAAATTTTATGTCGCTACCTTAAAGGGCAAACAGCATGCCTGGGATAAAAGTACCCATAACATAGACACCACTGGGAAAACAGAAGAGTTATTAAATTCTAGCTAGTCCTCAGAAACTGAGCCATCTTATCCCTTCATTAAAAAGGCAGATTCAGGGGACGCCTGGGTAGCTCAGTTGGTTAAGCATCTGCCTTCAGCTCACGTCATGAACTCAGGGTCCTGGGATCCAATCCCTCATCGGGCTCCTTGCTCAGCAGGGAGCCTGCTTCTCCCTCTGCCTGCCCCTCCCCTTGCTTGTGCTCTCTCTTTCTCTGATAAATAAATAAAATCTTTTTAAAAAGGCAGGGGGGCAGATTCGCAAGGAGTTCAAGATACAACGGCATCCAATTGAGAGTGTCTTTCTAATATCAAAATCTAAAAGGTGGACACTGAACAGAAAAGAGTTTTCTTTCTCAGTGTTGGATGCTATGTATTCCTGTGTTTCCTTTGAGACACCCAGAATCAGCTCTACATGGCACGTATCTAAAGTAAATTGGATTATTTTTCCCAATTCTTCACTCCCCCACCACCCCACACCTGTGTTTGAATTATACACCCCGTGCGCTCTGTATGTGATTCTGCAGTGTCTTCTGCTCAGGTGAGTGGAATGTATGTCCTGTCCCATTCATGCTGGACTTGGCCCTGTGACTTGCTTTAGCTAAATGGAATGTTACAATGCAAGTAGAGGTTTTAAACTGTGGCTCTTTGTGCTTTAGGAATCTGCCTTGAGAAGAATGTGCCCAGGGTAGCTGCTGGTTCAAGGAGAATGAGGAGACATGTGGAACAGACCTGAACCCACACATCTGTTTGGATGCCACCCCATTCAACAACACCCTGCAGGAGCAAGAGTAATATACAGGCAAGAGCAAGAAATGTGTGCAGACCAGAGCAAGAAATAAATGCGAGCCCTAGACTCAACCTGCTGCTACCATCCCCCCGACCCCAAACTGACCACTCCAGCTCTTCCAGCTCCCGGCCTTTCATGACTTCCTGGATCTCTTCCCGGCACTTCTCCTGGTACTCTGGATACTTGGCCAAGTTGAAGAGCACCCACGAGAGCCCACTGGATGTTGTGTCGTGACCTGGAGGCAGAGGAGGAGTTCAAATAGAGGCTGCCTGAAGACAGCGAAGATGCAATTTTCAGACAACGGGGCCCCGCCTGGCCTCTCCCAGCCTCACCCCACGTCCTCACCTTCAAACATAAAGGTGTCCGCCTCAGCTCGGATGTCCTCATCGGACAGTTCCTTCCCATCTTCATCCTGGGATGAGCCGGAGAGGACACTCAGCCCACTTCATCCCACCCTCCACATCCCAAGGCTCCTCTGAAGTCAAGGTATCGGCCCCTCTCTCAAGCCAAGCTGTAGGGGGAAGGATTCCAGGCAGACAGAGGTATGTAGCTTGTCTAAGAAAGATGGAAAGCGGGGTGCCTGGGGGGCTCAGATGGTTAAGTGTCTGCCTTCGGCTCAAGTCATGATCCCAGGTCCTGGGATCGAGCCCCGCATCGGGCTCCCTGCTCAGCGAGGAGCCTGCTTCTCCCTCTCCCTCTGCCTCTCTCCCTGCTCATGCTCTCTCTCTCTCTCTGTATCTCTGTGTCTCAAATGAATAAATAAAATCTTTAAAAAAAAAAAAAGAAAGAAAGAAAGATGGAAAGTGGGAGGGAGAGTGAAAGGCGAAGGGAAGAAGGGAGTTTGTGTTTCTTGAGCAGCTGCTAACACCAGAGAGCCTGCTGGATGCCCAGCCACGATCTGCGATCACACCTCGTGACCATCATGTCATAAATGGGGAAACTGAGGCTCGGAGGGGAGAGTCAGATGCCTAAGGTCAAGCATCCACTAAGCTGAAGGGCCAGAACTGGAACGCAGGACTGTCTGAATCCAGAACCCAAGCACTGCTCAGAAATTCCACAGAAGCAATGTCTGCAACTGCCACATTTCTTCAAAGTCTTGTTATTTCATCATCATAAGTCTGGTGGGCAACATTGCGCCCCCGCCCCCGCCTCCAGAACTCATATGGTGAAGTCCTAACACCCCAGGAACTCAGAATGTGACCGTATTTGGAGACAGGGCCTTTAGAGAGGTAATTCAATTATAATGAGGTCCTTAGGGTGGGCCCTAGCCCCACATGACTGGTGTCCTTAGAAGAAGAGGAAATTTACACAGAGTCACAAGCAGAGGGAAGACAATGTGAAGACACGTGAGAAGGTACCATCTACAAGCCAGGGAGAGAGGCCTCAGAAGAAGCCAACCTGGTCAACACCCTGACCTCAGACTTCCAGTCTCCAGAACGTTGAGAAAATTAATTTCTGTGGTTTAACTCCCCCAGTTTGTAGCACTTTGTTATGGCAACCCTAGCAAACTAAAACAGTAAGTCTTACGCGTGCTGCACCTGCCTACATCCCAGATCTATGTTACTTTGCACCTTGATCATTTTACATCGTCGGTGCAATTCGCGAGGAGGCCGTCCGGGGCCGGGCTCCACCCTCCAGGGCCCCGCCTCACCCGCGCCAGGAGCAGCACATCGATGAAGTCCAAGGTCTTGCCCTGCTTGCCCTTCAGCCAGGCCTCAGCCCCCTGCTGGCGGAGTGCCCGCCGCCGCTCCTGGATGACCTCCGTGGTGAAGCGGTGCACGGTGTCACAGGCCTGCCGGAATCGCCGCCCATCTGCCGTGAGGTGGTAGATGAAGTCCAAGTGGTGATGCAGGCGATACTGACGCCTGACCACCAGGGCACTCAGCTCAATGATGGCCGAGATGTAATCGCTCATCTTCCTGTGGGGGAAGGGAGGGAAAAATGAAACAAGACGAAACCAGAGAGGGAGACAAACCAAACCATAAGAGACTCTTAATCTCAGGAAACAAACTGAGGGTTGCTGGAGTGGGCGGTGGGTGGGAGGGATGGGGTGGCTGTGTGATGGACACTGGGGAGGGTATGTGCTATGGTGAGTGATGTGAATTGTGCAAGACTGATGAATCACAGACCTGTACCCCTGAAACAAATAATACATTATATGTTAAATAAATAAATAAAATAAAATAGGCCCAAAGGATTAAGACTTCCAAATAGACATAGCATCACTAAGACTAAATTCCTACAAGCCACAGAGTGGGAGAACTCCTATTCCTGATGGCGAACTTGTATCTAAAATATAGAAAGAGCTCTTAAAATGCAATAAGAGACAAATAACCCAATTTAAAAATGGGCAGAGCATATGAATAGACATTTCTCCAAAGAAGATATACAAATGGCCAAACAGCACATGAAAAGATACTTAACAGCACTAGTCGCTAGGGAAATGCAAATCAAAACCACAATGAGATGCCGCTTCACCCTAACTAAGAATGGCTAGAACCAAAAAGACAGATAATTGCAAGTGTTTAAAAAAATAATAACAAGTGTTGGTAAGGGTGTGGACAAATTGGAGCCCTCACACACTCTGTATTATAGAAATATAAAATGGCACATCTACTTTGGGAAAAATGTCTAGCAGTTCCTCAAAATCTAAACAAAGATTATCACATAACCCAGCAATTCCACTCCTAGGTATAGACTTAAAAAATCAAAAACATCTGTTCACACAAACATTCATACACCAATGTTTACATAATAGACAAAAAGTGGAAACAACCCAAATGTCCATCAGTAGATGAATGAATAAACAAAATGTGGTATTATGTGGTAAATGGAATATTATTCAGCAACCTAAACAATGAAATACTGACACAGGCCACAGCATGGATGAATCTTGAAAACATGCTGACCAAACAAAACCAGACACAGAAGTCTGTATCATTCCATCAGTATGAAATTTCCATAATAGACAAATCTATGGCAGCAGAAGGAAGGTTCGTGATTGCTTACACCGGGAGAAGTGGGAAGTGGGGGTGAGTGCTAAAATGTACAGGGCTTATCTTTGGTGAAAATATTTTAAAATTGATTATGGTGATGGTCGCACAACTATGTGAATATACTAGAAACCATTGGATTGTATATTTTAAATGGGTGAATCATACGGTATGTGAATTACATCTCAGTAAAACTCTTATTGAAAAAAAAACATACAATGGGAGGGATGGGGTGGCTGGGTGATAGACATTGGGGAGGGTGTGTGCTATGGTGAGCGCTGTGAAGTGTGCAAGACTGTTGAATCACAGATCTGTACCTCTGAAGAAAATAATACATTATATGTTAAAAAGAAGAAGATAGCAGGAGGGGAAGAATGAAGCGGGGGAAATAAGATGGGGAGACGAACCATGAGAGACGATGGACTCTGAAAAACAAACTGAGGGTTCTAGAGGGGAGGGGTTGGGGGGATGGGTTAGCCTGGTGATGGGTATTAAAGAGGGCACGTTCTGCATGGAGCACTGGGTGTTATGCACAAACAATGAATCATGGAACACTACATCAAAAACTAATGATGTAATGTATAGGGATTAACATAACATAATAAAAAAATGCTTTTATTAAAAACAAACAAACAAACAAATAAAGGGGTGCCTGGGTGGCACAGTTGGTTAAGTATCTGACTCTTGGTTTTGGCTCAGGTCCTGATCTCAGGGTCATGAGAGCAAGCCCTGCATCAGGTCCCACACTCAGTATGGAGTCTGCTTAAGATTCTCTCTCCCTCTTCCTCTGCCCCTCCATCCCCCCTACCCCCCCTACCCTGTGCTTGCTCTCGCACTCTCTCTCTCAAATAAATAAATACATCTTAAAAAAAAAAAAAATGAAATAATCACTGGGACAGGTGTGCAAGGGGCTGTCCTTGGTCCTGAATTATGCTTGTTTTCATACACTTGTCACAGTCTGTCATTTCTTGTTTCTTTATTTGTGCATGGTTACTGCCTTTCTTCCCACCAACACATAAACTCCAGAGGAGCAAGACCTTGACTATTTTGTTGACCACTGTATTCATAGTGCCTAGTCCAAGAGTGGTGCATAGTAGGTACTCAGTAAATATTTCCAGATTAATTAATTAACTAATCAATCACAAAGGCCAGCTCCACCTTACCCAACTGAAGCATAACCCTACAAAGCCCAGAGTAACAAAGTCAGCAGCTTATTATTAATGACCTACTATGTGCTACAAACTTGCCATTTATGATGTCTCTTATTCGATATATACCCACTTAGACTATAAATTCCAAGGTACTAAGTTCTGTCGCTCATCACCATATTCCCAGTAGCTAACATAGTATCAGGCACATAGTAGGAACACAACAAATATCTGATGAATGAATGAATGAACCAGGACAATGGTCATCTTATTCATTCATTCAACAAATATTCATTGAGCACCTACTGTGTGCCAGGGCACTGTGGCATCATTTTATTCTTTTTTTAAGCACAAAGTGTTATTTATTTAGAGTAGGAGCATGGGGGAGGGGCATAGGGAGAGGGACAGAGAGAATCTCAAGCAGGCTCTGCAAGCACAGAGCCCAACATGGGGCTTGATCCCACAGCCCTGTATTCATGACTCGGGCGAAAATCAAGAGTCAGAAGCTTAACCGACCTAGCCACCCAAGCGCCCTGACATCATTTTATTCTTAAAACATCTCTCAGAGGGTTAAGGACTGTCCTCCTTGTTTTACAAAAAAGGACACTGAGGCTCAGAAAATGGGGAGACACTTTCCAAAGGCCAAACTACTCTTCATGGAGCAATGAGGGAAACTACCTTTTATCAAGCACCTACTATATGCAAAACCATCAACTTACATTATCTCAATACTCACACCATGGCTATGGGGAAGGAATTGGGGTTCCATATTTGGAGAAGGAGATACGCTCAGAGAGGTGATGTCAGTTTTCAGAAACACACAGCCCATCAGTGGCAGAGTACCAATAGCCCCAGGATGCCTAACACCTGAGAGTTTCCTTTCTTCTCCCACCACCTTGCCCTAGAGCAATGGCCTCTATCTTCCCCAGGGAGGCCACACTCACTCCTGGCAGTTGCTGTTGTGGCTGAAGACACATTTCTGAAGACTGTCCAGGGTCATGAGGCTGACATGCTCAAACATGTCAAGGGAGACCACTGAGCCCTGTGCCAGGCGCCGCCATTTACCCTGGAAGAGAAAGAGACACATGGCAAATTGACGTGGACACCGCAGACTTTAAGCCAGGCTGCCAATGACCTAGCTGCCTGCTTACCATAAGCCCACTTTATAGGGTAAAGGAAGTGAAGCTTCCTGACATCACCCAGCTTACCCATGAGTCGGAGCCTGGACCAGTCTCACTCCCAGGACACCCTCTTCCCAAGAAACCTTGCGACTCACATGCATGATGTCAGTGCACTGGTTGAAGATCTTCATGTAGGGCTTCAGGATGTCGAAGTGGAAGGCAGGTGTCAGCAGGCGGCGGTGGCGGCTCCATTTGTCACCTTTGCTCAGCAGCAGCCCATCTCCTGGGCCCAGAAGACTGAGATTAGGGGCCTCTCCTATTACTCTGAAACCCTACAAGAAACCCCACTCCTCTTCCCCGAAGCCCCAGCCCACTCACCCACTCCCACACTCACCTAGCCAAGGTTTCAGGAAACCATAGAAAAGGTCATCCTTGGGGGCGATGGCAGCTGTGGAGAGAGAAGAGTTGGTGGTGACTCAAAACAGAGTTCTGACCCTTGATCTCTGCTTATGACCCCCTTGGGCCTCCTCTCTGAGCTCCAACCTCCACCTCACCCCTCCAGTTCCTCCTCTATACCTGCCCCAGAAAGATCCTTATAACATGCTGATCTGAACATGAGCCTCCCCTGCTCAGACACCTCCCATGGCTCCCTATCACTCTGGTAAGAAAGTTCAAGCTCAGGCTAGCACTGAAGGCCCTGCCCCATTTTGCCCCTGTACGTCTCTCCCACCTCACCCATCAACATACACCAAATAACCCCACATGCTGGCCCTACTTCCAAACCTGTGCTCTCCATCCAGGATGGCCCTCTTCACCCTAATCACTCTTCTTTTCTGCCAACTCAGGCCATCTGAATTACACCTCCTGTGCTCTCCGTCTCCAGTCTGCCCTGCACTCTGGTCCCAGGAGGTCTTATCAGATGTTAGATCTGACCATGTCCCTTCCTACTCACACCCATTAGCCGCAACAACAGCTGCTCAGACAATTTTCAAAGTCTTGAATCATCTACCCCAGTCCAGACCTCTCTCAAAACATCTCCATCCTCCATTCTCTACATGCTCAATCTTCTAACATCACAGAATTTTCTCATCTCCTTGAAAAAGTCACATTCTCTCTCTGCTCCAGGTCTTTCTACCACATGCCCTCTCTGCCTCAAACACTCCCCCTCATCCTTCTCTGCTTGGATGCTATCCCTCCTCCACCAGTCCCTCTAGGCTGTATCCATCCAGTTACAGGCCCCTTGAGAGGAGGGACCACGTTGATCACTGATAATGTGGTTTTCAGAGAGGGAGAGAGGAAGGAGGACCAGAGGGAGAGGGAGAGACAATCTTTTTTTTAACGATTTTTGTATTTGGGAGAGAGAGAGCAGGGGAGAAGCAGAGGAAGAGGGACAAGTGGACTCCACACTGAGCACAGAGCCCAACACAGGGCTTGATCCCACAACCCTGAGATCATGACCTGAGCTAAAGTCAAGAGTCGGACAATCAACCAACTGAGCCACCCAGGCGCCCTGGGAGAGAAATCTTAAGCAGGCTCCATGCCCAGCACAGAGCCCAACGTGGGGCTCGATCTCACAATCCTGAGATCATGACCTGAGCTGAAATCAAGAATCAAATGCTTAACCAACTGAGCCACCCAGGCACTCCTAGTGTTAAATAACTTTTTTATTGAATGAACCAACCAAAGGATGAATGAATGCAAAAATGGATTGGTGGATAGATGGATGGGTGAGTGAGTGAATTCCCTTTCTGTGTTGAGCAGACTTGGGACAGAATGGACAGGGGCCCAGAAAGGAAGTACCTGAAACTCAAGTGACGTCACTTTTACCTGAGATGTGACTCAGCCACCTACACACACAGTAGCTAGGAATTGGCCAATTGTGCACACAGTCATCTGTCCACTCATCCTCCCATTCAGAACATCTCTTCTACCATCTTCCTTTACCCAACCCATGCTGGGCAATGCTGGGGACCAGAGATGGCTCAGCTCCACACCCTGCCTGGAGGAGCTCCAGGTGGGGTGAGAAAGGGAAGCAGAGGCACGCCACACAATTATCTAGAAGATAGAAGGTATGCCAGAAGCAAAGGGAGGCACAGAAAAAGGGCTGCTGGAAGTCAAGGCAGGCTTCCAGGAAGAGGCAGCATTGGAGAAGAAGGTAGAATTCTGGTCACTCCTTTACTCTCTGGGATCTGGACTCCAGCCTAGGCCCTTTGAAGGTCTTTCTGATATACAGACCTGTTCAATGGCTGTCCTATTTAAACACCTCCCATCATTCCTTAACGCCCCCAGGGTAAAACACAAGCTCATTTGCTTTGCACATAGGTGCTCTGAGTCTACCTCCTGTCTCATCGCCTACTCCTCCCCACACATCATCTTCCCTCCGGACACCCCAAGTCACCTGAACTCCCCTGGTACTTTCACACATCTGCACCTTTGTCCTGGTAGAACGCTCCACCTAAGACTCAGTCTGGCAAACTCCAAACATCCTTCAAGGCCCAGCTTCACTGACACCTCCTCCAGGAAGTCTCCCCAGCTGAACCCTTGTTCTCCCATCCTCAGGTCCTTACTCCACTTCAACTCTGACCACTTGATTCCAGGAGAGTCTGTGTCCAGGCTGCCTTTCCCATTTTAAGTGTCCCCTTCAGTAAAAAGGGGATGGTAACATCTACCCTGGATGAGGTCATATAAGAAAAGGCCCTACCCAGTGCCCAGCAGGAAAGTCCATATCACTGTGGTTGAGAGCCTGGCCTCTTGGCAGGCCAGGCCTAGGTTCAAATCCCAGCCCTACCACTAACTCCATGTGTAAACTTGGGCATGTTAGCCCTCTGTCCCTCCACTTCCTCATCTGCCACAGGAGAAACAGAACAACCCTGCCTGCCTCGTAGCATCCCTACAAAAACTCAATGAGCTAATATGTTCCTGGCACATGGCAGGTGCTCATTAAATATTTGTACACACAAATGAATAATTAACCAACTGCTGGCTATTTTTATAACTATGACTATAATTATTGGTCACTGGTGTCAAGAACTTGTGAGATGAATATCTGCGTCTCCAGCCCCCAGCAAGCCCCTACTAGTGAAAAATAAATGCCTAGCCATCGTGGAAAGCAGTTTGGTGGTTCCTTAAAAAGTTAAAGGTAGAATTCCCATATGGCCCTGCACTCCTACTCCTCAGTATCTACCCAGGAGAAATGAAAACATACATGCATGTTCATAGCATCATTTGTAATAGCCCAAAGGTAGAAACAACCCAAATAACTGTCAGTGGAGGAGTGGATAAACAAATGTGGTATATCCATATATCCAGACAATGGAATATTACTCAGCCTTAAAAAGGAATAAAGACCTGGTCATCGCTACTCTGTGGATGAACCTCAGAAACATTTTGCTGAGTGAAAGAAGTCAATCGCAAAAGACCACATTGTGTATAATTCCTTTCCTATGATATATCCAGGACAGGCAAAGCCGTAGAGATAGAAAGGAGATTGGGGGGATGTACCAGGAGATGGGGGGAGAGGAGAATGGGAAGTAATTACTTAATGGGTTCAGGCTGTTTTATGGAGCTATGAATAAGTTTGAAACGAGAGAGAGCCGAGGGTTGCAAAACATTGGGAACACTCAAAATACCTTACAGTTTAAAACTGTGTACTTTAAAATGGCTAATTATATGTTATGTGAATTTCAACCCCACACAAAATGAATGTAGAAAGACAAGCTATAATTACATGCCTATATATCACGTTTCATACTCCATAAATCATTTTCACCTCCTTTCACCCATTAATCCTCTCTATCCCAATTGCCCAATATAAGATGGAGAAACAGAGGTCCAAGAGGAGCCGTGCCTTTCTCAGGCTCCATGGGCTGTGTGTGTTTGGGCCCCGAGCAGCGAGTTCCCCAGGTGTGGCCCTGTGGAGGCCCCAGTGGGGAATGCGATCCACAGCTTGGGGCAAGGCTTGTCTGTCCTGACTCACAGCCCCACCCTCCCAACTAGAGCCCCCCATCTGACTCCTCCAGCAGGGGAGGTAGTGGATGTCCTGCCCGACCTGAGGGAAGGGAGGGGAGAGGAGAGGAGGGGCAGAGGCCTGAGCATCTACTATGCGCTGAGGCCACACTGGGGGCTTCACTCCCTATTCTACTTGGGGTCTCACAACCACGGAGGACAGTACTCAGGAAACTGGGACTCTTAGGAGTAAGGGGGAAGTAGGAGGAGTCAGGAGAGAATGAGGAGAAGGGGAAAGAAAAACAGCATATGAAAAAGGCAGGAGAGAACAAACCCTCATGAGCACCTACCCACATCATCTGGAGCCTTCACAACCACCCCATTTTCCAGAGCAGAAACTGAGGCCCTGTGAGGTTAGATGAATTTCTCGGTCACACAGCAAGTATGACTCCAGCCAGGATCAGAGCCCAGCCTGCCTAAGTCCTAGCCCAGGGCTCTTCCCACAACTTGGTGCCCATCCCTTGGAAAAGTCACCCTTCCCAGGGTCTAGGTCCCCCTTTGTGCAGTGGCGTGGGCATCCCCTCACAAATGCAGTAATGGTGGGGAGGGCATAGCTGGGAAGGGAAGAATGGCAGCCCTTCCTCTTTCATGGCTCCAGGGTGGCAGCCTTGATGGTGGTCTCTAGACATGGGTTTGCAGAGGCCCAAGCTGGGGCCAGAGATCTAAAATTCCTGGAGCTCTTTCATTCCTCCCTCCTCTCTCAAATGCCCCTGATGTCTCTGGAGGTGCCCAGTTACATGCAAGGCCACACTGCAGATCCAGACTCCTATGAGGGGGACAGGGCTGAATGCAGACACACTCAGCCTTAGAGGGTTAGGACTGAGAATGGAAAAGCCCAGAGGAGAAAGCTATGATCCATCTGGAGGGTCACCCCCAGGTCTTCCTGGAGAAGGGGTCATTGGATCTGGGTGTTGAAGGTTGAACAAGAGCTTGCCAAGCACACCTGGGAGTCCTACACCTTGGGAGAGGTGTGGACTGTAGAAGGGAGAAGCAATCCTTCCGCATCTCTTCTTCCACCAACCAGGGGCAGCCCAGGTGAAGCTGGAAGAGCTGCAGTGGGAACGTCAGAAGGCAAATGATGGGCTGCCATGGCTTAGAATTAAGCAGCAACCACTTAACAAAATCCTGGGCCAACAACTGTCTATCCAAACATGTTTGGATCTGACTTCCAGATGGGTAGACATCCTCTCAAATTTCCCAGGACTCTTAGATAGTGTCCACCTTTTCCCATGCTATTCCCACTACCTGTATTACTGTGGCTGCTTTGGTGAACTCCTATTCATCCTTCAAATCCCTACTCAAATGGCCCTTCCCCTGGATAGCGTACGTGCCTAGAAGCCCAGGTGAGCTCTGGGAGTTAAGGGGTTACCCATCATTCAAAGGCCCAGCCCATGTACCTGAGGCACCCACTAGGGGCTTGATGTAGTCAGGGTGCACCAAAACCAACAGTGGCAAGATGGGTCCAATCCACACCAGAATCACATGGTGCATGTTGTCCAGCACCTTCTTCTCATCTTGGAGGCCCGTCTCATTTGGAAGATACTGCAGGAGGTGGTAGGGAAAGATAGTGAGGAGGAGCCCAGCCCCACCTTCCCCAGCCTTTCCCTCCCGCCACCTCCCCCGTCCTCCAAACGAGCCCAGGAGAGCTGTAGGTTTGGCTGTATGAGGGTTGCACCTTGGTGAGCCTCCATTCCCTCATCTGAGAAGGGGGGAAGAATCGACTCTCTGCTTGAGGGTGGTTGAGAAAATTCATGAATGAACAAAACAAGAGAGCCCAGCACAAGGGCCTGACACACAGCCGGTGTTTAAGAAATAAAAAACGGGGGGCGCCTGGGTGGCTCAGTCGTTCAGCGTCTGCTTCGGCTCAGGTCATGATCCCGGGGTCCTGGGATCGAGCCCCGCATCGTGCTGGGCATCCAGCCCCATATCCAGCCCCATATCCAGCCCCATATCCAGCCCCGCATCCGGCTCTCCGCTCGGCAGAAAGCCTGCTTCTCCCTCTCCCACTCCCCCTGCTTGTGTTCCCTCTCTCGCTGTGTCTCTCTCTCTGTCAAATAAATAAAATCTTAAAAAAAAAAAAAAAGAAATAAAAAACGGTAACAGTAAGCACAATCATGATTGGCATTTATTGAGTACTTGCTCTGTCAGGAATAAACTACTCGTATTGTCACTTTTAACACGTACATGGGCTTGCAGTCTTAGACACTGCTGGGGGCATTTTTCATATACTCATACCTTCAACCCACACAACTATTCTGTGACATCGTTGCTCCTATTTTCCCCATTTTACTTTGCTCAGAAAGGTCAAATGACTTGTCTGAAGTTACAGGTGAATAAGTGACTGTCTTGGTTTGGGCTTCCCCAGAAGCAGGTCTTGAGACAAGGGTTCTAGGGCAAGTGGTTCGTTTGAAGGTGGATCCCCAAAAACATGGGCAGGGGACTAAGGAAAGTGAGACAGGGAGGGAAGGCAGCCAGCAAAGGGAGAGTTGCCAAGGGTGTTATGGCCACGGGCAACTCAGTGCTGTCTTCCTGGGGACCTCTGGGGGACACGTGTATCAAAGTCAACCCAGCAGAGGAAGAGTGAGCTGAGGTGTTTATACATCAACTCCTACAGTCCCACAGTCACTGGCTGAGGGTCACACCTGGGGCATTAACTCTGAAGCTCACAGTGCACAGGGCCAGAGAAAGCCCTAGAATTCTGGTGCTGGCAGCTGGAGGTCAGGCCATCACATCCAGAAATGGGCAAAAGGATCCGGGCAGACACTGGAGTCATCTGTCACAGTGGCAAAGCCAGGATTTGAACACAGGCCACCCAGCTCCAAAATGCCTGCTCTTAACAAACACAAGGCAGAAGTACTTCAGGATCAGAGTTCAAATCTGTTCTCGGCAGCTGTGTGACCTTGGGCAAGTCACTTAACCTCTCTGAGCTCCAAAGATCAAATCCATAATATTGGGAAGATCCATCCCTATTCCACAGCCTGTGAGAATTAAGGGAGAGCTCAGATATTAAGGGACCTAACCCCTTGCCTGGCCAATTGCAAGGCCCAGCAACTGCTGATCAAATGAATAAATGAATGAGTGAACAAGCCAATAAATGACTTCTTTCTGGCTCCTGTGTCTCCTTCTCAGTCAGGTTCAGCCCTGAGCCTGTCCACACCCAAGAGAAACCATGGCCTCACCCAGAACTCATGGCCCCAGGAGGCATGCTGGGTCCACAGGGTCAAGGTTGGACTTTAGAACCGGCCCTGGCCAACTGTCTGGGACACCAGAGCCTGGCTACTACCTCTAGAAACACCATTAAAGCCAGATGGCTTCTCAGAGTAAGAGTACTGGATATGGGGAATGACAAATGAGTAGAAGTTCATCTAACTGAGAAGGATATTTAGGGCAGGGGGCACAATTCCAGCAAAGGACATGGAGGTGGGAAGTCAGAACCTGGTTATAGGAACAGGAAGTCATTCTGCAGGACTAGACGTGAGTAGGGTGGGAGTTAGAGTCTAAAGGGGCTTGAACACTACCTGAGGAGCTGAGACTTTCTCCAGACAGCAGTGGGGAGCCATGTAAGGTGTGTGAGTAGAGGAGGGATGTGGTTGGTTTCAGGAATCCTCCTGGGGCCAGGATGGAGGATAGACTGGAGGCAGGAGCCCAGGAAGGAGGCTGGACCATGGTCCAGCAGGAGAGGATGAGGCCCAAGCAGAGGTAGGAGGTGAAACGGAAGGAGGAGATTCAGGCACAAACGGGCAAAACTTAGTGAATGCTGGCCCCAGGGGAGTCATTCCTAAAGCCACATAAAATGTTCTTTGAGGGCGCCTGGGTGGCTCAGATGGTTAAGCGTCTGCCTTTGGCTCAGGTCATGATCCCAGGGTTCTGGGATCGAGTCCCATATCGGGCTCCCGTCTCAGCGGGGAGCCTGCTTCTCCCTCTGACCCTCTCCCCTCTCATGCTGTTTCTCTCTCGCTCGCTCTCTAAAAAATAAATAAAATCTTTTAAAAAAAAAATGTTCTTTGAGCTATTGACTGGAAATGTGTCTCCTGCTTCCTTCTTCTGGGATGCTCACTCCAAGTAGAATCCAAAATATTTCTAGAATCCCCTGATACTTCCAGGCTCTGCAGGACCCAGGAGTTGAGCACATCCACCACTGCATGGCAGGCTCAGTGCCAAGCATGCCACAGACATGACTTTAAGAACTGTCAATACAATCTCACGAGGTTATTAGGAACAATCATAATCCCCACATTGCAGATAGGGAAACTGAGGCACGGGTAGGTGAAGTCATTGCTCAAGGTCACATGGCAGGAGAGGGTAAAGATGGGCATCAGGCACACACTGATGACCACTGCCCTTGAACTGCTCTCCGAAGTCCACGTCTGCACTCGGCATAAGGCCTGTACCAGGAAGGTCTCCACAACTGTCCCTCAGTTTCCTTTAGGCCTGCAAGGGGGACCAGATGAGTGCCACAGGCAGTTAGGAGCTGGACTGTAGGACCCTAAAAGCCTCAGTGCCCTCAGGAGTCTGGCTTTCTTCTGACCTCTGAAACTCTTTTTTGAAAAAGTGCAGGTTTTGTCATCCAGAAACAAGAGGCAGCAGAGGATACGGAGCTAAGAGCAGGGACTCTGGAGCCAGATGGCCTGGGTTTGAAACCCAACTATGCCACTGGCGAGCTGTGTGACCTAGGGCCAGCTACTTAACCTCTCTGTGCCATAATAGTCTCAGGAGCAAAATGGGGGTAGTCATGGGAACTCCTCCTAGGATTGTCAAGAGGACTGAGTTAATATTTTAAAGCACCTGATCTAATGCTTAGCACCTGTATGTGAAGTAAGAAATGAAAGGCAAGGTACGAGAATGAGAGAGAGGGTGCAAACACAGTGGGGGTGGGGCAGAGCAACAACATCGACAGGAGTCCCCCACCCCCACCCCCACCCCACCTGGGGATCACAGAACCTGACGACTTTCACAGGCACTAGCACCTGTTGCTTCGGCAACAGCCTGAAATTACAGAGAAAACCTTAGAGTCAGCTCTGCCTCATCCCGGCTGTGTGACCTCAGGTCAACTGCTTGCCCTCTCTGAGCCTCAATCACACCCCTATCCTGTAAAATGGGTATGTTCATGGCTCCAGCCGGATTCCTGGGGGATGGCGGAAGCAGTCAGGCCCATCATCCTTACTGAATACCTGGGACCTGCCTAGCCACACACGCACCATGCCGAGGTGGCCCAGCAGCCAGCTGCGCCGGGGTGGCTGGGGGAAGCAGCTCAGGCGGCGGCAGGTGACGTAGAAGCGCCAGCAGAGCCTCAGGAACTGCATCACCAGGCGGAAGAGGAAGAAGAGCAGGGAGAGGAGGAACCCAGACAGGGCATACAGGCGGAACGAGGTCTTCTCCACTCCCAGGAGGTGCAGTAGGTGTTCTGCGATGGGCAGCATCCTGGGAGGACACACGGGATGGGGGGGTCAGTGCACGTAGGAACCACCCTCTGGCCATGTGGGCACCAGACACAGGATGGCCTGTGGAGTCAAGCAGCATGTACCTGGCACACAGTAGGTGCTCAATACACAGGAGTCCCGGACCCCAAGGAAACCCCTCAACCTTCCCCCCAGCAATGACCTGCAGCTGGCTGGCCAGATGGATGCACCAGTGCCCTGTCCACATGCCCTCAGCCTTGACTTTGCAGGGCATCCCTCCTGACTTCTCTGCCCATGCGTGGATGGCCAGAGTGTTGGAAAATTTGAACACACACACACATTGAAAGCAGCTCTTAACCAATGACTGATAATTGCTGGATAGATACCTTCTCCCCTGGGGTGCCATGACCCTGAGATGTGGGTTCCACATGCGCCCCCAGGCTTCCCCAGTGGGGTTAAACTCCAGCTGCCCACCGTCGAAACTTTCTCTATTAGCTGCCTCCCTTCCCCTGTCTCCCCTCTTTTTCTTCTTTATTTAATTCAGGTGAGATTCACCCAACATAAAATGAACCATTTGAAAGTACCGCTGACCCTTGAACAATGAAGGAGTTAGAGGTGCCAACCCCCCCATGCAGTCAGAATTCCATATATAAGTTTTGACTCCCCAAAATCTTTTTTTTTATTTTTTTATTTTTTTTAAAGATTTTTTTTAATTTTTATTTATTTGAGACAGAGAGAATGAGAGACAGAGAGCATGAGAGGGAGGAGGGTCAGAGGGAGAAGCAGACTCCCTGCCAAGCAGGGAGCCCGATGCGGGACTCGATCCCGGGACTCCAGGATCACGACCCGAGCCGAAGGCAGTCGCTCAACCAACTGAGCCACCCAGGCGCCCGACTCCCCAAAATCTTAACTACTAATAGCCTACTATTGACTGGAAAGCCTTACTGATAACATAAAGTCAATTAACAAATACTTTGTATGTTATATGTATTATATACTGCATTCTTACAGTAAAGTCAGCTAGAGAAAAGAAAATATTGAAAAAATCATAAGAAAGAGAAAATCCATTTACGGGGCTGCATTGTAGAAATTCTGCATATAAGTGGACCCATGCAGTTCGAACCCATGTTGTTCAAAGGTCAACTGTGTGCAATTCAGTAGCATCCAGCACATCCACAGTGTCATGCCACCACCACCTCCATCTAGTTCTAAATTTTTTCCTTGCCCCGAAAAGGAAATCCCATCCCAATTAGCAGTCATTCCCCACTCCCCTATACCTTCAACCCCTGGCAACCACTAATTTGCTTGCTTGCTTGCTTTCTCTCTCTTTCTTTCAAGTAGGCTCCATGCCCAGCTCAGAGCCCAATGTGGGGCTTGAACTCATGACTCTGAGATCAAGACCTGAACTGAGACCAAGAGTCGGATGCTTAACCGACTGAGCCACCCAGGCGCCCCTAATCAGCTTTCTGCCTCTATGGATATTTTATTTCATATCAATATGATCATATATTATATGACCTTTTGTGTCCGGCTTCTTTCACCCAGCATGATGTGTTCAAGGTTCATCCTCATCATAGTGTGTATCAGAACTTCATTTCTTGTGCTCCTGTGTAATATTCCATTGTAAGGATGTATCACAATTTGTTTATCCATTGATCTGTTAATGAACATCTGAGCTGCTCCCGCCTCTGCCTATTGTGAAATGTGCAGCTATGAACATGCATGTACAGGTACATGTTAGAGTCCCTGTTTCCAATTCTTTGGGGTTCACTTCCCTTTTCCTTACTGGTATGTTCTGTGATCACTTCCCAAATAAGCTTCTTGCACTCAAATCCTTGCCCAGGGGTCAGCTCTTGAAGGAACCCAAATAAAGTGGGTAGGTAACAACAATATTAATAACACAGTGACCAGGTATGGAGCATTACGATGTGCTGTGAGCCACACTCAGGGATGTGCATGCCTCATTTTATGGAATCTTAAAGTGGTCCTTGGACTTAGGTCTTACATTCTGTCCATTTTCTGGACAACCGAATCTCAGTTCCTCTAACTCAAGGGAGATGGGAGCTGGCAGAGACCCCCTGAACTCCACCAACGGCCAAACTCCATCACTCTGGGGGCTCACAGATCTCAGACGATGCCAAGGAGACTCCTGAAAATGGATGGGTCCTGTCTTCATCTCTCCTTTCCACTCAGTCCAACCAGCCAATGGTTCCCTCTGTGCCCCACCTCCTGGGACAACATAGCGAAATGAACCCTGCCCTCCAGGTCCTCGCCTGAGTCCCCAGTCCCCACCCACCCCTGCCCACGGTTCCCTCCATTAGGGGCTCAGACTCACTGGCTCCCAATGCCCAACTACATCCTCCATACAGAAGATATGAAGTTTCTATGGGTTACCACATCTTGGGAAAACAGCTGGGTGGCTTATCACCAAATTTGGAGAGCCCCATTGGGATGGTCTGACTTACGTTATAAGTCATACAGATGACATGACCACTCATTAGGATGGCTCCTTATCATGAAAGGAAATAACAAGAGTTGGCAAGCATGCAGAGAAATCTTGAACCCTTACGCGTTGCTCGTGGAAATGTAAAATGGTGCCACTTTGCTGTGGAAAACAGTATGGTGGTTCCTCAAAATATTAAACACAGAATCACAATATGATCCAGCAGTCCCACTTCTGGGTAGATCCCCAAAAGAAGTGAAAGCAGGGACCCAAACAGATATTTGCACACCGATGTTCATAGCAGCATTAATCACAATAGCCAAAAGGTGGAAACAAGCCAAGTGCCCATCAACGGATGAACACAGAAACATCATGTGGTCCAACCATACAGGGGAATATTATTCGGCCCTAAAAAGGAAATTCTGACACCCGGTACAACATGGATGAACCTCGAGGACATTATGTTAAGTGAAATAAGAGACACAAAAAACAAATGCTATGTGAGCCCACTTATAAGAGGTCCCTAGAGGAGTCAGATTCAGAAACAGGAAGCAGATGGTGGGCACGAGGGGCTGGGGAGGGGGACAGGGTGGGAGAGTTAGTGTTTAACAGGGACAGAGTTTTTTTTTT
>NC_138369.1:9053420-9112336 GCF_054177405.1 Leptonychotes weddellii | reverse complement strand
CCTCCCACCCCACCCCCCACTCCAACACTCAGTTTGTTTCCTGCGATTAAGAATTCCTCATATCAGTGAGGTCATATGATACATGTCTTTCTCTGTTTCAGAGTTTTAATTGAAGAAGATGAAAAAGTTCTGCAGATGGATGGTGGTGACAGCTGCACAACAGTGTGAATGTACTTAGTGCCACTGAACTGCACACTTAAAATGGTTAAGATGATAAATGTTATGTGTATTTTACCACAATTAAAAATCTTTTTTCAAATTTTTTAAAAGATTTATTTATTTATTGGGTGGGAGGGGCACAGGGAGAGGGGCGAGAGAATCCCAAGCAGACTCTGCCCTGAGCGTGGAGCCCAATGCGGGGGCCCGATCCCATAACCCTGAGATCATGACCTGAACTGACACCAAGAGTTGGCCACTTAACTGACTGAGCCACCCAGGCACCCCAAAAAATCTTTTTAAAAAGACAGACTGCCTGGTGTAGACGATATGCCCTCTGGAAGGCCCGGTTAGGGGTGGGGGTGGGGAGCAAATAACCTCCCAAAATGAATCAGAGAGAGCTCCAAGTCACAAGTCCCAGGCAGAAGGTTCTGGGCAGCTCCAGGTGACATGCTCTCCAGGGAGCAGCTGTGGATATTTGTTTCTTTACCAATTTAATAGTGGGTAATGATTCTCCCCCAGCAATGCCAAGGAAGGCAGCTAGTGATTATGATTCAGAATTGTGACCTTCCTCTAAATACTCTCACATGCCAGGCCTCTTACCAAGTGTTCTACCTGCATTTCTTCGTCATTCAGCTGGCAAATCGTGTTTGAACCCCTCCTACGTGTGTGACTCTGTTCTGGGCATGGGGATGTAATGGCGAGCAGGACACACATGGTCCCAGCCCTTAAGACAGGTGGCCACCAAGAGACATGATAGAACACCATGTAAACACTACATGTCTTGATGGAGGTAAAGCAGGGATGGGGGAGGCTGAATATGGGCCCCCCCAAAGGTATCAGTTCTCTGGAACCTGAGAATGAGACTTTTTATGGCAAAGTCTTTGCAGATGGGACTAAGTTAAGGGTCTAGAGTAGCCTGGGTTGTCTAGGTTGGTCCCAGCTGGAATCTCAGTTGTCCTTATAAGACAGAGGCAGAGGGATGGGGGCACCTGGGTGGCTCAGTTGGTTAAGCATCCAACTCTTGATTTTCGCTCAGGTCCTGATCTCAGGGTCAGACTCTGCTCCAAGCAGAAAGAGCACACACTACAGATCCCCAACTGGTTGTCACCCTGACAGCCTCCATCTTCTCATCTACAAAATGGTAACAAGGCAAGAAGTCCTGATGCTCATGGGAGGAGCTCAATAAATTGGGGACCTTAAGTCCTCTACTTTCTGTAGCTGGGTTCCTCTTGACCCCCTCCAAACAAGTGTTTGCCAAGCCCCCCCCCAAAAAGTGTTACAAAAAGTTTTGAGGTGGTGCAGCCGCTTTGAGAAGTAGGTTGGCAGTTCCTCAAAAAGTTAAACATAGAATTGGCAGTTCCAAGGGCTGCCTGGGTGGCTCAGTCGGTTAAGCATCTGCCTTCGGCTCAGGTCATGATGTTGGGGTCCTGGGATCGAGCCCCATATTGGGCTCCCTGCTCATGGGGAGTCTACTTCTCCCTCTCCCTCTGCCTCTCCACCCCTGCTGGTGCTCTCTCTCTCTCTCAAATAAATAAAACTTAAAAAAAAAAAAAAAGAATTGGCAGTTCCTCTCCTAGGTATATAGTCAAAAGAATGGAAAACGTACTCTGATACTTGTATATGAATATGAATAGCTGCACTATTCAGAATAGCCAAAAGGTGGAACAATGCAGAGGTCCATCAACAAATGAATGGATGAGTATCATGTGGTATATTTGTGCAATGGAATATTACTCGGCCATGAAAAGGAATGAGGTCCTGATACATGATACAACATAAATGAACCTCATAAACATTATGCTGAGCGAAAGAAGCCAGATACAAAAGGCTTATAGTGTCTGATCCCATTTATATGAAATGTCCAGAACAGGCAAATCCAGAGAGACAGCAAGCAGACTGGTGGTTGCCAGGGGCTGGTGGGGGGTGGGGGGATGGGAAGGGAGGGACTGCTACCAGGGACAGGATCTCCTTTTGGGGAGAGGAAAATGTTTTGGAGCTAGATAGAGGTGATGTGATGATTGCACAACACTGTAAATGTGCTAAATGCCACTGAATTGTTCATTTTTAAGTAATTATTTTAGGGGCGCCTGGGTGGCTCAGTTGTTAAGCGTCTGCCTTCAGCTCAGGTCATGATCCCAGCATCCTGGGATCAAGACCCACATCAGGCTTTCTGCTCAGCGGGAAGCCTGCTTCTCCCTCTCCCACTCCCCCTGCTTGTGTTCCCTCTCTCTCTGTCTCTCTGTCAAAATAAATAAATAAAATCTTTTAAAAAATTATTTTATATTAGATAAACTTTGCTTCAATATTTAAAAATGAAAAAAACAAAAAACAAAAAAAAAAACGCTTTGAGGACCCATGAGAAATTTATCATGGTGGTTGTCTCTGGAAGGGGCCTGGAAAAACTAGGGGGCAGGAGTGGAAGGGAAACTTAACTTTCTTTGTCCATCTTTGGGGACTTTTTGATTTTCTATAACATGAGCACATACTGCCCATTCAAAAATGTTTTAATTAAATATAAAGATGAATCAGTTGACTGTACAACCCAAAGAATGAGCTCTAATGTAAACTATGGACTTTAGTTAATCATAATGTGTTCACATTGGTTCATCAACTGTAAGAAATAGATCACCCTAGGGGTGCCTGGGTGGCTCAGTTGGTTAAGGATCCAACTCTTGATTTCGGCTCAGGTCACTATCTTGGGGTTGTAGGATTGAGCCCCACGTCGGGCTCTGCGCTTAGCACAGAGTCTGCTTGAGATTCTCTCTCTCCCTCTCCCCATATCCCCTAAAATAAATTAATAAACAAATAATTTTTTTTAAAAAAAGAAGCATATCACCCTAATGGAAGATGTTAACGGTAGGGGAAATTGTAGGGAGTTGAGGGGTGTTTCGGAACTCTAAACTTTCTGCATAATTTTTCTGTAAGCCTAGAACTGCTCTAAAATATAAAGTCTATTTAAAAGTTAATTAGTTGAGGGGCACCTGGCTGGCTCAGTCTGTAGAGCATATGACTCTTGATCTCAGGGTTGTGAATGTGAGCCCCACATTGGGTGTAGAGATTACTTAAAAAGATTTTTTAAAACTTTTAAAAAAGGGTTAATTAGTTGAAATTAATGAAAAATGAATGAAGATGTTTCAGCTGGGGAGAGGGTGTTCTGGGGGCTCAGACAGCTGTTTTCTTTCTTGATATGGGTGCTGGTGACACGTGTTGGTTCAGTTTGCAAAAACTCCTGAACTGCTCAGTTGTGGAAAGTACACTTTCCTATACCTAATTACACTTCAACTAAAAAAATTAAACATAAAATGAAAGGTTGTTTTGGAACTGCATCATGTTTTAAAATGTGCATTTTTGACTCAAACAAGCCTGGATTCAAATCACAGTCCTGCCCCTCCCCAAGTAAGAAGCCTTGAGTAGGTCTACTCCCCTCCCCCAGCCTCTGTTTGCCAATCTGTGAAATGGGTTAATAATAGCAGGCTGCTACCTCTTAAGGTTGTTTGGGACACTTCAGTGAGATGAGGTTTGGCAGGCAGCACGCAAATTTTAGCCATTATTCCTATTTCCATTATTACTCTTTTATTGGAGGGAGAGAAATGCGAAGCTGACACTCTCAGGATGCTCCAAGAGGCTGGCAAACCCTCTCCTCTGGTGCATCAGACACCAGGCAAGGACACCCAGGGGCCCCACCCTGGCAGAAGTGGCCCCACCAGTCCCGCTGGGGCTGGCATTATCTGAAAACCGAGGTGCCAGCAACTGGCTCAGTGGCCCACGCCCATGGAGCGCTGGTTTGTCAGGTTAGCCTGGCCGCCCGTCGGTGACTTGTCATACAAGGTGTGTGGGCTCCTGAGAAGGAATGCAGGACACAACCGCGCCCCCCCCCCCAGAAACCACATATCTGCCTCTCCTTGAACCGCAAGTCCTGGAGCCCACCGGCAGCCTGGCAGCCAAGCCCCCAACACTGGCTCCACCATTCCACATCCTAGCCCTGCCCCACACTCACTCTGGAAGCCTGTAGTCCAGACAGCCTACCCCCATCCCTGCTCATGGCACCCTCTCTCTTCGCCAAAGGGCTGCCTGACCCCAGGGACTCCCAAACTGCCACGCCCTAGAAGTCTGAGTTGAGAGGGGGCTTACTCCAAATTTCTGGGGTTCTGAGAAAGGACTTCAAAGGGCATTTCTAAGGGCAGAGCCAAATTGGCCAATGGAGGTGGGAAGGAGAGTCTCAGCACAGCTTTGGGCATATTGTAGGTTTTTGCCTGCAGCTTCCTTGGCCCAAAGGAGATCCTGGCAGAAAACTAAGTTTTAAAAAAACACCAGTAATCTAGATCATTCCAGAACTGCAATTTTCTCTGCCCACCATCCCAACCAAGTGTGGCCACAGTCGGACACGAGCCTCGGAAAGGATTCCATAAAGCTCTGCCTCTTAGCTGTGTGACCTCAGGGGAGTGTCTGCACCTTTCTGAGCCTCAATTTCCTCATATGGAAGCCAGGAACTATATTACCCACTTCACAGGGCTTTGATGAAAATGCCACGTTTTTAGTGTGCTCAGCTCGGCGCTTGGCATACAGCAAGCCCTTGATCAAAGGTGCCTCTCATTGCTGTTGAGGCTGCCACCATATTCGTTACTGTTGCCCAGTCATCTGGGATTTGCAGAATGGAGCCCAAGCCTTGCCAGGGAGGAGGGACAGGGTCCCCTTCTCTGTCTGCAGAGTCATCCAAGCCCCTCTGTGGACACCAACCCAGGTCACCACTGGACACCCGCCCAGAGCTAATGTTACCTCTCAGAAACCCAAGCTGGGCTATACAGACAGACTGGGGCCATCAGAAAGTGCACAGGATTTTGGGGTCAGACAGGACTGGTTTGTTCAAATCCCAGCTCCCCCAGTGTCTCCCTGTCTCCCTCCCACCACCAGCCTGAGACTCCCCAGGGGGTGGGCCTCAGCCACCAGGCATGGTCTGGGCTGGCTAGCCACCCCCTGGTCCACGTGGGGACGGCGAGGCCCTGGGACACCAAGGAGCATATATTTCTCCAGGATCCAACAAAAATATCAGCTAGTACCAACTATAGGACTTCACACAACCCTCACTGCCAACTCTGGGGGCCCAAGAGGGCATCTCTCTTCTCATAAAGGAGCATTTGGAGGCTCTGTGCCTACCACGGGTGGGTAGAGGGGCCATGAAGGCAGCCGGATCACAAGCGTAAAAGTCCACGAGTGAGACGATGTGGAGTGACTCCAATCAGCCCTAAGAGGCGGCACAAGGCAGGGCTCGGATCCCCCTGAGCTGTCCTGATGGGGAGGGGGCTCTTCTTGAGGTGCCTTCCCACCACGGATACCCAGAGAGAAGGATACACACAGGACGCCGAGGTGCGCACTGAAAAAACTGCGCTTACACGCCGCGACCGTCGGGGACACGCCCACATCCCCCCCCCCCCCAAGACGGGCGTCCGTGTCCCGCAGCCACCGCTGCGGTCCTGGGGATCCCCGGCCGCCGCGGCGCGCAGACCCTCGCTGGCACACGGCGGGCACCCGCGCCGGGCGCCTCGGGTTACCGCGCAGCGCCGCGGCGGCGCTCGGGTTACGGCCCCCCGCGTGCACTCACCCCGCGGGTCTCGGCCTCTGGCCCTCGGTCTAGATCCGCCCGCACCGCAACCTCAGCTCTGACCGCGCAGTCTGGCTGTCTGGCCCTTTAACCCCGCCCGGCCGAGCCGCGAGGCCCGCCCCCGGCCCGCCCCAGGCCTGACCAGCCCCTGGGCGGGGACCAGGGCTGGGCCCCCAGAGATGGAGAGAACCAGAGACAGAAACGTGGAGGCATGGAGAGCGACAGAGAGGGAAAGGCACAGAGCCGGAGATGGAGAGACTGACAGGTGGAGAGATGGAGAGAAAGACACAGAGACAGCGAAAAAGACTTGTGGAGATGCAAAGACTTGGACACCCAGCAGCCCGACACCATCACATTTCCCTGCTTCTTTGCCCGTGCCTGGCTCCAATTAGTGCCCAGATCCCCCTGTGGCCCACTGCTTAACACTCTCCTCCCACACCAGTACCCCTCAAAGCCCCCACCTCAGGACCTGCTCCCAAGCTTGGAAAGGGGTCCCTAAGCCAGCAACCCTGAGCCCCACGGGGCTCCCAGGAATCCTCAGACTCCATTGGCCCTTGGGAGCCAGCCCTTCTGTTCCCTCTGGATCCAACCCACCCTCCTGGGGCTCTATCACCACCTCGGGCTTCTTCCTCCGGGATGACCTCCAGCCTCAACAAGGAGCACCAGACTCTGGTCCTGCTCCTCCCACCCCACCCACCCACTGTCAGTCAACTTGACCATCCCGCTAGGATGTTGTCCTTGGCCAGTTTATCTGCTCCAGATCGGTCCAGACAGGGTCATCTCCACCCCTGGATGTGAAACAGAGATACCATTCCTGGTTTGGTGGGTGGATGGGTGGATGGGTGGCTGATCTGGGCAAATGGGCAGACAGATGGAAGGATTCACAACTGGCCTTTGGCTCTCCACTGCCTTCCCAGGGCCAAGAGATCTTGTACATTCTAGATACCCAGGAAATAGCTGTCAAAGGAAAAAAAAAAAACAACAAAACAACCCACAGGAAACTAAAGAGATCAAAGGCTCCAGCCATAACTTGTAGGCTCATCTGGAGAAACTAAGGCACATGCTGTAGGCTGAAGGAGAAGCATGACTGGCTGGGGTCAGTCAGGGGCCAGGTCACACACGGAGAAGCCTGAAGCCCTGAGCGTTGCCCTCCTCCCAGTGAGTTCCAAGGCCAAAACCACAGCAAACCATAAAGAAGCCGAAGGAAAGGCAAGGAAGTTCAGAATTTTTTCCCAGAATAATCATTCCAAAGCCATTTGACTGGTCAAAAATAAATTATTGATGCTGTTACAGACTACAGGTGAGCCACCCTTGGCTTTGGGGGCCAACCAGTTGGGAAGTCTAATCTTGGTGCTGGTTAGCCTGGGGGATGGGGCCAAGGGGTGGAGAAGGCCCTGAGCAGTGCTAGGCTCTCAGAGGACAGAGCCAGGGGCCAGACCACATACAAAGCCATGTATCATAGTGGTTAGAGCATGGAAGACTCTGGAAGCAGAGGGTTCAAATGACTCCATCAGCTACTCTCTGTGTACCCACCTCAGAAGACTGCTGTAATGTTTTAGGGGAACAGTGGTCACCCAATGCAATTTTGTCCCCCAGGAGATAATCTGGCAATGTCTAGAGACACTTTGGTCATCACACCTGGATGCTGGGGTACTCCTGGCATCTAGTGGGTAGAGCCAGGGATGCTGCTAAATATCCTACAATGCACACACAGGACGGCCCCTCACAAAAGAGAATGATCCAGCCCCAATGTCAACAACGGTGAGACTGAGAAACCCTGCTTCCAGGTGTAGGGAGCACTTTTGTATTTTAGCATACAGTAAGTGTGCTATTATTAACCACCGTGGAGTTTCCAGTCTTCTGCCTCACCAGCAAATCCTGATTGCCAGCTCCATGCTCTGAATGCCCTAGTTCAGAGAAAGCAGTGGCTTCACAGACCCATCCATGAGCAACCCTCAATCAGGCAAGTCCTGCTTTAGCTGGCTCTGTCTCCCCACGAGACCAAGGTCTCCTTGAGGGTGAGACCCCAGGATCAGCTGGTACAGGGCTAGGCAGTGCTTGGCTCAGAATAAATCCGTCCAGTTGAAAGGACCTGCTGTTGAAAGACCCAAGCATTGTTCTAGGTGTGCTGGGAACATGGCAGAGAATAAAAACAGACCAAATCCTTGCCCTTGTGGGTCTGAGGCTTAAGCGGGGAAAAGAGAAAATAAAGAAACATATCCGGCAGGAATTTTTTACCAGTGAAGGGATGTAACAGGGTTTGGCAACAGGGTAGAGGGGAAGCTGCTATTTGAGTTGGGTGTCAGGTGGCTAGCTGAAACCCGAAACACGAGAATAAATGTAGAGTCACATTGCACACCTTAAATTTTTGTCAATTATACCTTAATGAAGCTGGGGAAGAAAAGATAGGATGAATGAATGAAGAAATGTATTTTCACAAATCTGAACCACACAGAAAATACTCTGGCTGGTTCCCAAAGTCTGATACAAGTGTCCAAAGTCTGATACAAATTAACCTTGTCTGGTAATTTTAAATGGCACATGGAGGAATGTTTTCAATTCATTTTCTATTATATGTATTTATGTTAAATGAGAGATTTGTTTTGACTCAGAGAAGGAAAAAAAATAGATTCACCCTAGACATCAAATCTATAGCCTTATGAATATAATAATAGTTATATGAATTTTGCTTTAAAATAAATAAGGTTTGGGATGCCTGGGTGGCTCAGTCGGTTAAGCATCTGCCTTTGGCTCAGGTCATAATCCTGGGGTCCTGGGATTGAGCCCGGGATTGTGGGTGTTGCTGCTCAGCCGGTAGTCTGCTTCTTCCTCTCCCTTTGCCCCTCCCCCCCGTTTGTGCATGCTCTCTAGCTCAAATAAATAAATAAAATCTTTTTTAAAAATAAAATAAAATAAGGCTTCAAAGGCAGACCACTGAAAGAAAACTATTAAGTAATAAAAAGGTAATACGTAGATGGAGCAAAACTGGTGGCAGATGATTGGGAATGACTAAAATTTCAGTATCAGAAGCCGTCTGTCTGGATTAAGACAAAGATGGAGGGTGAGGCCAAAGAGTCCCAAATTCAAGTTTGGGAACTATTAGGGCACCAATCTCTCCCAAATTCCAGAAAACAAAACACAGAAGAGCTCAAAACTTTGAGGGGATTTTAAAGCCAGTTTAAGACACCCACTTGTCCTGGCAGGTGGTAAACGTGGCTGATGCCTTTATCCCTCTTCCGTTTCAGGAATGTTCTCTCACTGGGTCCTGGGCCATCCATTAGGGTGAGAGGGGGTGGTGTTTCTACGGGAAGAAGAGGCAGTACAAATAATTGAAGCTGTGCTGCTTGGAGGAGGCAGAAGGGAAGGCTACGTGAAGGATGTGACATCTGAGCTAGGACTTGAGGGAGAGGTTGGATTTCAACAGATGCAGGAGAGAGGGTGGGGCTTGGGCACAGAGAAACTTGAGGGTGTGGCTGGGCAGGTGGCTCTCTCTGGCCTTGGGGTGTGAGAGGTGAGGAGGGGTGCAGGAGTGGATGTGAAGGGCCTTGAATTAGACCAAGTGGCTGAGGGTTGATCTGGCAGGCAATGGGGAGCCATGGATGGTGCCTAAGCAGGGGAGGAGCCCCCTTTAATTGGTGTTTTAAAGCACATTGGAGTTTATTGATTTTGTTAGGGATGTGGATTTTTTTTTAAGATTTATTTATTTATTTCAGAGAGAAAGAGAGAGAGTGCATGAGGAGGGGGGAGGAGCAGAGGGAGAAGAGAAGCAGACTCCCTGGGGAGTCTTCCCCTCCCCACGCAGGGCTGGATCCCAGGACCCTGAGGTCATGACCTGAGCTGAAATCAAGAGTCAGATGCTCAACCAACTGAGCCACCCAGACACCGCAGGGATGTGGATTTTTTAGGGATGTGAAGAACATCTGCATTGGTGCCTGGCTGGATGTGGGGTTTCGGGCAGCAGAGGAGGAGAAGAAGAGAGGAGTGGGTGTCAGCTCAGCGTCTCTGCCCTCAGAGAGATGGGGACAGGGAAGGAGAAGCAAGTTGAAGGGCCCAGGGATGAGGAGTCCCTGAGAGTAGGCTTCCTCGCCGTGTTACCTTGGGCAGGTCATGTGGCCACTGTAAGCCACCATCCCTGTACAGATAAAATGGAGGAGATGAGCGCAAGACGAAGTGGTGTTTACAGGGTGCTCGTCCCCATGCTTGGCACAGACCACAGGCTGGACGAACATCAGCACTTCGAGCGTGAGGTTTGATTTGGACAATCCCAGCAGTTCTCAACTGGGGCAGATTATCCCCCTAGGGGACATTTGGCAATGTCCAGAGATACTTTTGCTCGTCACATTGTGGAGGGGAGGATCTATTGGCATCTAGTCAGCAGAGGCCAGGGATGCTGCTAAACATCCTAGAGTGCACAGCACAGCCCCCACCACAGAGAACAATCCTGCCCCAGATGTCAGCAGTGCTGAGGCTGAGAAGCCCTGCCTGCCAAGGAGAGGCACCGGGAGGCAGCTGGGCCCATCATGAGAAGTGCGTCCCTGAGTCACCTGTCCTGGGAAGACATAGATGCCCAGGGAGTGGGTCATTGAGGTCACCCGGGAGGAGGTGGACAGGGGATGGGTTGACAGAAGCATGGATCACAGCTGCATTTAGAGAGAGGGCAGGCAGAAGCATGAAGCTGGAGGGAGAGATGAGCCACATCTGGGAGGTTGAGGAAGAGTGGTAATAGGTACAGTCACCATCGCCTGTGCCTAGAGGTCAAGGGGCCCAGGGCCTGGGAAGGGACAGGGCTCTGTGGTTCCCAGGCATGAGAGTCCGCAGCCTGGTAGCAACCAACAAACTATAATCTAAATGGGAAGATAAGACATGGAGGCGGTGGCCAGATTAGGCAGATGGTACCAGAAAAATGTGTGGAAGTGGACAAAGGAGGAGCATGGCAGGAGTGAGAGGAAGAGTTTTTCCTGGGCCTCCAGAAGCTCACAGCAGACTTTTTGGGGGCAGAGACAAAAAAGAAGAGCAATCTCCTCCAACACTGTTGGTGAAGATGTAAAATGGTGCAGCCGCTATGAAAAACAGTTTAGCAGTTCCTCAAAAAGCTAAACATAGAATTACCATATGAGCCAGCAATTCTACTCCTAAGTATATAGCCAAAGAAGTGAAAACAGGGACTCGGTGTCCTTGCATGTTCATATGTCCACACACATTCATAGCAGCACAATTCACGGTCGCCAAAGGTGGAAACAACCCAACTATCCATCAACGGAGAAATAAATAAACAAATGTGGCCCATCCATACGGTGGAATATTACTCAGTCATGAAAAAGAATGAAGCCCTGACACACACTACCCCATGGGTGAACCTCAAAAACATCATGCTGAGTGAAAGAAGCCAGGCACAAAAGGTCACACATTGTATGACTGCATTTCTGTGAAATGTCCGGAAAAGGTAAATCCATAGAGATAGAGCACATTAGGGATGGCCAGTGATGGGGGGAGGGGGCAGGGAGCAGTGAAGCCCATATCCAAGGAGAATGAGTAAGGATCTCCTCTTGGGATGATGGAAAATTTTTAGAACTAGACAGAAGTGATATGGTTGCACAATATTTGTGAATGTAATGCCACTGAATATACACTTCAAGATAGTTAACTTTTTAAAAAATATTTTATCTATTTATTTGACAGAGAGAGAGAGAGAGTACAAGCAGGGGGAGTGGGAGAGGGAGAAGCAGGCTCTCCGTGGAGCAGGGAGCCCGATGAGGGCTTGATCCCAGGACCCCGGGATCATGACCTGAGCCAAAGGCAGACGCTTAACCGACTGAGCCACCCAGGTGCCCCTCAAGATGGTTAACTTTATATTATGTGAATTTACCTCAATAAAAAAAAAGAGAGTTCCAGCAGGAAACAGAACACTCAAATGGGGTAATTTGAAAAGAGTTTAATAAAAGCACTATTTCAAAAAGAGGGCAGCCAGGAACCATTCATTACCACCCCAGAGCGCTGGGACCTGGGGTTATGGGGTGAAAGCAGTTGCTGGAACCTGGACTTGTGCAGAGAGAGGACTGCCTGTCAAGAGCTGTTGGTTGAGGGACACAGGCAGCCTGCATGGACCACACAGGAGAGGAGATGAGATATTAATACCCTGACCTCAGTCTCCTTTTTCCCTCCAATGCCTGCTGTGGCTCCCTATTGCCGAACCCAACGGGAAGCCAAAAGGCAAAGGTTGAGTGGTCCATACAAGTCAGCCTCCCAGGACACAACATAGGGGGCAGAAGGGTGGAGACAAGGCAGAAGATAATTCAGACATTTGAAGCAAAGACCAGAGCAGTTCAGGGGTGTGGGGTGAATGGAGGAGCCAACAGCTCCTTCCAACTCATCACTCACCACACTCTTGCTCACTGCCACTTGCAACCATTTTGCCAAACCCTCCAAGGCCATCTCTCCCCCCTCAAAGCCTTTGCACATGCTGTTCCTTCTGCCTGGAATTCTATTCCTTCTCACCTGCTCCGCTAACTCCTACTTCTCCTTCAGGTATCAGCTCAAAGGCCATTTTCTCTGAGGGCTTCCCTCACTTCTGGGCTCAGTTCAAGCCCACACGGGACGCAGCCACAGCCCCCGTGCGTCCTCAGTCACAGCAAACTTACCCTTGGAATGGTTTGGTTACCCGGGAGCTCTGTGCAGGTAGACAGGCTCTTTCTCACTCCCGCCTTTTCCCCAGGCCCAGCGGGCACAGGGCACATATTCATTCGGCAAACACCAAGTTCCCAGGAAGTACCAGGCGTTGTTCTACAGTGGAAATTCAATAAAGCATAACTAGAAACACATAAGCAAAAAAGTTATCCTATGCGATGTGTGCTGTGGAGGACAATCCAGCGAGGCAAGGGCACGGGGAAGGCCTCTCTGAGGTGCTCTCTGAGCAGAGACCATGATCATGACCTGAGCCATGGATGGACGGGGCGTGAAGAAAACAGCCAAGAGCCCCGTGAGGCCGGAGCCGAGTGAGCGACGGAGAGAGTGGGAGGAGACAGGGGCTGGGAGGTGACGGGACAGATCGTGCCACTGGGAGGTACTTCGGGTTTTCCTCTGGGGAAAGGTGGCGCCGCGGAGGGTTCCGAGCCAGCCGACGAGGACATTGACTTCGCGGGGGCCTGACTCGGATTTCACCCGCTCCCTCTGGCTATAACGCGCGGGCGAAAGGGGGCGCCAGAGCGGCGGGAGGAGCGAGGCGGGGAGGCTGTGGCTGGGGACCCGGCCAGCCGCCCCGCAGGGACTGCGTTGTGAAAAGTGGTAGAATTGGGGGTTTGTTTAGAGGTGACGGGACTTGCTGACAGAGGGAATGTGGGCGTGAGAGAAGGAGGGAAGTCAGGGGTGACGCCAAGGGTTTGGGCCTGGGCCACATCTAGGCTGGCGTTTTCAATGGAGAAATGGAAACTAACTAGGGGAGAAGGAAAGAGGGGATGGAGAGAAAGACGGCAACTGGGAAGAGAGGGAAAAGGGGAGATGGTCGCAATAAGGCGCCAGGCGGGTGCAGGACACCCCTCGAGGCGGGCGGCGGGCGGCGGGAGGAGAGGCCCTGGTCTTCAGAAGCTAGAGAGATGGACAGCACGTTCCTCTAGAATTGGGGGTTGCTGCTGGGGAGCTGGGAGGACCGGGGGCAAGGACATTGCCCTCCTGGGGAGGGGGGCGGCCTGACGGGGGGTGGGGAACAAGATTACCTCTCACCAGGTATGGCTGGGGAGGTGTCCTTCCTGGACTCTGCCTGGAGGAACCCAGCCCCTGCCCTTCTTCCACACACACCTGTCTCCATTTCCCCAGTTGGTGGGGGGGTTCATCTCCACCTCCCTCTCCCAGGGCCCAGGGACACGGGATTTGCGGGATTTGCCAAGTGGAGGCTAGAAGGTACTGCAGACGTCAGCGATACCGCATGCCGACTTCCCCTCAGCCAATCAGATTTCACCCTCCTACACTTCAGTCAATTAAATGTTCTCCTAGCCCTCAGCCAATCAAATTCCTGACCTTCAACCAATCAGACTCTGCCTTCCCTTCTTCAGTCAATCAGACACTCCTGTCCTGCTTCACAGACAACTAGATTCCACCTTCGTGCTCCTTTGCCCATTGAACCACTCACCCCTCAACTAGTCAGGCTCGGCCCTCCCCACATACCTCAGCCTATCAGAAACAAGTCTTTTGTCCCTCGGCCAATAAGAATGCCCCTTTATTATTTTTTTTAAAGATTTTATTTATTTATTTGACAGAGAGGGACAACGAGAGAGGGAACACAAGCAGGGGGAGTGGGAGAGGGAGAAGCGGGACTCCTGCTGAGCAGGGACCCCGAGGCGGGGCTCTATCCCAGGACCCCGGGATCATGACCTGAGCTGAAGGCAGACGCTTAACGACTGAGCCACCCAGGCGCCCCAAGAATGCCCCTTTAGAAGAAGCCTGTGGGTGTCTAGGCCCAGGTCCACCACTTACCTGCTCTATGGCCTGGAGTACATCTCTTAGCATCTCTGTGCCTCTTTCCTTTCAACTGTAAACTGAGGGTGCTCCTCTTCCTTCCCTCCTAGGGTGGGCCTGAGACTCGCACCAGAAAGTGATCTCTTCCTAAAAATACGTTGTGTAAATGTGTATTATTATTTCTCCTCCATCCCTCAGATCCCCCAAAGCTGTTTCCTCTGTTGGAAGGCTCTTCCCTGCCAGACCAAATCCTATTTATCCTTCAAAACCCAGCTACAACCGTCCCCTCTCCCAGGAACTTTTCTATGCCCCCTTCCCAAGCTGAACCCCAGCTGCCCTTCTGGCTCTTCCAGCTAACCTAATCATGACCACGTGGGGCAGAGTGTCTGGCTGCCATTGTCCCCTCTGCCCACCCACCCCCCACTTCCTGCTGTTGGAAACCTAAGAGCCCAGAGCTTGGACCTTTTGGGGCCCCCAAATCTCCCACATGAGGGTGGGCACAAAAAAATATTGGTGTCATTTGAATACCTGCTGACCAACTGAGCCAATGAACAAATCGATTTCAATATTGATCAGCTGGAGAGGAAGTCCAGCATTGGACTTTTTGGGATCATTACATCCCTTAAAATCATGTGCAAAATCATGAGTTCATCTTTTCAGGAGAGGCTTGGAGCCATAGCTTTCACCAGATTTGGGGGAGAAATGGGGAGGTAAAGAACTTTGTTTTACAAATAGGAGTCCCAGAGAGAGGCAGTAACTTTCCCAAAGTCACACAGCCTGGTAAGAACAGTCAGGAATTTAACTGCCACGGCCCATCTGAGGAGCTTCCCGGGACTTGGAGACTGAGCATAAAAAGGTATTCATCCCCAGGATCCAGTTTAGGAGGGAAGAATATTCATATTTATAAGAAGAAGCCCAGTGGTCAGTCAGTTGACAGACATTTAGTGAACACCTGAATGCTATGTGCCAGGCACTGGTCTCAGCCCTGGGGATGCAGCACTGAGCAAGACAGGTCCCTGCTCCCATGGAGTTTCCATCCAAGTGGGGAAGGCAACAATAAATAAATAAACGCATAAGATAAATAAACAAATGAATAAGATACTGTCAGGTAAGGATCTTAGTAAATAGAATGAGTTCACAAGGAAGGACTGGGAACCTATTTACATAGGGTGGTCAGGGCTAGGCTTCTAGGAGGAAGTAATGTTTGAGTGATCCCTGAATGATAGGAAGACATGAATTGGAGCATTCCAAGCAAAGTGAGCAGCAAGTACAAAGGCTCTAGGGTGGAGTGAGGGTAGCACCCTCAAGAAGCAAGAGGCCAGTGGGCTGGAATAAGGAACCCATGAGGAGAGGAGATTAGAAGGGTTGGTAGAAGCCAGATCCTGAAAGTTCTAGTATATGCACCACAGAAAGGGGAGGGAAGGGAGAAGAGTGCCCCACAACAGAGGGACCAGTAGGAGACGATGCCTGGAAGCAAGGAAGTGCCTGGCTGGTGCCTGTTTGGGGCACCGGAAGTCACCCTGCCTCCTGCTGTGCTGATATAAACTGTAGAACAGAGAGGAGTGAGTAGGTTGGGGCAAAGGTGATCTCCACCAGGGAACCAGTTGTGGTTCATGACCACAGGCTACCCCAGGCTGATTCAGCAAGATTCTGTGTTGTCAAAGGTCAGCTCCCCAAAGAGCAAAGCAACCTAGCAGCAAATTGCCCCCCACCCCAGAGGACCTCCCTTAGGAATTTCTCCTCACTAGCTTCCAGAAAGGTTAAGCTTCAGAAAATTTCTCAAAAATGCTTGTAGGGTGGATCCAGTCACCAGCTGCTGTGTGACTTTTGGCAAGTTACTTCACCCCGCTAAGCCTCAGTTGACCACTTTTTTGTTTGTTTGATCCATCATAAATCAAAGGCATAATACAGGTACCATCCTCTGCCTACAGTACTAGGTTGATTCTTCACAATAAGGGAAGGACTTGGATTATGATCATTTATAGGTAGAGAGATGGAGGCTCAGAGGAAGGAAGCAACTTGCCCAAGTTGGGAGTTAAACCCAGATCTGTCAGATTCCAGAGATGAGGAGACTATGAAGGGCAGAGTCCTGAGCCCCTCCTTAGCAAGTGTCCAGCACCCAGTTGTCACTAAGCAGACAGGGGTTATTGTGACGGTCATTAGCCTCAGGATGGTGTGGGGTCACCTCTCCCAGCCTCAGTTTCCTTGGCTGCCAAGTGGAGATTTGGAATTCTTCACTTGGAATTCTCTCTTCACTGACTTTGTGAGGCAACAGAGATATAAAGTGTTTGGTGGTCCCTCAGAAAGTTAAACATAGAGGTACCATATGACCCAGCAATTCTACTCCTAGGTACAGACCCCAAAGAATTGAAAACAGTATTCAAACAAGTACAAGTACACACATGTTCACAACAGCACTCTTCACAATAGCCAAAACTGGAAACACCCCAAATGTCCATGAATTATGAATGGATAAGTAAAAGTCCTATATACACACAATGAAATGTCATTCAGCTGTAAAAAGGACAGCTGTAAAAACTACAATGTGGACCAACCTGAATGAAAGAAGCCAGTCACCAAAGTCACGTAGTGTATGATCCCATTTATATGAAATGCCCAGAATAGGTCATTCTTAGAGACAAAAAGCAGAGTGGTGGTTGCCAGAGGCTGAGGGGAGGGGAAATGGGAAGTGATTACATAATCAGTATGGAGTTTCCTTCTGGGGTGATGAAAATGTTCTGGAACCAGATAGAGGTGATGGTTGCACAATACTGTAAATGTACTAAATGCCACTGAACTATTCTCTTTAAAATGATCAATTTTATGTTACATGAATTTCACCGCAATAATAAATACATAGCAAATAAATAAATGGTGGGAAGTGGGTTGATAACGATTTTATATCACTGATTCCTTTGCTAAGGCTGTGAGATAAGCACATTATTATTGCCATTTTAGAGTTGGAGAAATCAAGGCACAGGGAGGGGAGGTGCTCCACCTAGGGAGTGGGGAAGACTGAATGGGTCATGGGGTCTCCCTGACCTCAAGCAGGTCCCACTCCTCTGCCTGGGAGCCATGCAGGTGACAGACACCCACACTGAGTTTACCACCCTTGGGCACAGGTGACTCAGCCAGAGGGCAGACAGCAGAACCCAGGGCATTGGCCAGCTTGACCTGGTTCTTTTTCCCCGGCCCAGGAGAAGACAGCAAGGGAGGCCCAGGGCCAAGGGACTGTCCTTTGTTCAGAGAGAAAACCTGTTATTGTCACTTCTCCGTGTCCAGTCCTGTGAAGACTCAGCCCTGGGGCCAGCCCTCAAGAAGCTCCCAGTCTGGAGAGTATGCAGTCAGACACAGACACTCCCAACCACTCAGTGTCAAGGCTGAGCCAAAGAAAGGAGCCTGGGGCTGGAAGAGCCAAGAGAAGAACGCCAGAGGAGAAGGGAAGACCTCCTGGAAACCGGAGTATTGGAGATATTTGAAGAATGTACAGGAGTCCACCAGATCAAATGGAAAAGTTTTACTAGTGGGAAGGCAAAGAAATAGAAACCCTCGTGGGAGAAATTAGTAATATCTGGCAAAATTGTATGCTCATTTATCCACTTGGAAGAATATATCCCAATGATTCCCTTGTAAAACTAAGAAAAGATAAATGAACATGGCTTTTCATAACAGCACTATTTAAAATATCAAAAGACTGGAAATAGCCCATAAGCCCATCAATAGGGACTGGTTGATAAGCTAAGGCACAGCCACATGATGGAGTCCTGTGCAGCTGTAAAAAGGAATGAGGAATATCTCTCTATGCTGTCATAGGAAACAGTGTTAAGTAGAAAACAGGGAAGTGGAGATATATATATATATATACTAGTGACAGATATACATATACTAGTGTTTTTAAAATGGAACAATAGGGGCGCCTAGGTGGCTCAGTCGGTTAAGAGTCTGCCTTTGGCTCAGGTCATGATCCCAGGGTCCTGGGATCGAGTCCCGCATTGGGCTCCCTGCTCAGTGGGAGTCTGCCTCTCCCTCTCTATCTGCCTCTCCCCCAGCTCATGATCTATCTTGCACTTCTACCTCTCTCTCTCCCTCTCTCTCTCAAAAATAAATAAATAAAATCTTTAAAAAAACTGAACAATAGACCATGAAAAATTATAAATGATTACCTGAGATGGAGGGAAAGAACATGATGAAAGGTAAATGAATAGAAGCTAGATGTTTCTTTATATACCTTGTTTCGCAGATTTGACTTTAGAACCATGCAAATATCTTACATAATTCTAAGGTAATATTAGACTTAAACAAATAATTCCCTCACTTCACACCCATTAGGATGGCTATTATAAAAAAAGAAAATAACAAATGTTGGCAAGAATGTAGAGAAACTGGAACCCTTGTGAACCACTGGTGGGAATGTAAAATGGTGCAGCCACTGTGGAAAACAGTCTGGCAATTTCTTAAAAAATTAAACATACAATTACCACATGATCCAGCAATTCCACTTCTGGATATATATCCAAAAGAAATGAAAGTGGGAACTCCACTCACAGATATTTGTACACTCATGTTCACAACAGCACTACTCACAGTAGCCCAAAGTAGAAACAACCCAAATGTCCATCAACGAATGAATGGATAAACAAAATGTGGTCTACCTATACAATGGAATATTGTTCAGCCTTAACAAGGAAAAAACAGGGGCACCTGTGTGGTTCAGTCGGTTAAGCGTCCAACTCTTGATTTTGGCTCAGGTCATGATCTCAGGGTCGTGAGATTGAGCCCAGAGTCAGCTGCCCTAGGTGTGGAGCCTGCTTGGGATTCTCTCTCTCCCTCTGCCCCTTCCCCCCATTCATGCTCTCTCTCTAAAAAAAAAAAAAAAGAAGAAAGTAAAACATCTGACCCAGGCTACAACATGAATAAACCTTGAGGACGTTATGCTAAATGAAAGCAGCCAGTCACAATAGGACGAATACTGTATGATCCCACTTATATAAGATCCCTAGGATAGTCAGATTCATAGAGACAAACTAGAATGCTGGTTGTCAGGGGCCAGGAGAGGGGATGGGGAGGTCGTGTTTAGTGGTTAGGGACAGTTTCTGTTTGGGAAGATGAGAAAGTTCTGGAGATGGATATGGTGATGGTTGTATAACAATGTGAATGCACTTAATGCTTCTGAATCGTACACATAAAATGGTTAAATGATAATGTTTATATTACGTATATTTTACCACAATAAAAAAAAAGTAATGTGGCATTACCTCATTTGAAAGACCCAGCTACTCTAAATTGAATTTTTTATAATACAATATTTCAGAGATATTTTTAAAGATTTTTTTTAATTTATTTATTTGACAGAGAGAGACAGAGAGAGAGGGAACACAAGCAGGGGGAGTGGAAGAGGGAGAAGCAGTGTTCCCCTGTCTGAGCAGGAACCCGATGCAGAGCTCGATCCCAGGACCCTGGGATCATGACCTGAGCCGAAGGCAGCCGCTTAACAACTGAGCCACCCAGGTGCCCCTTTCGGAGATATTTTTAAACAGGGGGTGGAATAGTGAGATGAATTTTTCAATAATTATAACAGATTAATAACAATTACAATATTAATCCTTTTTTTAGATATTTTCTAATTACATAATGTTTCTTGTTGCACATTAATGCATAATCTTATCATGAGGTGTTGTTTTTCTTGTTGTTACTGTTGTGAGTTAAAACTTTCTGCCCTCAAAAAAAAATTCCCTAAAAATCAGAAGTTTCAGGTTAGTGGTACAAATGTGCAGAAAGAAAATATTTCAAGTGACCCTACAGCACAGTAATTTGATAGCATACCCACAGTGGGATATGCCCAAAGGAGGAAAAGAACCAGAAAGAGGAAGGCTTAAACCAGTTTTCCATAATCATATTGTTTCAGGCACTGTTGGCATGTTACTCTAAGATTGATGTGCATGATTGTGGAATGAAGCAAATTGAGAATTTGGATTTTCGGTGTGGGGAAAAAGAAAATACAGGCATAAGATTGATCAGTTTAAGTAAAAGTCATGTAATTCTGAATAGGAATTTGGAAGTATCAGCATAAATTCATAATGTATTTTATTTAAAAAATTGTAGGGGGAAGGGCACCTAGGTGACTCAGTCAGTTAAGCATCCAACTCTTGATTTTGGCTCAGGTCATGATCTCGGGAGCAGTGAGATCGAGCCCCACGTCTGGTCCCCCGCAGGGCGAAGGGCGTAGGGCGTGAAGCCTACTTGGGATTCTCTCTTCCCTCTGTCCCTCTCTCCCTCTCACTCTGCCCCTCCCCCACTCACACCCACACCCTCTCTAACTTTCTCAAAAAAATAATAAATCAATAAATACTTAAAAAATTAAAAAGAAAAAATGGTAGGGGGTTTCCTATTTCTGTCCAGTGAAAAGTCCTAGAAAAACTAACCCAGCAGTTATGAGCACCCTTATCACCTTGATTGCTATCTCTAAGTACCACTTTCCAATCAAAGGAAGAAGGGCTCCCTGGGGAAATGGTTGATTCCCAGGCTTGTGGCGGGAAATGTACAAGATATTCCTGGAACATCTTGTTACGTCATAAAGCAAGAAACAGTCCTGTCAAAAGAACTCAGGAGTCAAAGTGAAGAGGCTCCCACTGGCCAAAGGAGGATAGTAATTTGATTATCAGTAATGATTAAAAAAAAATGCAATGTATTCACACATTTCAATAGTTTAAGTCCATGAATTTGTAAAAATATGGGGGGAGAGGGAAATCTCATTATCTACCTTTGGAGGATGTCAAGGAGCCCAACAATTACTTTGAAAACCAGGGAAGGAAAGATACCAAGCATTGATCTTGTCTTTCCATGTGAAGTCTACCACTGGGTAAACAAATGGCAGATGAGAGGATATTTCTCTCTCCAGACATATTCCAGCTAATAAATGAAGAAGGAATAAATCATCCCAATTTCACTCTGTTGTAGCTGCTAATGGATTAACAGGTTTAGGCATTGATCACCAACGGCAGAGAACATCACAGAAGAGAGACCGTGGGTGGCAATTATGGAAGAAATAAGATGGCTAATGAGTTGGCACATGTCAATTGGATGATGGATACATATGGGGATTCATTATATAATTCTCTCCACTTTTGAATATGTTTGAAATGTTCTGTTTAGAAAATAATGGTTAAAGCCCTTTGCCCTGTGTCATTCTCTCGAAGCAGGATGACTACAGATAGGAGCCATAGGTGCTTGGTAAATATTCCCGAGGGTGTACCAACATCTGGCCCCATTTACCCCACACTCATTCTTGGCCTCAAGCATACTGCCGAGGGCTGAGCTCACAATTTCGCCATTATATCTCATGTCCTCAGTTGCAAAACTCCCTCCTCTCCAGTTCCAGGGCCAGGTGTTGAGAGATTAAATCTCACCTCTATTCTAAGATGCGGCTGAATTCAACTTCTGCCCACCAGGGACGGTGGAATCGCCCCAGCCGGAGGCTGTGGGGTCGTTGGCTCACACCTGCAACTTCCCTTTCCCTTTGGCAAATTGGGTTCAACCAATTCTGGGGCTGGCCTGCCTGGCTTCAGTGGCCTGGCTGTGGTTCCAGTCTGGCTGAAGGCCCAGCCCTAAGGCCCAGGCCCAGCTGGCTGCTGTGGGGGGCAAGACCAGCGGGGAAGCCTTGGCTTGGAAATAATACATGCCTGTTAGTCCAGACTCATGCAGGAAGAGGGACTCTGGCCATCACAGATTATCCTGTGGGCTGGACCTTTGTTGGGGAGGCTGGGGCCAGTGGGTGGGTGGGCAGAAACAACTCCACTCATTGCATGCTTTCCACGTGCAAGGACGGTCCTCAGCACATAGGACCACCTCATTTAGCTCCCAAAATAACCCTAGGAGGGTGGTACTATTCTCCCATTTTAGAGATAGACAAAATGAGAGCTAAAGATTAAACCACTTGCTCCAGCTAGTAAGCAGCAGAGCGAGAATTTGAACTTGGGTTAACTGGCTCAGCAGGGGTCAGCAAACTTTATTAAAAGTCTACATATATCTGAGGGAAATGAAATCACTACCCCAAGGAGTACCTGCACCCTCGTATTCGCTGCAGCATGATTCACAATTGCCAAGACATGGGAACAACCTAAGAGTCCCTCAGTGAATGAACAGATTTTTTATTTATTTTTTTTAAGATTTTTTATTTATTTATTTGACAGAGAGAGACACAGCGAGAGAGAGAACACAAGCAAGGGGAGTGTGAGAGGGAGAAGCAGGCTTCCTGCGGAGCAGGAAGCCCGATGCGGGGCTCGATCCCAGGACCCTGGGATCATGACCTGAGCCGAAGGCAGACACTTAACGACTGAGCCACCCAGGCGCCCCAGCTTTACACAATGTTACATGTCAATTATATCTCAATAAAGCAGGGGGAGGGGGAGGCCATGTAGCAAATATTTCAGTTTTGCAGGCCAGATGGTCTCTGCTGCTAATATTCAACTCTGCCATTACAGCCTGAAGACAGTCATAGACAATATGTAAATGAATGGGGGAGGATGTGTTCCAGTAATTTGTTTATTTGTTTACTTACATAAACAAATTGTGACACATCCATACAATGGAATATTATTCAGCCACTAAAAAAAAGAATGATTCATGATAAGAAGCACCAAGTCCACACCACAACACAGATGAACCTCAAAAATGTTAGCCTGAGTGAAAATAAAACAGCCAGACACCAAAACTGACATCGTGTCTGTTCCCATGTATGTGAAACGTCCAGAACAGGCAAACTCATAGAGACAGAAAGCAGGTCAGTGGCTCCCAGAAGCTGAGGGATGGTGGCAGTGACTGCTAGTGGGTACACAGGGTTTTATTTCAGGGTGATGGAAATGTTCTGGAACTAGACAGGGCTGATGATTGCACAACATTATGAATGTCCTAAATACTATAGAATTAAACACTTTTATTTTTTTTTTAAGATTTTATTTATTTGAGAGAGAGAGAATGAGAGACAGAGAGCACGAGAGGGAAGAGGGCAGAGGGAGAAGCAGACCCCCTGCTGAGCAGGGAGCCCGATGTGGGACTCGATCCCGGGACTCCAGGATCATGACCTGAGCCGAAGGCAGTCGCTTAACCAACTGAGCCACCCAGGTGCCCGAATTAAACACTTTTAAATGGTTCATTCTATATTAGGTGAATTTCACCTTGAAAAAACCCCAAAAGCAAAAAAATACATCGTCTACAAAACAGACGGCCAGCCCATAGACTGTCGTTTGCGGACTCCTGCTCTACATCCCTTAACAAAACCCAGAGCTGAATAAAAAAACGCAGACATATAAAATCTTAGCTTAAAGCCCCGCACACTGCAGTTTTTATTATTAATAATACTTATTATCAGGGTCTTCATGACTATTCTTCTGCCACCAAAGTGAACATTAACTCTGACACGGGCCCCAAGCCCAGTTTTGCCCCAGGTTCCTCTTCCTCTGGCCTCGGGCCATGATCCCACCTTCACTTCAGATCTCAGTGCCCAGGGCTCTGTCTGTCTGTGTCAATGCTGCCTTCATTAGAGCTGTCCCCAGGCCCCGGACAATGACTATTTCCCTGAGACTAGTGGTCTATCTGTAGCCAGGAGGGGCCTTGACCTACCCTGGCAGGTGGTCCTCATGAGGTGTAAGGGAAGCAGGGGTGGAGAGTGGTGATTCATAATGGGAATCCCAGCCTTTCTGCTAACTCCCAGGCCCAGCCCAGACCAGGCGCTTTGCTGTGTGGGTACATGTGTATGCATGTGTGTGTGTGTGTGTGTGTGTGCTTGCGCGCGCACGCACACCTGTGTTTCAGAGCCCAATCCCCAACTGACTCAATCCTCAATCAGGCCTTTTGTGCACTCAGCAATCCCTCCCTGCCATCCACCTGGTCCCTGGCTTGCGCCAGATAACTTCTGGGCACCCTAAGAGGACTTGGCATCTCCTAGTTTGGGGGAGATAGAACCAGACAGAGAAACTCCTAGCCCTGTATGGATGGGTCTGAGTCAAAGGGAGGCACCCCAGGCTAGAGAGCCAGGATGGAAAAAGGGGGGGAAGCAGGGGTAATCAAGGAGGATTCCTGGAGGAAGTGTCCTAACCCAGGACACAAATCCCAGACAGACTCTAAGGGAAATGCTAGCCGGCCATGACATGCCCCTAGCTTGAACTCTACTTAGCCTCTGCCACCAATTCCTAGCTTTGAAAGGGAATCAAGGCTGTCTGGATGGCTGGCCCAGGAATTCTTGGGTGTGAATTCTGCAAACGCTTCCCCGTGTGAATTACTCTGACCCTGGCCCAGCCACGGGATAGTGGAAACATGTTTTGCCCTTGGAGCACTCCCCAGGTCCCAGCTATGTGACCTTGAGCAAGCTACTTAACCTCCCTGAGCTCACCTTCCTGCTGAGTAAAATGAGCATAAATGGATGATGACATAAACCCGGAAGAGTCCCCCAGGGCTGCAATCAGTGGGAGCCGCAGAGGGACACATCCAGGGTCCATAATGCCAAGGCAAGGTCATTCCCAGACCAGGTGGATAGTAGGTGGGGATCTCCTCAGCCACCCCTCCACATTCTGGGGGCACTAGGGGAAAGCAAGCCAGGCATAAAGATAGGATCACAATTCCTGATTTTGACTTTCACCTCTGGTTCCAGTGTGCCTCAGCACAGGGCTGTTCCTGATCCTGTCTTTCTCTAAACAGTTGATATTTTGTTTATCATGGATTTTTTTGCATTCACTTTGGTCTTTTAAAATATCACATTAAAATATGACTCGATGACAGATTTTCAGCGCCACCTTAAATTTTGCACCCTAGGCGAATGCCTCCCTCTCCTCACTCGGTCCTCACACCAGATGGACACACCGTACAGGCAGAGCCCTCCTCCCTTCCCCCCCACCCCATCCCCAAATCCTTGGAAACTGGGACTCAGAGGAGAGTTCCTTGGAATCCCCTGGGGATTGGTCTCCATTCCCTCCCTCCCTGAGCACCTTACTCCCTGAGCCCCCATTGTGTGAGGCTGGGTCCCCAAAGAGAGGACACTCTGTATCTGCGAAAGCCCCCCCCTGGGGAATCCCAGACCTGGCTCAGCCTGGGCATTCCCGAGCCCGCCCAGGGCCCGCCCCATGCTGAGTCCCCAGCCCGGTGGGTCTCCTGGAAACTCCCCAAGCTGGTTTCGGGGTGGGAGGCCCATAGTGAAGCAATTCACACCACAGCCCCAACAACTTGGAGCCCATCCCACCTGACTCCGGAATAAAGGGGAGGCAGGTTCATTTCTGCAGGACTCAGCCACCTGCACTGCACCGGAAAAGAGGACCCTTCGCTGTCAACCCAGGTGAGCCCAGAAGCCAGCTCCTGGGACAAAGCCAGGGTCCTGAAGGCTCCAGGCCAATCCCTGCTCTCAGCTACCTCTGGTTGCTTGGGACCAGGACCTGGAACTGGGTCAGAGGTGACAGCTCCTGATCCCAGGGGCTCGGAGCAGGCCTCAGCAAACACTCCCCAGCCCCTGCACCCATCCTCTGCCTGAACCTGAGGTGCTGACAGAAAAGAAGGCAGGAGGCAGCACCAACCCCAGGTCTCTCCTTCTCTCCCCTCCCCCAGCACAGCCAGTCTTACCAGTTTGGCGGGCACCTGAGAGTCCTCTCTCCTGGCCAGCTGCAGAACAACTACAGGAAGGGGATAAGGCTTGCTGGACTGGCCTCAGTCTACCTCTCTTGGGAATGGGCAGAGTTTGTTGGAGTCTAAACTACTTGACCTCCAGGCCCCTCCTGGGATGGGCCTGGCTTGCTGACCCTTGACCTCAGCCTGGGAGGGACAGAATAGGATGGGGGAGCCCCTGAGATCCAGATGACCTTGACCCAGGGCACTCTGTCCCCATGCTTCCGCTACCTCCCGCCCACAGCTCCGCAAGGTGCAGCCGTGTCATTCACCGCTGGACTTTGACAGTAGCCAAAGACACCGCTCAGTTCTCCATGCCTATCCCCTTCCAGTTCTGCCAAAGTCTCCGCTGAGGTCAACTGGATATGTCCCTCAGAAGCTGGAACCCCACAATGGTGGCCCAGGCTGTCCTCTGGATCCTGCTCGGATTGCTGCTGCGGCTGGAGCCAGGGACAGGTGGGTCAGGAGGCAGAGATCCGGGGCCAGGACCCAGTTCTGTAAGAATGTGCTGCTGCCCCCTCTGTGTCTAGCCCTGTACAGGGTGAGGCTGGAGACCCCAGGAGGCCCCAGTCTTAAGGAACCTCTAGTCTCCAGATGCTCCCCATAGGGTCAGGACAATAGCTGGGGAAAGGACTTGGGGCCAGAAAAGCAAAAATCAGGAAAGTTTCCTGGAGGAGGGGACATAGATTTAGGACAGGAAGAAAGAAAAAAAAATTGACTTGATGCAGAAACAGGAAAGGGCATTTTAGGCCAAGAGAGGAACAAAGCTATAGAGGAATCATAGTGTGGACCGTCTGGAGAAGAACCTGGATTCTAGACAGCGTAAGGATTAAAACTTCTTGGGTTCAAATCCTGCCTCTTCCACTTTCTAGCTGTGTGACCCTAGGCAGATGATTCAACCTCTCTGTTCTCATTGGGGTCACTGTGAAGATTAAATGGGTTAAGTTATGTAAGTCACCTAGAATGGTGCCTGGCACATAGTAAATGTTTAATAAATGTTAGCTATCATTCAACATCTCACCCAGCTCTGAGCCCAGCATTTCTGAGTTCCAGGTTCAGCCACTGACATTTCCCTCACTGGGCACGGGCCCACTCTCTCCTCCCTGGCCATCCTTAGGGACACCTATCCCTCTAAAATCCCCCAAACTCCAATTCATCAAGAAAAACTGTCCATTTTCCCCTCAAAACACCTGGGAACTCTTCTGATTTTTGTCCATCCCACTGCCACCACCCTGGCTTCGGCCACCTTCATCGCTTACCCCCACACTGTCTCTCCTTCCCTACTCTAGCCTCCCCCAAATCTGTTCTCCACATGGTAGCCAAAGGAGCAATTGTAGAATACCAGCCAGGCCATGTCTCTCTCCTGCTCATGAACCTGCCATGGCTCCCCAGTGCTCACTGATCATCTAAGCTCCTTAACCTGTTATCTGTGCCTCAGTCTCCTCATCTATACAAGGACAGTGGTGGGGGTCACAGCATTGTCCGATGAAGAGCTAAGGGCACTGAGAAAATGTGGAAGCAGCAGGGGGAGGAACAGAGGGTGCTGGGCCACTGGGCTAATGTTGTTCCTCCTCCTGCAGCCACCCTGCCCCTGCTCATGGACTCTGTCATCCAGGCCCTGGCGGAGCTCGAGCAGAAGGTACCAGCCACCATGGCCAGCCACACTGCTTCTGCGTGGCTGCTGTTCGCCCGGGACTCTGGCCACCACGATCTCCTCCATCACTTCCTGCTGGAGGGGCAGAATCTCAAGGCCACCAAGCTGGATCCCCAGCAACTGAGCCCAGAGCTTCGAGGCCTGACCAAGGACGTGGCCCAACATGGTATCCGGGGCAGGCTGGAATACGGAGTGGTGCTGGCACCCGATGGCTCCACGGTGGCTGTGGAGCCTCTTCTGGCGGGGCTGGAGGCAGGGCTACAAGGGAACAGGGTTGTCAACCTGCCCTTGGACAGCACGGCCACCCCTCTGGATGCTGGAGCCACCTTTCCAGACACTGGAGCCGTGGTTCCGGATGTAAGAGCCGCATCCCCAAGACTCAGGGATGTCCCCCCAGATGGCGCCTCTGCAGATGTTGGAGCCATGCCTCCAAATATTAGAGCCACAGATCTGGATGTCAAACCCACCTCTCCAGGTGTTAGACCTGGCTCTCCAGATGTCCCAGTCACCTCTCCAGATGTCCAAGCCTCCTCGCCAGGTGCCAAAGCCAGGTCCCCGACCACTGTGGACAGCCTTCTGGTGGTCACCCTGGCCAGAGACCTGGGTCTGGCCTTCCTCCAGAGCCCTCAAACCTGGAGCCATTCAGGCCTGGGAACTGAGGGCTGCTGGGACCAGCTCTCTGCCCCCCGGACCTTCACACTCTTAGATTCTGCAGCATCGCCAGTCACCACGGCCTTCCTCAATGGGGCCTTGGATGGGGCCCTCCTTGGAGATTATCTAAGCCGAATTCCTGAGCCTCGGCCACCTCTCAGCGCCCTCCTGAGCCAATACTATGGAGCCGGGGTGGCTGGAGATTCAGGACTTCGCAGCAACTTCCGACGGCAGAATGCAGCGGCTCTGACTTCAGCCCCCACCTTGACACAGCAGGTATGGGGGGCCCTCATCCTGCTACAGAGGCTGGAGCCAGCACACCCTCAGCTGCGGGGCATGAGCCAAGAACGACTGTTCGAGGTAGCCACCAATGCCACCAAGGAATTCACTGAGGCCTTTCTGGGTGAGAAGGCCCCCACCCCCTGTGACCTCCCCCCTCACAGATACACTCTTAGCCTCATGTGGTCAGGGGGATCCAAGACTGGAGGATTCCAGAGGGGGAAATAGGGGCTCAGGCTGGGGAGCCAGGACAGCTGCACAGGTAAGGAAAGGCTAGGTTTGGGTCTTAAAGGATGAATAAAAGTTCGGGGCGCCTGGGTGGCTCAGTCATTAAGCATCTGCCTTCTGCTCAGGTCATGATCCCAGAGTCCTGGGATCGAGTCCCACGTCGGGCTCCCTGCTTGGTGGGAAGACTGCTTCTCCCTCTCCCACTCCCCCTGCTTGTGTTCCTGCTCTCACTATCTCTCTCTGTCAAATAAATAAATCTTAAAAAAAAAAAAAGGATGAATAAAAGTTCATCCCCCCCCCAAAAAAGGAGTGGGGGAAGGTAGAGGGCATTCCAGGAGGTGGGCTCAGCACACGCAAAGGCAGAGAGGTTCAAATGGAAGGTCAGCCAGTTACTCCTGTGCACCTTTAGGGAAGTTGCTTCACTTCTCTGAACCTCACCTTCTTCAGTGAAGCCTGGGAAAATCATTGCTTCTTCTTGGAGGTGCTGGGTGGTTTAAGAAAGATGAAACAGGGAAAGCAAGTAGCACACAATTAGAGTATGATAAGTGGGGGCTGAGATTCCTCTTTTCTCACTATGGCTGTCCCTCCCTAGAACTCAGAGCAGAGCCAGCTGGAGAGTGTTGGGTCCTGGATTGTAAAGAGCCTTAAATTAAGAGCTAAAATGTTTGGGGTTCATCCTCAAGGTAATGGGAAGCATAGGAGATAAGCCAATAGGACTGAGATGCTGTTAAATTTAGTTAAGTTAGATCCCCATGGGGGCCAGTGTAGTGTGAGATGGAAATGTCCTCAAATCTGGAGGGAGTCTGGAGGGATGGTCTATATGTGCGCTCTAATGGGGGAACAGGCGGCAGGCAGAGAAACGCTGGCTGACCCCAGCCCTGGACTCCCTTCTCCACAGGGTGCCCGGCCATCCACCCACGTTGCCGCTGGGGCGCCGCGCCCTATCGGGGTAGCCCCAGGCCGCTGCAGCTGCCACTCGGGTTCTTGTATGTGCATCACACATACGTGCCCGCGCCACCCTGCACGGATTTCGCGCGCTGCGCCGCCGACATGCGCTCTATGCAGCGCTTCCACCAAGATACTCGGGGTTGGGACGACATTGGCTACAGGTAAACTGAACCCGCAGGCTCGCGAACCTTTTAGAGTGTAGTCTGGATGGGCGTGGCCAGACCCGGGGGCGGGGCTTGGACCGGAGCCAACGGGGAGAGACGGAGGAGGAGCTTGGAGGTGGGTGGGGCCAAAGTGGCGAGGGGGCGTGGCCTTGACTTGGGTCCCGGCTTTAGCAGTGGGATTCTTGGGTTTAGGGTAGGAACTAGAAAAGGAGCAAGGACCTGAGAAAGGAGCAGAACCTGTGTTAAGAGCTGGGTCTGGGACAGAGCATCGATGGAATATGACCTAAGACAGAAAAGGTCTCTGAACTGGGCAGGAGCTGTACCTGAGACAGTGTGGAAGGGGCTGGGTAGAAAGGGGAGTGGCCAATGCTGACGGACAGATCCGGAAAAACGGGATAGTTTCTGCGGTGGCACTTGGGGAGTGGGAAGAGGATGGGCGGGGCAGAGCCAGAGAGACCAGGCGGGACGTGGGTCGGAGGTGGCCCTTGGCTCAGGTGCAGAACTGGGGTAGGGGCCCAGATGAAAGGCGGGACCTCCCTCACGCCGCGTGGTGCCTGCTTCCCCCTCCCGCCTACAGTTTCGTGATCGGCTCAGACGGCTATGTGTACGAGGGCCGCGGCTGGCACTGGGTGGGCGCGCACACACTCGGCCACAACTCTCGCGGCTTCGGCGTGGCCTTCGTGGGCAACTACACTGCGGAGCTGCCTGCGAAGGCTGCGCTTCACACCGTGCAGGACGTGCTCCCTGGCTGCGCAGTGCGCGCTGGCCTCCTGCGGCCCGACTATGCGCTGCTGGGCCACCGCCAGCTGGTGCGCACTGACTGCCCCGGGGACGCGCTCTTCAACCTGCTGCGCACCTGGCCGCGCTTCGCTGCTGTGAGTACCAGACCCCGCATCTTTCCGCACACGTTCAGAGCGCAGCCCTGACCCCTGTCTACCTGCCCAACCTGGACAGGCCCCTGACCCCTTACTGTAATTCCCTAGGCCCACACAACGTCAACCAGGCTCCTGGTCCCCCTTGCAGTCCATCTATTCAGGCAACCTAGGCCCAGACTTCACTCGTTCTACTTGCAACAGCCCCTACCCACTGTCCTCCGCCCCTACAGCCTCGGCTCAGCCCTGACCCGGCCAGCTTGTCCTTTACCCAGCCCCGACACCTCTGTCCTCCCAACCAAAGCATGGACCCCGACCCTACAGCAGCCCTTCTGCCTACACAGCCTCACCCAGACTAGCCAAACTTGGCCTCACTTTTGTCTCCTACCCAAAGGGCCCTCTGTCCACACAACACTAACTCAGCCTGTGACCCTCTACAGAAAACCCCTTTGCCTGTGCAACCTCTGTCTAGCCCCTACCCCCGTGCTGCAGTCCTCTGCCCAATCTCAGCCCTGAGGATGCTTGCTCAGCCCCAGCCTCCCTGACCCCTGATGACAGCTCTTATGGTGGAGCAATCTATGTCCAGCCAGCACAAACTTGGCCTGATGATCCCACCCAGCCCCTGACCCCGATTACCAAAACATCTCTATATTCACACCTGCACAATCTCACGTTACCTGCACACTGGCCAGCAGTCAGCATTGTACCCACCCCCTCACTTTGGGCCCCCGTCCTCTTCCCTTTCCATGACAGGGGCAGACCCCCACTCCCCAAGCCTCACACTCCCCTGTCCTTTTTTTTTTTTTTTTTTAAAGATTTTATTTATTTATTTGACAGAGAGAGTGAGAGAGCACAAGCAGGGGGAACAGTAGAGGGAGAGGGAGAAGCAGGCTCCCCACTGAGCAGGGAGCCCAATGTGGGACTCAATCCCAGGACCCTGGGATCGTGATCTGAGCCGAAGGCAGACGCTTAACCGACTGAGCCACCCAGGAGCCCCTCCCCTGTCTTTTCTAGAATGTGAAACCAAGAACAGCCAGGAGGGCCTCCAGGAGATCCAAAAGGGAGCCACCTCCAATGATCGTGCCAGCCACAGGCCTCCAATAAAGAGACAGTGGAAAGAGAGCCTGTATCTATGCATCATCTGTGTTTGCACACGTTGTCTTTTTCTTTTTTAAGATTTTATTTATTTATTTGAGAGAGAGAGAACAAGTAGGGGGGAGGGGCAGAGGAAGAGGGAGAAGCAGACTCCCCACTGAGCAGGGAGCCTGATGCGGGACTCGATCCCAGGACCCTGGGATCGTGACCTGAGCCAAAGCCGGACACTTAACCTACTGAGCCACCCAGGTGCCCTGCACAAGTTGTCTTAATTTGTGTTTGCCCAGAAGCAGACCGGAGACAAGAATTTCAGTGCAAGTAGTTTGTTTGGGAGGTGAAGGTGCTCCCAGATCGTATCAGTTGGGGAATGAGGGAGAGAGGTAGGGAAGAGAAGGCAGCCGAGAAAGGGTACTTTATCAAGTAAGTTGGCACTGTGGGGACATGGAGCTCAATCCCACTGGGGACCTCTAGGGGACTGTGTAAGACACACACCTCAGAGTCATATTGATCCAAGGGAGCTGGGGTATTGATCCTCCAACCCTCATCGTCATTGGTTAAGGGCTGATCTCAGGGAAGGTATTAATTCTCTGGCACTTTTGGGTTGCTTATTGTATGGGGAAAGTGGACTCCAGCATCAGAGAAAGACCTCCAGCAAAAATGCAGGGAAGTGGGAGTGGATCAGTATTCAGTGAAGCGGGAAAGCCTCAGGGATACATCGGAACATGGGGAAACTCTGTATGTATGTGCTGTGAATGGACTGAGTGCAGTATGAAAGAGGTGGGCATATCTAAGGTGTGTGCATCTGTGTGAACATGTCCAGCTCCAGGAGAAGGGTCTTTGGCCCTCATGGAAGATCCTACTCCTTGGGACAGGTTATAGAATTTGTAAGGCACAGGGCAAAATGAAAATGCAGGGCCCCTTGTTCAAAAAGCAGAAGCTTCGAGACAGCAACAGCAAAGCATTAAATCAAATGCAGTGCAGTGCCCTTCTAAGCATGGGGGTCCTGGATGACTGCCCAGGCCACATGCCCATGAAAGTGATCCTACCCACCCTATCCTGTGAATTCTGGTCACCCTTGCCTTTGCACAAATTGTTCCTTCTATCTGGCATCCCATGGTCCTCTCCTTATGCTTTGGGCCACAAGTGTCACCTCTTCAGGGAGGCCCTCCTGGATTTTCCCACTTGTGCTTAGCCTCTACTGCAGTCTATTTTCTTCCAAGTCTTCCTCACCAGCTAGAAATGTCCTGCATTGATGTTCAGGATCTGTTTCCCTCACTGGACTCTGAGCTCCAGGAGGGCAAGAACCAGGTTTGTTTAGTTCCCTGTGGCTTCTCCAGCACCCAGTACATAGTAGGCACTCGGGAAACATTTATTGAGTAAACAAAGGCTCCCATTATGAACCTTCTGGAGCTAATACTATCATCTTGTTGTACAAATAAGGAAACCGAGGCTCAGAGAGAGGAAGTGACTTGCCTGAGGTCACACAGTGAGAGAAGGACCAGCTGGCTCTGGAACCCACTTCTGGGCCAGGATTCGAGTGACTCTCATGCTGACTCATTCACTTCTTAGAACAGCATTTGCCCACCTCTTTTTACAAGTAAACACTTACTGAGGTACAACAAAGATAGAGGAAGACACAGGAAAGTGCACTGAACTGTATAGCTCAATAAATTTTCACAACAGAACACACCCTTGTAATCAGCACTCACCCAGTTCAAGAAACGGGACATGTTAAATTTGTTATGTGACTTTCACCACCATTAGGGGAAAAAAAAAAAAAAAAAGATCAATTCCGAGAAGCTTCCTTCATGCTCCCCTACCTTCTTCCAAAGGAACCTAACATCCTGATTTGTTCCACACAGTTTTGCCTCCTTTGCGACTTTATATAAAAGGGACCACATGGTATTGACTCTTCACTGTTTGTGATTCATCCACGTTCAATCATCCAGTGGTTTGCTCATTTCGTTGCTGCATGGTATTCCACTGAGGAAGAGATCACAATTGATCCATTCCACAGTACATGGATACGTGGGTTGCCTTCAGTTTGGTGCTATTACAAAGAGCGCTAGTGGGCATGTCTATTGGGTGTATACCTAGCACTGTAATCGCTGGGCCAGAGGTGAGGTGTATGGGCAACGTTAGGAGATCATGTCAGTTTTCCAACTTAGGTGAATTGCTCTACACTCTGACCAGCAGTGGAGGAGAGCTCCAGGTGCCCTGTATTCTCACCAGCACTTGGTCAGTCTACCCATTCTGCAGAGATGGCATCTGAGGCTCAGAGAGCGGCATTGCGGCTTCCCGGTCAATGAGAGATTCTGGGTCCTGCTCTGTCACCTCCTCTGCCTCCCGCATCCTGCCCCCACTGTGCCCTCCCAGCCTGGCTGTGGGGTGGGGTGGGACAGACAGGGTCACGTGGAGTTGCGTTCAGTGGGAGGAAGCCAGGCAGGGTGCAGACGGCTGCTGATTTTGGGGCTGGTCGGGAAATCAAGGTAAGGGAGGGAGGGCATGGTGGCCACTGAGGGGGTTACCTGGGGGTGGAGCTGTGAGTGGGGAGGGGGCCAAGATGAGGACAGCATGTGGGAACACACTGGGCAGAACTGTCACCCTCTTGTCCCTCAGGAGAACCCCCGCCATGGACCCACCATCACCGTGCAAGGCCTCCCAAACCCAGCCTGCAGCAGCCTCGTCCCTGCTAACCTCCTACCGTTGGCACACAGGGGGCGATGGGGAGAAAGTAGCCGGAGGGTCCCGCTGGGGCCGACTTGCAGGCTGGGGAAGGGCGCTAAGCCACCAGGAGCCAGGGGTCAGCAGCCAGCCAGCCTCTCGCTCGCTGTTCCGTCGTGTCCTCTCTGCGCCCCCCAAGGAGTCACGCACAAGTCGCCTGCGGCTATCCAAGACCCTCTGGGGAAGGCATAAGACCCCGCCGCTGGAGCCAGGACCAGAGCCGGAGGCCCCAGGTACATGGTCCCCCCCCCCCCCAGGCTGGGAGGCCGGATGCTCGGGTTTTGTCTGCCTCCGGAGCATCAGCCCTACAGACACAGGAAGTTGTGGGGAGTGCAAAAGCCCAACAGGAAGTGGCTGGGGCCCAGCTGCCCTCTTCCCTCTTCCCCCTCACACAGGGACTGGGGGGTAGGGGGAGTGGCCAGGGGCCTATGGGCTGGGGGTCCATCCTGGGGAAGGGAGAGGGAAGAGACTGAGGGTGGTACTGTCCAGATGCCAAATGGCTCTTGGCCCCAGTGGGTCTCTCCTCATATCCAATAGCCCAGGCTCATTCTCTCCTGCCTGGATATCCACCTTAGCCCTCTGGCCTCCATATGTTCAGTTTCTTCACTTCTTTGAACCTCAGCTTCTCCATCAGTTAAATGGGGATCATAATGCCTACCTTGAAGCATATATAATTTCATTCACTCATATTCATTCATTCATTCATTCATTCATTCAAACAGAGGTCTATTGAGCATTTACGACATGCCAGGCCTTGATTTAGGCACTAAGGACAAAGCAGTAAACAAAACAGATGGAATTGCCTACCCCATGTAGCTCACAGTGTAGTGGGTATGACAGACAGTAAACAAGTAAACCAAAAACGACAGATGGGGCTGTTCCACAGAGGGATCTAGAAGAGTAAGGGATGCCATGAAGACTGTAGTTCAGGAATGCAGCACTAGCCCAGGGCCCAGCATGATTTAAGTGATCTATTAACAAGTGGAGTATTTATTCCCCTGATGGGAAAACAATAGGACAGACAGGTGATCTGGGAGGGTTGATTCAACCTATCTATTCTGAGAACCTCATTTCTCACTGTTCATATTCCCATTTTGCAGAGGCATCCCTTTAACTCCCTTCAGGGTATCAGGTATTGCTCACTCCATAGGATCCAGAGAGAGAGTTCTCCAAGAAGCAGGACTGCTCCTCCTCTGCTCAAACACCTCCCGTGGTTCCCCATTACCCCCAGGATAAAACCTCCAGTTCTCTAACTGGCACCCAAGATTCTGTACCAGTCTCATCCTGGATCTTCTCCCTCTAGCCTCTGAGCCCTCTGGGCCCTTCTTGCTTTTCCTGGGCCTTGCCATCTCTGAACCTTTGCCCAAGCTGTTACTGCCCTTGTCCCCTCCATCTCTGTCAAAATCCAACCTGCTGTTCAAGACCCAGTGCAAACCTACCATCTCTGGAGGCTTTCCCTGTCCCACTGCACCACCACCTCTCCCTACCCTGATCTTTTTTCTATTCCTTTCTCAAATTTTGAATACTTTCCACCTTAGATTAGTTATTTATGTAAGGAACCGAGGATGCGGTCTTGTTTAACCTCTTGGACCTGCCTATCTACTGTCTTGGTTAAGAGAAGAATGCTTGTGTCTGAACCTGGCTCAACCACTCACAAGCTGTATGATCCTGGGCAAGTCCCTCAACCTCTCTGGTTTTCAGTTTCCTCCTTGGCAAAATGGGGGTGATAATAGCCCTTGAGTAGCTTTTGGAGGATTAAATGAGAGAAGGTGGATTAGTAAACACAGTACAGGGCACATGTGTCCACTACCCATGGCCTGTGGGGACAAGGACAAGAGGGGTGGAAACTTGTCCAACAACAGCCTGACATGGCTGCTGGGTGGGCTGGGGTTGGGGGGAGCGGAGACACCTGGGAAGGAATGCCTGATGAGCCTCTCTGAATGGAGACGGTCCACTGAGGGAGAGGAAAGGACTCCCAGGTCCCCAGCACCTACTCCTCTGCCCAGAGCCTGAGCCAGAGCAAGAGACCCCTGCCCCACAGATCCCTGAGGCCCCCACACCTGACGTACCCATCTGGAACATTGGGGCCTTCACCCTGCTCGATGGGAAGCTGGTGCTGCTTGGGGGTGAGGAGGAGGTGAGAAGGGGCACAGGGGCGAGGGGAGGGAAGAAGACGGTGGGAAGGAGACAGAAGAGTGGGCGGGGGGAGGATAATGGAAAGTGTCTGCCTCTCCTTCTGTCTGCCTGCCTACCTCCCCTTTATGACTACCCACTCTTATGGACAACAGGGTCCTCGCCGGCCCCGAGTGGGGAGCGCTAGCTCTGAGGGCAGCCTCCAGGTAGCCATGGGGAGCCTCAGAGATCCAGGTAAGTTTCAGAGGTGCAGAGGGCTGGGGCATTGGTAGCATGTCAAGGTGGGGCAGAATTCAAGATGATCCCATCCCCCAACCTTCCACCCCTGACCACCTACAGATCGGATCCCCGGAAAGACTGACGCAGAGGCTGCTGGCCCCAACCAGGTCCACAACGTTCGGGTGAGCCATCCAGTGGGAGGTGGAGGGGAGAGCAAAGACTCCCAGACCCTCAGAGATGAAAGGGGACTCTTACTGGGTGCTCTTGGGCAGGTCACTTTTTTGGCCTCGGTGTCCCTATCAGTCAAATGGAGCTAATGAGAGAACCCCCCACCCCCCAGGGCTGTTTATGAGAAGTCAAAAGAGAAAGCATAGGATTGGTGCTTTAGAAAAGAAAAAAAAAAAAGGAAAAAACCCCCCAAAATTTGGTTGCCTTTATTATTACTGCTAAAACAGCCTGAGGTTGCGGTCTCCCCAAACCAGCAGACGACCCAGGACACCCTGGGGGGAAAGAAGTTGAGGAGGGAGAACAGGGTTCTGTCCAGCTGATATCCCCCTTCCCACAGGGATTGCTCAAGCGGCTGAAAGAGAAGAAAAAGGCCAGGTCGGAGCTCGGAGCCAGTGCCTGCCGGGATGGGTAAGAGTCTCTGAGGGGCAGAAGGGGCTGGAATTCAACATGGCCCCCTCTACCCCCACCTGCCTATCATTCCCACCTTCACCAAATATCTCCCATGGCCCCCTCTGTGTCCTGCCCCAGAGCAATGCTGGAGCCACCCCTCGGCTGAAGGGTGGGGGCAGAGTCTAACACACTAACTCTAAATCAGGAACTAAGTCAACGCCCTGGGCTGGGAGTGTCAGCGAAGGGACCACTGAGCTGAGATCTGAAGGGACAGGAAAAGCATTCCAGGGTACGAAACAGGGAGTGCAAAGGCCAAGAAGCCAGATGAAGCGACAAAAACAAGGCCAGGATGACTGGAGTTCAGAGAAAGGGACTAAGTGGAGGGAAATGTGGTCAAAAGGTGACAAAGACTGTACTATGTAAGGTAACACAGGCCACCATAAGGAGTTGAGTTTTTATCCTGAAAGCGATGGGTTCAAGTCCAATTTAGGTTGAAGTTCATCCTGGCCTCCCTCCACCCTTCAGGCTCTAGGGGGTGGGTTTGTGCGGAGGAGGGAAGAATGACCACTTGTTCAACCGCCCGCTCCCCAGATCCCCCAGTGCTCTGGGATCTCGGGAATCGCTGGCCACGCTCTCCGAGCTGGACCTGGGTGCTGAGCGGGATGTAAGGGTCTGGCCATTGCACCCCAGCCTCCTGGAGGAGCCCCACTGCTTCCAGGTAAATGCAGAGAACTCTCCACCTCACCCAGATTCTTTGGTTCTACCCTTGGCCTCAACCGCACCCTTGGATCCCCATCTCCAACAGGTAACGTGGACGGGCGGGAGCCGCTGCTTCTCTTGTCGCTCCGCCGCTGAGAGAGACCGCTGGATCGAGGACCTTCGCCGCCACTTCCAGCCCAACCAGGTCAGTACAGCGGCAAAGTTGGACTGCAGGCCCCGCCCACAGCCCGGGCCCCGCCCTTTCCCCACCCAAACCCCCGCCCCCCGCCCTAACCCTGCCTCTTAGACACACCTGCCGGCCAACACCTTTGCAAAAACTTCGAGACCCTCCTCAGCTTCCGTCTGTTACCAGCCCCTGGTAAAACAACCCGGTCCCAGAAGTTCAATCCGGGAACTATTTGCACCCAAAGCCCCGCCTACCAGGCAATGGCCGAGTCCCCATCCCGCGGCTACTCCTCCGTACCCTGGAGCCCGGATCTCTCTGCGAGAGCCCAGAAAAGCTAGAGGGCTTTCGCAGAACCACCTTGAGACCGCCGTGGCCCCTGTCTTCCCCCAAGGGCCCAGCGATCTCCCTGGGGGCACGGTGCCCCACGTCGAGCACCGACGCCTCCCCCAACCCACTCCGGTCCGCAGGACAACTTGGAGCGGGAAGAGACGTGGTTGAGCGTGTGGGTGCACGAGGCAAAGGGACTGCCCCGAGCGGCGACGGGGTCCGCAGGCGTGCGCGCCGAGCTGTGGCTGGACGGCGCTCTCCTGGCGCGCACAGCGCCGCGGGCTGGCCCGGGCCCGCTCTTCTGGGCCGAGCGCTTCCACTTCGAGGCGCTGCCGCCGGCGCGTCGCCTGTCGTTGAGGCTGCGCGGAGCTGGCCTGGGGGGAGCGGCACTGGGCCGCGTGGCACTGGCCCTGGAAGAGCTGGGCGTCCCCCACGCGCCCGCCGCGGGCCTGGAGCGCTGGTTCCCGCTGCTCGGGGCACCAGCAGGCGCGGCGCTGCGGGCGCGGATCCGGGCGCGGCGCCTGCGCGTGCTGCCGTCCGAGCGCTACAAGGAGCTGGCGGAGTTCCTCACCTTCCACTACGCGCGCCTCTGCGGGGCGCTGGAGCCCGCGCTGTCTGCCCAGGCCAAGGAGGAGCTGGCGGCTGCCATGGTGCGAGTGCTGCAGGCCACCGGCCGGGCGCAGGTGCGGCGCTGCGACGGGGCGGACCCGAGTGACCAGAGGCTGCCTGATCGCGCGCTCCGGGGAGCAGTGTGGGTGTTGGGGGGTACCGGTGGCTCAGGACCCCGGCGGCACAGGCGAGGGGCGGGGCACCACGAGGGGCGGGGCCTGAGCTTCAGTTGTGAGGGGCGGGGCCTGAACTGAGCCTCTAAGCTGAAAGATTTAAATTTCTGCTCTGAGGGCTAGAGGATCCGACCTTGTGAGCCCTAGCAGTGAAGACTCTAGCAGCTAGGAGGGTCCGGGCTTGTGTCCCAGGTGTGAGTGATTGGCCAAGGGCTCGTATGCCCCCTAGCTCCGTCCGCTCCCCCGCGCAACGTGAACCCCACTGTCCCCAGGCACTGGTGACAGACCTGGGCACCGCAGAGCTGGCACGCAGTGGAGGCCGTGAGGCGCTGCTATTCCGGGAAAACACATTGGCCACCAAGGCCATTGATGAGTACATGAAGCTGGTGGCACAGGATTACCTCCAAGAGACGCTGGGTGAGCCAGAGGGTGGATGTCAGAGGCCATCTAGGCGGGCTAGGAACCCCCTCCCCGGGGGAGATCTGGAAGATCCTAGGTAACCTGGATGCTGGTAGTGGGTAGTACCTTTGGGGGTGCTGGAATCCTGGAGGCAACTGGGGGCTCCCCCAGAGATGTTAGGTGTCTCCGGAGGAAGGTGGAGACAGAGTTGGAGGCTGAGTGTGGTGGGTTGTGGTGGTCACGGCCCTGGCCTCTTGTCTGGCTGTGCTGAACTGCAGGGCAGGTCGTGCAGCGTCTCTGTGCCTCCAGTGAGGACTGTGAGGTGGACCCCAGCAAGTGCCCGGCCCCAGAGCTGCCGCAGCACCAGACCAGACTGCGAAACAGTTGTGATGAAGTCTTCCAAAACATCATCCACTCCTGCAAGTGAGAATCAGGGCCCCAGCACCTGAGCCTAGCCCTACTTCTCAGCCACTGTGCTAATAGCCCTGACCCCCAATTGGGGTTGCCAAATAAAAACAGGATGCCCAGTTAAATGGACGCATGCAACATTTGGGACATACTTATACTAAAAAAGTATTCATTTTTATCTGAAATTCAAGTTTAACTGTTTGTCCTGAAGTTTTGTTTGCTAAGTCTGGTAACCCATTCCCCATATCAGGTCAACTTGGGGTTACTGACCCCAAGGAACCTGGGACCCAATTCCTTGTCCTCTAACTACAGGGGACCCCATACCCTAATTCCATGCTAGCTGACCCCAGTTAATATAGGACCTCAATAAAGACCTCTGATTCCAGGTGATACTAAAACCCCCAATCCCATGACCCTTGATCTTAAATGACCCTGTACCCCAAATTCCATGCAACTGATCACAAGAAACCAGGGATTCCAATTCCTTAAACTCTGACCCTAGGTTAACCTATATGTTCAGTCCCACATCACTTGGAACATCAATACCATAATTTCTGAACCTAGGTGACTCTAACCTCAAGCCCATCCTACCTCATATTATATAATCTAGCACCCCAATCTCATGTTCCTTTATAGCTACCTCCCAAGCTCATGGACTGTATCCCCATGTGAACCTGTATCCCCACCTCCCAGATTACTGACTCCAGAGGTCACCACAATAACTACCCCATAAATCCTGACCCCAAGCATTATTATCCTCAATGTCTCCAATCCTGGAACCCATAGTGCCGGTGATTCCTGACTTCTGACCTTAGGACCTTGACATGAATATGACCTTTATGTCCATACCCTCCCCCTTTGACCATTGCCTCTTCTGCCCCAGCTGGTTTCCAGCAGAGCTGGGCACCGTGTTCTCAGGCTGGCGAGAAGCATGCAAGGCACGTGGCTCTGAGGCACTGGGCCCCCGACTGGTGTGTGCCTCTCTCTTCTTACGGCTCCTGTGTCCTGCCATCCTGGCACCCAGCCTCTTTGGTCTGGCACCAGAGCACCCTGCACCTGGCCCAGCCCGCACCCTCACACTGATCGCCAAGGTCATCCAGAACCTCGCCAACAGTGCCCCGTAGGTGCTGGGAGGCTGGGGGAGGGGAGGGGTGCATGCCAGGGCAGTGGGGTGGCAGATGCCTGGTCTGACCCACCCAGTCCGACTTTTGCCCAGGTTTGGTGAGAAGGAGGCCTACATGGGCTTCATGAATAGCTTTCTGGAGGATCATGGACCAGCCATGAAACACTTCCTGGACCAAGTGGCCATGGTGGATGTGGATGCAGCACCCAGTGGCTACCAGGGCAGCAGTGACTTAGCCCTCCAGCTGGCAGTCCTGCACGCCCAGCTCTGCACCATCTTTGCTGAACTTGACCAGGTATGGCCAGAGTGCAGAGCCCAGAGCCTAGGGTGTGGGGTAGGGAGGCAAGAGGGCAGGGAGCCTATGGTCCTAGAGAGCTTGTTTACCATCCTCCCTACATGCCTCATCAGGCAACCCGTGACAGCCTGGAACCGCTGCCCACCATCCTGAGAGCCATTGAGGAGGGCCGGCCTGTACCTGTGACTGTGCCGATGCGGCTCCCACCACCCCCAGCCCAAGTTCACTCCAGGTAACCAGCCTGCCTCAGGTCTGGCCCAGTTCTGATGGGTGAGAGCAGGGGCCAGACCAAAGGCAAGCACAGGGTCAGACCGGGGCCAGAGGTGAAGATAAGATCACGTCAGGGGTCAGGAACAGCAGTCGCCTTGGGATTCACTGTCAGAAACTGTTGCATAAAGGTAAGAGGCTGGAGACGGGGTCATCCATGGGGTCAGAGAGAGGTTCACAGTATGGTCAGAAGACAGGTACTGGATCAGATTGGAGTCCAAGGTGGGGATAGGTCATCGCAGAGGTCAGGGAGAGGTCACTTTTGGGGTCAGAGAAAGTGACATTGTGGTCAGTGATGAGGGTCAGTGATGAGGTTGTGGATGGAGTCAAATCAGGGTCAGATGTTAAGATGCACCATCAAGGGCGCCTGGGTGGCTCAGTTGGTTAAGCGACTGCTTTCGGCTCAGGTCATGATCCTGGAGTCCCGGGATCGAGTCCCACATCGGGCTCCCTGCTCGGCAGGGGGTCTGCTTCTCCCTCTGCCCTCTTCCCTCTCATGCTCTCTGTCTCTCATTCTCTCTCTCTCAAATAAATAAATAAAATCTTAAAAAAAAAAAAAAAAAGATGCACCATCAAGGGTCAGGGACAGGTTCATATGGTAAGCAGAGGTCAGGCCCATGGCCAAACGGGGTCAAGGGTTATAGGTAAAGTCATATGGTCAGAGATCAGGGACCATGGTCTGTGAGGAGGCAGAGACAGGATCAGCTTAAGGTCAGAGGTCAGGGACAAAGGAGGGGTCAGACAGGGAAGGAAAAGGGTATCCCTGTGAGCAGAGGTCAAGCCCAGGGTCAGATTGGAATCAGAGGTTACAGAGATGGTCGTGTCAAGGGTCATAGAGAAGACTGTATTGTCAGAAGTCCAGGGTCAGAGATCCAAATGTGATTCCATCAGTGACAAAGTCACATAGAAGTAAAAGATCAGAGGTGGAGTCATTTCTGGTCAGAGGTAGGTTTGGGGGTCAGCTCAGGGGCTGATCTGAGCTCTCCCATTCCACCCCCAGCTTCTCTGCAGGGGACAAGCCCGGCTTCCTGGCTCCTCGGGATCTCCCCAAGCACACCCCTCTCATCTCCAAGAGCCAGTCTCTCCGCAGCGTTCATGGCGCAGGTAGTTGGGCGCGACCGCCGCCAGACCAAGAGCCGCCCCCGCGGCTGTCCCGGCCCGTGCAGCGCACGCAGAGCGTCCCGGCTGGCCGCCCCGCTCGTCGCCGCCCCTCTGCAGGGCCCCGGCCACGGCCCAAAAGCTCGCTTCGCACGGGGCCCGCTCCCCGAGGCCGGCCCTGGACCGGGGCCTCAGCATCGTTGCCTCGGAAGCCGTCGGTGCCGTGGCAGCGCCAGCTGGACCAGCCGCGGGACAGAGACCAGGTTCTGGGCGTGCACCGACCCGTGGGCAAGGTGAGGTCCAGCTCAGGTCTGCACACAGAGGGGAATGACGGGACTGGAAAGACAGAAAGCCAGGCAGGTCTGGGTTCAAATGCCGAGCTCTCTGCGCTGTGTGACCCCAGGCCTAGTGCAAACCTCTCCGAGCCTCAGTTTGCTCCTCAGTAAGACGGGAGCGAGGTTTCCTAACGGGGCAGGGCAGTGAGATGGCAGAGCGCAGGGGACAAGGAGGTCAGGGTTTTTCGGGGAGAAGAAGGGGCGGGACGACGGGTCAGGTTACATCTGCTCCCTCCCCACAGTTGGCAGAGCTGCAGTGTGAGGTGGCCGCCCTGCGCGAGGAACAGAAGGCTCTGTCCAGCCTCGTGGAGTCGCTGGGCACCCACCTCCGGGCCTTGACGGAGAAGCAGGAGCAGCTTCAGGGCCAGCTGCAAGACCTGGACTCCAGGCTCCGTGAAGGGTGAGCCCCGCCTCCTCCATTAGCTCTGCCTCTGGGTGAGCCCGCTGTAATCAGATCTGCCCCACTTTCATTCAGGCCTCTCAATCACACCCAAATCACTCCCGGCAGGCCACGCCCCCTTCCAGTCCCGCCCCAACACCCCTGTTTCGCCCCGCCCCTTGGTCAGCTCCGCCCACCCCACGTCCCTGGCGAGTCCTACCTTCCAGGCCCCACTCCTCAATCAGGCCCTCCCAAACAGGTTGGTCCCGCGTCTCTCAGTCTGGGCACATCTTCGTCCCTGTCACCACCTCACCCAGGACTGTCCAAGCCCCACCCTCAAGAGTTGGTTGGTCCTTTCATCCCAGCTCTTCAAGGCTCTGATCCAGTCCGGGCTCCAAGTTTATCTAGGCCCCGCCCCCTAGCGTGGACAAACCCCGCCTCCACGCCAAGCCCCGCCCCCGAACTCCTGGCTGTCCAACCAGGAGCTGGAGGGGAGTTTCTCCGCCTCTGACCCTCCCCTCTTGCCCCTGCTCCCCACAGGACTCCGCAGTCGGATCCAGGGTGTGGTGCTCCAAGCAGTGAAGATCACAGGCTTAAAAGTCTGGTGAGACCCCTGCCGTAGCCCTGGGGAAGATCTGGGCGGTGAGGGAACCAGGGTTGGGGTGCAACCCTCCCCTGGCTCCGAGCCCATTGCCACTGCCTCTCCAGGAGCACCGTCTGGCTGAGATGGAGAGTACTCAGGCCCAGCTGAGGAATGTGGTCCAGAGCCTGCAGCTTCCCAGAACGTCGGGATCCCGGAACCAGCCCCTACCCCTCAAACCACCCTGCCTCAACGGAGATACGACTTGAGCTGCCCACCCTGTCCCACGTGGTCTGGGAGCAGATACCGTCTTAAAGGCCTGTCCGACCCCTGCCTCAGCCCCACGTGGCCTACAGTGGGGAGTGGAGCCCTAAGCCAACCAGTCTGGCACTGTGAGGTTACCCAGTAAAATTTTGATTTCAGTAAAATGGCTGGCCTTTTTTTGCCCCTAAGTGTGGCCAGTCAGAAAGCATCCCCCTCCCACCATTCAAGTAAGTCTCCCAATTTCTCTCCTAATTGGAGTTCTCATGGAAGGGACAATATAAGGAGAGTCTCACCAGCTGTGTGACCTTAGACCTTTACTCTCTTAGTTCCTCAATTTTCTCATCTGTAAAATGGATCTAAAGTTTCTTAGACAGTAGAAGACCCATTGTTTAAGGTGTTCAATAAAAGGAATTTGTCATTGTTAGGGGCAGCACCTGCTTCTGATTGAAGCCCAGGCCTCAGATGAGAGCATCTTCCTAGGCCCCCAAATCCCACACCAGCTCCCTCATGGCAGGGAGAGCATGGGTCTGGGAGGCAGATGAAGGAAGGGGTGAGTAGGTGTGGAGACCGTTGAACTCTGTGAGTGTTGGTTAGGTAAATGAGTGGGCATTTGAGTCATGGGTGGATGGATGGGTGAGGGGTAGTGTGTATGGGACATTTGGCAGATAAATAGGTTAGCATTTGGTGGAAACTTGCCCTGGTAGGTGAGTAAATAAGCAGTTAGCTGGGATAGGTACGTCTACCTAGAAAAGCCTGGATCACAGTAGGAAATAAATATTTGAGTTAATTGAGTAGGTGGTTATATACATTGTATGAATATTTGTTGGGGTTTCCTGAGACTTGAGCTAGGCAGTGAGGAAACAATAATGAGCTAGGCAGACAGGACTCCTGTCCTCATGGAGCTTACACTCTAGTGGACAAACAAGTAAATGTGCAATTGAAGGATGGATGTCTGCGTGGCTGGGTGAAAGGATGTGTGTAGGGATGGGTGGATGCTTGCTTGGTTGTTTGGATATGTAAGTATTTACTTGGGTGGTGGGGTGGATGGGCAGGTAGATGGGATGTGGATGAATGGGTTGAGTGGGTGGATGGGAATTTGGGTGGGTGGCTAGCTGGCTGACAGGACCAGATGTTGGTTGATTGGTGGATGGATGAGTGGGAAGACAGGAGGTGGATGGGTGGTTTGAGTGGGTGTTTGGATGGATGGGTGGATAGTTGGTTAGTTGATTGAATGGATAGATGAGTGTGGATGAATGGGTAGGGAGATGAGTGGGTGGTTGGACATATGGATGAGTGGTGGATGGAAGAAGGCAGCAGACCTGTTATGTATTCACGATGGGGTAGTTCTGGAGGCTGTGATCCTTGGGGTTGGGTGGAGAAGGGGGGCTTAGCATTGGGGACCTAGGGCAGCTCTAGGGGCCTGTAGATGCTGAAGTCCAGTGTGGATAATGGGAAAGGAGGGAGAAGACTTGTGGTTGGAAGGTAGCTGATTGGGGGCAGGGGACTGAAGGATAAGGATTGGCTGAGTGGAGTTTTCAATGACCTATAAATGACCCATGGGGGAACTTCTCTGCCCCCTCCCCACTCTTCTGGTGCTATTAGCAGGCCTAGCATTGGAAGAACCAGTAGGGTGATGAGGAGCTATTGGAGGCAGGGGGACAAGTGTGTTGTCATGGAAACAGACCCTCTCCCTGGACTCTCAGGCCGCGCGGCCCCTTTAAGGGTGACCCGCCTGGCCACTCCCAATATGGCGGCGCGCCCGCTGACCGCCCCCTCCCCGGGCGGCGCGGGGGGGGGAGGGGGGCCTGGACCTCCCCATCATGGCGGCGCGGCGGGGCTGTCGCGCTGAGGTCACGGCGGCGCGCCGGGGGGGCGGGGCGGCGGGGGGAGCGATTTAAAGGGACAATGTCCCCCGAGCGGTGGAGGCGGCGGCGGCTGCGGAGGCCGCGGCACCGGCACCGGGAGCGGCAGCGGCGGTAGCGGCAGCGACGGCCGCACCGAGGAGGGGAGCTTCGAACCCCGGCGCCTGGCCGGCGGCACCGCCTCCCCGGTGAGGCCCGGCCCGGCCTGGGGAGCCCGCGGGCGGGGCGGAGCCGGCGCGGGGAGGGGGAGGCCGGGGCCGGGCCGGGCCAGGCGGGACCCCCCGGGGCGGGGGGCGGGGGCGGGGCCTGCAGGGGCGGGGCCTGGTCGGGGGCGGGGCCGTTCCGGTGGGGGGGAGGAGCGGGGGTCTTGGGGCAGGTGTCCCCCCACCTCGGCGCGTCCCACGGGGTCTCCCGCCCCGAAGTGCACGGGCGGAGGGAGCGTCTCCCGGACCCTGGCCCAACGAGGGGTGCGCTGGCGCGGCGCCGCCCCCACCCCTGCGACCCCCGGGGGGCGTCCAGGCGGGAGGCCCCTTCCCACGCTGCCAAAGTGCTCCGAAGTTGCGGTCCCGCCTGTTCCCCGCGGGCAGTGCCCACCCGGTGGGCACCTGCAGGTGCTTCCTCTGGGCCTGGGCAGGGACCCCCGCCACGACTGCCAGGCCACGGACTGGTCCCCTGGGAGCCCCCAGGCCCCCGAGGGCAGCGCCTTCAGCCAGGCCTGGAGCCCGGGCCCCGCCCCGGTTGCCTGGGCCCGGCCTCCCCACCATCTCCCTGGGGAGGGCGCCTCATTCCTGCCCTTCACTTTCTGCCATTACCTTGAAGGTATTTATAGGTGGAGAGGACAGCACCCACCCCCCCACACACACACGGCCTCCCCAGGGTCCTCATTTCTGGACCAGGAGCCCCATCCGTCGTTTTTGTCCGCAGACTAGAGAAATCTTGGGAGGGAGGGATGGAAGAGCCCAGGCTGGGTATGCATGAGGGGTGATGTTGGGGAGAGGAAGGGTTAAAGCTGGGGTCACTTGAGGCTGTGTGAGGGTGAAAGGGTTAATGAGAACCCTAAGGTCCTGAGGGGATGGGGGTTGGAGTGTGGGAAAAGTGCAGAGGTAATGATGGGGGCACTTGGGATAGTGTCTAGGATCCGAGTACAGAAGTGGCTGGGATGCCTGCTGAGGCATGGGCATAGGAGATGCATGTGCATGGACGCGAGGGCACAGTTGGGAAAAGTGCAGCAGTGTGTGAATGAAGGGAGGCACCTGGGAGAAGTGCTAGGATTAATGTTGGAAGAAAACAAAGTGCATGAGTTTGCATGTGTAAAAATGGGGTAAACTGAGGCAGTACAGTACAGGAGCTGTGTAAAGAGGAGTTACCGGTGGGGAGACTGGGGCATACTGAGGATAGAGGCCATCTGGGATATGATGCATATGGATAAGGCCTCAGCACCCTTTACTCAGCTCTCCTGGGCTGGGAGGTAAACTGAGGCACTGAGCAGCAAGGGTGAGGATTGGGGCTTCAAGGAAGAAGAAACTGAGGCAGCATCCCTTTCCTACCTCCCCTAAGCACCTATCTCTCTGCCCCCAGACCTACAATGCTTTGCTGAGCCAGCCTAGCAATTGAGTGGAGCCAGGCAGAGAGCATCCATGGATGGGCCACTGGCAGGCGGCCTGGCCGCCCCAGATCGTCCTCGTGGCCCTGAGAGACTGCCTGGCCCAGCACCGAGGGAAGACATCGAAGGTGGGGCCGAGGCTGCTGAAGGGGAAGGTGGCATCTTCCGGTCCACCCATTACCTGCCTGTCACCAAGGAGGGACCCCGAGACATTCTGGATGGCAGAGGTGGCATTTCTGGTAAGAGGATGGGCCCTGTGGCCCTGGGGGAGCATCCAGCCTGGTCCCTGAGGTTCCAAGAGGGCTAGGTCACCCAGCCAAGCAGGGTTTGAGATGGGATTCTGATTCTGCTTGGGTCTAGAGCCTTCTCTTTGTACTCTGCTTATTTTCCCATTTTACAGATGTGAAAACAGAGGTCCTGGGAGCCAAAGACCTAATAAATGCCCCCCTACCCCGTGGGTGGCTAGGAGCCGGGACTTGAACTCAGTTTTTCCCCGTTCCCTCCTTTGAGCACACTCATTGGGTCCAGGTGCCCAGCTTAGCACCCTGAACATACTGCCCTGAGAGCCCACTTGTTCCTCAGGCATACCCCATTCCCATCAGTCTATCCCAGCTCCCTCTTGCTGCACTGTCTTGGTGAGTCCTGCTCCTGAGCCATGGGCCAAAACAGCATGTGCCCTCTAGTGGCTGGGGAGGGACTGGGTAGTCAGGGACACCAGCTACCCCTTTGTGCCTTGGTTTACTCAGCAAAAGGGGATCTCACACTGTCCCCACCTCAAGATTTGTTATTCATTCATTAAATACTCGGCAACTACTATGTGTCAGGCTGTGTTCTAGGTGCTGGGGATACAGCCATAAACAAAAGAGGCAAAACTCCCTTCCCACAGAGGCCTGACATTATGGTAGGAGGGACAGAAAACAACCAACTATATAAATAACGTAAGGACAGGTAGTGACAGGTGCCGTGAAGGTATTAAACAGAGGGCCAGGATCATGCCTGGAGGACCTGGGAAACCTCCCTGAGTGGGTGGAATTTGAGTGGAGCATTGAATGAATGGTGGGAAAGATAAGCCAGGTGGTGGGAACAGCAGGCGCAAAGGTCCTGTGGTGAGGAGGAGGACCAGGCGGGAGGAGCAGAGTGGTGGGGGCAGTGCAGGCTGATGCACCAGATGTCTCCCTTCATCTGCTTGGCCTGCCCTATAGGCCTTGGTTTCCAGGAACTTCCATGTACCTCATCAGGAGTTTCCTACGTGCCAAGCCTTCTACGTGATCATCTCATGTCATTCTTAAAAGATCCCTGTAGGGTAGCTTCAGTTATAATCATCCTGTGCTAGAGATGGGAAAATTCAGGCCCTGAGGGGTTAAGTAAGTTGCCCATGGTCCCACAGCTGGCACTAACCTGGCTTGACAGCCCTCGTCTTTAACCACCACCCTGAGTCAAGGCATCCTTGACCTGCCCCAACTCACCCTTAGCAACATGCATAATATTAGTTCACATATTTTCAGAGCACCTTCTTGGGGCCACACACATACTCCATCCTCACCCTCATGGACCCTGCCATCTGGTGCTAGGGAGACAAGCCAGCCACCAGGTGTTAGGACATAGTCACTGGGGCTGCAGTGGGTGAAGCCCAGCTGGGCCCAGCCTGGGGGCCTTCTGGAGTCCTGGATGAGGAAGAGTGAGTCAGACACAGAGGGCAGGGGGAGTATACGCATCAGGTTCCACATAAGCAATAGCATGGAGGTGATGGATAGCACCCAAAGGTGTTACACAGGGGGATGACAGGGTGAGACCACTGAGGGTGAGAGTATCCATGCTCAGGGAACCTTAGCAACCCCCTCCTCTGAACCGTTAGTAACCGAGGCCCGGAGGTTGGCAGGACCATGTTCCAGGTCATGCGGCTGGCCAGCCCTGGCAGGCCTGAGACCTTGATTTTGTGAGAACCCCAGGGAAGCAGGGTCTGGGGCCCCGAGTCCTCTCTGGGTCTGATTCTGAGGAATTGGTCACTTCTTCTCTACCGGGCAGAAGCCCCAGGTCTGGCAAGAGAGGGGGAAGGTAAGTAGGGAGGTAGGTAGGTGCCTCCTCACTTGCTCCAGGGAATCAACCAGGCTCCAGTGCATGTGCCTAGGGAGGGGGGGAATGTGGCTGCCAAAAGGGGGCCAGACCCACCCTTAATGATGTCCTTGAGCAAATGGGGGCATGCGACAGGGGTGGCTTGACCTGGGTGGGGTCACAGCCTGGAGGTTAGAGGAGGGCCTAGGCTTGGGACACGGCGCCTCCCCTGCTGCCCTCTCAGCCTGCTCGACCCCCCTTCCTGGCTCAGGCACCTGCCCTAGGAGTCTTGTGATGCCTATAAAATAGGAACAGCCTCTGGGGCTGCTGTTCCACCCCGAAGCCTGGGCCCTCCCTCACCCCAACCCTGCCCTTGGAGATCCCCAAAGGTACCCCTGGAGCAGCTACTTCCGAACTTCTCCATCTGGACGCGGATGATTCCACTGCCTTCTCTCTCCTCTACTATGGCTATTGGCTTGGAGACCTCACAGCCTCCTTACAGCCCCCGCCTGACGTTTGGCCTCTCTCTCTTTGGCCTACTGGATGCCACCAAGGCTTGGGGGGCTGAGACGGTCCACATGGATTGACGGAGTCTGGTGCGTGCTTGGCATTGGGACCAGGGGGCCAGGGGACAAACGACACATTATTTCTGCCCTTGCGTGGGGCCCCAGGCTGGGGAGGAAATCAGAGCATGGAGTGAGCTGACCTGAGGCTCTCGGTCCAGCCTCCAGCTTCCAACCTGGCACACCTCTGGGCCAGCCCCGACCCCCGTCCCAGGCACCCTCACAGCCCTTTCTTCCCCCCTACCGCTGCGTCTCTGGATGGAGCATGTACTGTGTGATCTCCTTGGCATCCGTCGCTAGCCCTGAAAGATGGGTGGTAGCTGTCTCCTTTATACAGAGAAGGAAACAGGTGGGAAAGGTGTGCCCTTCGGTCATTGCTGGGCCTTGAACTTGGATCTGTCTGCCTCCAAAGTCTAGATTCTTGGCCATGCTGCCAAGCTGCCCGGCTTGGGGTTCCAGATGCTCGTGGATACCCTTCTCATTTTCCTTCTCTCATTTTCAAACCCTCTCGGGGACCCACAGATAGCAGGAATCCATGAGGGCCCTTTGACATGGCCACTGCCAAGGGCTGCATCCAGATACTTCGTCTGACCTGCAGTGACTTCTGGATCCCTGCCAGTCATGGAGGCCCCTGGGCAAGCCCCCCAGCCCCCAGGTGTCTTGGACACGGGGCCCTGCTTGGCCTGCTTCCTCCAAAATGCTGCCACTAAAAATAGGAGCCTCGCTGGAGCTGCTCAAAGAGGCCAACACAGCCCCCTGGCTCGTGGAATCCTTAGACAACGCCAATTGCAGAATCAACGAATCTGGGACGCCCAGAATCTCAGCAGCTGGGGTCCCAGAATCTCAGAAGCAGGACGCCCACACCCTCAGACTGCACCTTTAGGCTGTGCAGGGGCTTGATGCCACTGAATGACTTGCCCTCCCCCGAGTAGCTCACATTTATGATCTTGTGTTCTCAAGAGACCACATTTTTTTGAGGTCTCTCTCCCTTGGCTGGTCCAGGCCTTGCTTTCCCAACCCTCACGCCGTCTCCAACATCCACCTTGTCCTCCCACCCTGATACCTGCCCTTGCATTTGAGCATACCCTTAGTCTGGCTCTGCTCCCCATCAGTCTACCCCAGGGGGCCTCGAATGGGGGGCCACTCTGCCTGCAAGGGACGCTTTGGCCATGTCTATAGACACCTTTTGTTGTCATGTCTGCAGGGCCAGGGGCCAGGGGGCTACCAGCATCTAGTGGGGAGGGGCCGGGGATAATGTGCAACATCCCGCAGTGCACAGAAAATCATCCAACCCTACATGCCATAGTGCTGAGGCTGAGAAACAGCTCGAGACAGTGCAGATGTGTGTACCCCCATCGCCACCCTCACCTTCCAGAGGCCATGTGACGGTCACAGCCCTTCTCTCAGGCTCTGTAGAAAGACCCACAGACAGTGACCACGACTTTCTGATCCCCCCACGCCGCCCTTGATGGCACTTTTGATGCTTTGGCTGCGGATGATTCCACTGCCTTCTCTCTCCTCTACTATGGCTATTGGCTTGGAGACCTCACAGCCTCCTTACAGCCCCCGCCTGACGCCGCCCTTGATGGCACTTTTGATGCTTTGGCTGCTGACAGTCAGCTCTCAATTTCCTGGGCAAATTGAACCATGGGGGATCGGAAAAAGAACTAGCCCTGGCCCTAGCCCTCTTTCTGGACCATCCTCTGGTTGAAGCTAATCCAGCAATTGCCTCTGTCAGGCTCTGGATGGGGCGCAAGTTCCCCCCGTGTGTTAACCTTGGCCCAGGCAGTTGGCCTGCACCCCAGCTGGCACATTCACCCATGTCGGGCGAGTGCGGCGGGCAGAAGAGGCACAGGCCAGGATTCCTGCGGTCGCTCCAGGCGTTGGCTCCACAGGCGGATAATGGAGAGTTGGCTCTATCTGTGTGAGAGGTCCCAGGAGGGGATTTGATTCTAGGACTTAGGCCTGGAAGGGGGCCTGGGAGGCAGGGACAGGCCCTCTGCAGCTCAGGCTTAGAGCTCCTCACTCATCATCTGGCAAGTGTTGGTTGAGCAGCAGCTGTGTGCCAGGCCCTGGGATGCTACAGTGAATGAGGCTGAAAAAGTCCCCGCCCTCAGCGGGTGCTTCATATGCTAGCAGGGACGCAGGCAGGCAGGCATCCGTAAGAGGAACCCGGCGATTTCAGAGAGGGTGAAGAAAGAAATGAAACAGGTGACAAGAGAGAAAGTCCTAGGGGATCCCTTTGGTGAGTGGCCAGGGAAGGACTCTCCAGATGGAAAGAATAGCCAATGCAGAGGCTCCGGCGTGGCCAGAAAAAGTTGGGTGCGCTTGAGGCGTCAAGAGGAGTCAGGGCAGAGTGAGTGAGGGGCAAGGAGAGGGAATGAGGCTGGAGAGACCTGGCGACATCCCACCTTGCAGGGCTTTGTAGCTGGTGGTTGGGAACCTAGCTTTTATCAGAGGTAGGATGAGAAGTCAGGTGAGTTTTTACCAGGGTGTGATTTTAAAAAATCACCTTGGCTGCTGGGTGGGGGCAGAGAGGAGGGTTGAAGGCAGGAAGCCCCAGGGGTCCCCCAGGAGACTCCTCCGAAGAGACCCCTTTTAAGGCTCAGGAGCGCAGAGGCCAAAGGCCTCTCAGAGAGGGGTGGGGAGCCGGCTGGGCCCTTCCGAGGTGCCCGGCAGGGCTCCCGGAGCTGGGGTGTTGTGAAGGACCCCGGCCAGGGGGACCCCAGCCCCTCAGGGTCTCCCCTCTCTGTTGCAGACGGGCAGCCCCATCCCGGCCTCAGCGAAGCCCTCCCCCGTGCCACCTCCGCCACCCATCGGATCAGCAGCTGGTGAGTGCCACGCTGGCCCTGACCTCAGGGAGGGCAGGGGGGCAAGCAGGATGTGCCTAGGCCCAAAGGAAGCCCCTGGGGAGCGAGAAGGGGAAAGGAGGGAATCAGGAGGCCAGGCAGGAGGAGGTGGCTCCCAGCAGGCAAGCCCCTGGGCATGTGCAGGGGGTGGGGAAGACTGGGATGAACACAGACAGTCAACTCTCATTATCCCTGCCAGGAGCAGGGCCAGAGGGACAGGAGCCTGAAGGTTAGACCCTTGGAGTCCTGTCTCTGCCAGGTGACCCTTAGAATGATGCCAGGCCTCTCTAAGCCTCAGTTTCCCCATCTGTAAAATAGAGTCCCTAAGGCACATCTCACAAACTGGCCTTGAGGACCCCAGGGAGGTTGGACAGGAGCAGGAACTGACAGCAATGGTGATAGCAGCGACCCTTTATTAAGTCTTGGTGGGTGCTCATATGTAATAAGCGTTGCAATGGGTTAATGATAGCTCCCATTTGTTGAGCGCTTGCTGTGGACTAGCCTCTTGGCAGAGGTTTACCCCACTGGATCTTTGCCATGGCCCTGGAGTGGGGGTGGTCCTGTTGGTGTCACATGTCACCGATGGGGCTGAGAGAGGTGACCCCGTGATTTCTGCTCGGCCTCTCGGTGGAACCCATTTCTGTACCTGTTGGGTAGGCATGATCGATAACCCCTCCTGGAGGCAGGGTCCTGAAAATGAAAGGAGATTTATCAGCAACAGTCATGATAAGAACCCACGTTGGTTGTGGGCTTACCAGGAGCCAGGCATCTGGGGAAGTGAAGCATTTCCCCAGCACGGAGTTGTGTCCTCCTCTCCCTACACTTCCCGGGATCGGGGTCAAGGTCCTCATTTGAAGGCTTGTAGTTGCGACCATTTAAATGAGCACATACCTCATGTGAACTTTTCTTTGACTGTGGATATGAGAAAGCTCCTTAGATGTTGTGTAAGGACACAGGGGCTCCTGGTTTTGGGGACTCGTTCCCATTTTTAGGATTGGAAAACTGAGGCTCAGTGAGGTTGCTTCGCCTTCCCCCTTTCCCCCAAAGGAGGTCAGGGTCCTTGGGGCCAGAGGCTGAGCAGGGTCCTTCAACCACTCTTGACTCTGCCCTTGCAAGAGGGGAGCTGCAGGGGAAAGGGCATTCCCCTGAGTTGTTTATGCCACTGAGTTGCACGAAATTTGCTGGAAGGTGAGACTAAATGAACTAAATCACCCCAGTTGGGGGAAAACCTCTTGGTCTTATGCAGCTGGGGGCACAGATCAGAGCCTTGGGCCCTCCTGGGAGACAGATGAGAGTTGACTGTGCCGCCAGACTCGAGGACATGCCTTGTGACCCTGGTATGACCCCTGGTGGACCCTGCACACTCTCCCACAAAGCAACGGGGCTGGGCTACATGGACAGGTGTGTCCTGGGAGCTGAATGTGGTTTTTGGTCCAACAGCTCTGGAAGGGCCACATCCACTCCCCCTACCTCCCCGCCCTCACCTCCACACTCCCGGCCCCTCTGAGGTCACCCTCAGGCTGGGTCTCTGGGGCTTGTCTCAGACTGCCTACAAGGACCCCCTCCCCTGCCCAAGGAAGGGAAACTGAGGCCTGTGGCTAACCTGTCCCCATTGGCACTTCCTTGCAGTTGCTGGGATGGAGGCAGCCTGGACTTCCAGCCGGGCTCCTCACCACCCCACCTCCTGGGCCACTTCCCTGGCCCCCCTGATGGCCAGGGGACCTGGGAGCACCCCCTGGTCCAGGAAGCCAGGGAGGGCATCCCATCTGAGCGGAGGTTCGAGGACTCGGTCATTGTGAGAACTCTGAAGCCCCACATTGAGCTTGAGGGATCTAGAAGGTTCTTGCACCATCAGGGTGAAGCGAAGCTCTTGGAGAAGGTCCCCCGGGGCCACCCCAGGTTCGACTGGCTCCGAGACACAGATGAGCAGGCCCCATCCCAGGATGCAGAGCTGCACCTGGACCTGCCGCCCCAGCCCCTGCCCCTCACCTCCTTCAGGACAGTGCTCGTCCCGGTGGAAGATACCACTAAGACGCTGGATGTGACGGTGGTGGACACCAGAGAGCACCTGGCAGACCTCGAAGGGCTGGCTCAGCCATCGGAGTGGGGCCTCCCCAGGTCGGCCTCGGAGGTGGCCACGCAGACCTGGACGGTGAACTCAGAGGCATCTGTGGAGCGGCTGCAGCCATTGCTGTCCCCGATCCGGACGGGGCCCTACCTGTGTGAGCTGCTGGAGGAGGTGGCCAAGGGGGTGGCCAGCCCAGATGAGGATGAGGACGAGGAGCCGGCTGTGTTCCCGTGCATCGAGTGCAGCATCTACTTCAAGCAGAAGGAGCACCTTCTGGAGCACATGAGCCAGCACCGCCGAGCCCCGGGCCAGGAGCCCCCCGCTGACTTGGCCCCACTGCTGGCCTGCGGAGAGTGCGGCTGGGCCTTCGCCGACCCCGGTGCCCTGGAGCAGCACCGGCAGTTGCACCAGGCCTCCCGGGAGAAGATCATCGAAGAGATCCAGAAACTGAAGCAGGTCCCCCCAGGCGACGAGGGCCGGGAGGCACGGCTGCAGTGCCCCAAGTGCGTCTTTGGCACCAATTCCTCCAAGGCCTTTGTGCAGCATGCCAAACTGCACGTGCGCGAGCCTCCCGGCCAGCCTGCCAGGGAGCCCTTCGGGAGCGGCAGCGGGGCTGGCAGCCCAGGCCCTGATGCCACCCCCCTCACCTACCGATCCTACCGAGCCTCCTCAAGGCTCAGGGGCTGCGTTTTCTGTGGCTTCCCTGCACCCAGTGAGAGCCAGCTCAGGGAGCACATGAGGCTTGCACATGCCCAGCCCCACTGGGAGGACGATGCCGAGGCTTTTGAGGAGGACCCTGCCAGCCAGCCGGGCACTAGCCAGGATGCATATGCCCGCTTCCCTGATGCTGCTGAGGACTACTTTGGTAAAGCTGAACTGCTCTTGGCCCCCTCGTGGCAGGAGAACCCCGCTGGATATGACCCCAGCCTGGCCTTTGGCCCAGGCTGCCAACAGCTGGGCATGAGGGATTTCCCACTGTCAAAGCCCCTTCTGCACGGCTCAGACCAGAGGCCCCCCGGAAGGCCAGCCTTTCCCTCACCTCTAGCATCCACCCCCTACTCCTTACAGCCCAGTAGAAACAAGAGCGTGGTCCCCCCGCAGGGGCTCCCGGCCCAGCTGGGGGACCAGAGACACCCTTGGAGCGAAGAGGAGGAAGACATACCACTGGCCTCGGAAATGGACTTTTCCCCCGAAAATGGGGTTTTTCCCCCCCTAGCTGCCCCTGGCCTCATCCCGCAGCTGGCCCTGGACCTGAAGCGGACCTTCCGGAAAGCTCTGAGGGCAGCTGAGGCCTCACGGGCACAGCAGCAGCAGCTCCGAGGGATGGTGCCGCTTGTGCTGGTGGCAAAGCTGGGGCCACAGGTCATGGCTGCGGCGACCAGGGTGCCCCCAAGGCTGCAGCCTGAGGAGCTGGGGCTGGGGGGCGCCCATCCCCTGGACTTCTTGCTCCTGGAGGCGCCCCTGGGCGGCCCGCTGGGGCTGGACGCCCTCCTGGACGGAGACCCAGCGGTGGCCCTAAAGCACGAGGAGCGCAAGTGTCCCTACTGCCCCGATCGCTTCCACAACGGCATCGGCTTGGCCAACCATGTCCGGGGCCACCTGAACCGCGTGGGCGTCAGCTACAATGTGCGACACTTCATCTCTGCCGAGGAGGTGAAGGCCATTGAGCGCAGGTTCTCCTTCCAGAAGAAGAAGAAAAAAGGTAGGGCGGCTTCGCTCCGGCACCCACCTCCCTCCGAGGCCCAAGAGACGCACAGCCCGGCAGCTGAGTCCTGAACCGAGCAACCCTCACTCTAAATCCTCCCGTAGTGCCAAGCAGGGGGAAGTCAGGGCCTCCCCTTCTGGAAGACTGGGAGCCGCGGCAGAGGCCACCACATCGGTGGAGGTGCGGGGACGCCCCAATGCCCTGGCCCTTCCGGCCGCTGGAGGAAGGAGTGTGGGCAGAGGAGGCAGCCCCAGGCAGGGAATGTCACTGATGTCTTCATTCGACAAATATTTATTGAGAGAGGTCCCCTCTGTTCTGGGCACCTGGGGACACAGCAGAGAACGAAACAGCAGTCCCTGCTCTCCTGGAGTTCATGGCCCAGTAATAGGAGGGTGGGACCCTGGCCGGCTTCAGAACCCCTGGGGCAGCCTGTGAGGTATGCAGATTCCCAGGCACTAGGGTTCTGATTCTGGAGGTCTGTCTCCAACACGAGTGCCCTGGGTGGTTCTGACGCTGGCAGACATGGATCCCACTTGAGGGAGGTGCTGGTGTGGTGTTTGAGTGTGTGTGTGCACGTGCGCGTGCGTGCGTGCATGTGTTTGTGTGTGTATGCATGCACGCACATATGCATGCACTGAGGGTAAGGGGCAGGGGGCAGACAGCCACAAAATTAGGCACTTACAATGGTGAGTGACCAGGGCTGTGATGGAGGAAGCTGGGGGCTGGGGAAGCCCATAGGAGGTCCCTGACTCCACCTGGGGGCGTCCAAGTGGGCTCCCAGAGGAGAACATCCCATCCATTTGGCCATTTCTTCATTCAACAAAGATTTAATTGACAGCACTGGAGTGATAGTGAGCAAAAATAGGCATGCGCTCTAGACACGAGAAGGATATTAATCGAACACTCAGCCAAAGGATTGCAAATCCACAACTGGAGAAGGATTTCTGAGGGTGGAGTCCCTGATGCCAAGAACTATGTGAGGAGAAACCTAGAAGGTCAGGCAGAGAGGCTTCTTGGAGTGGGAGGATGGGAGGACATGTGAGCACACAGGAGCTGATACAGACAGGAGGGTGAATGGCGAAGGGAAAGGGAGGTGTCCAGGGTCACAGGTGGCACTGGCTATGTGATCTGTGTGGGAGAAAAGCCCCGGGAACGGGGAGGGCTGGGGCCAGAGAGTCACCCCTCCAGGCAGTCCATGTCTTCTCTCCCTCCACAGTGGCTAACTTTGACCCAGGCACCTTTAGCCTGATGCGCTGTGACTTCTGTGGGGCTGGCTTCGACACCCGGGCCGGCCTCTCCAGCCACGCCCGGGCCCACCTACGTGACTTCGGCATCACTAACTGGGAGCTCACCGTGTCGCCCATCAACATCCTGCAAGAGCTGCTGGCCACCTCTGCTGCTGAGCGGCCCCCCAGCCCCCTGGGCTGTGAACCTGGGGGGTCACCTAGCGGCTTCTTGACCTCGCGTCGGCCCCGCTTACCTCTCGCAGTGCCCTTTCCACCCACCTGGGCTGAGGACCCTGGGCCAGCCTACGGAGATGGTAAGGGGAGAGGGTGCGGATTGGGTTGGGGCCCTGACCCTTCTCAGGGGCCCAGAGAGATGCGGCGGTGGGGGGGGGGGGGAGGGACAGCCAC
>NC_138369.1:8981638-9053320 GCF_054177405.1 Leptonychotes weddellii | reverse complement strand
AGGAGCCAAATATGTTCTAAGCACTTTACAAACACAAACTTATTTACATCCTCACAATGACGCTATAAGGCAGGTGTTATTATTATCCCCATTTTACAGATGAGGAAACTGAGGTACAATGAAATTAATTAACTTGCCCAAGGACACACAGCCAGAAGGGGTGGAGCTGGGATTTGAAACCCCAAACAGGTCAGGCTCCAGTGTCCTTGCTCTTAGAAACATCTTCTGTCTAGAGCAGCGCTGTCTGATAGAACTTTCTGAGATGGAAAGGTTCTTTAGATATGTCTTCTGTAGGTCACTAATGGCCACATATGGCTATGGAGCACTTGAAATGTGGCTAGTGCAAGGTTAGTTGTAATTCTGTCAGACATTGCAGAGCTGGGGTCTACATTCCGGATTTTCCTTGGTGCCTACTTTGTCCAGCAGCATTGATAACCCTTCCCATAACTGAGTGCTCGTTGTATACTAAAGTTTCATCCCATTTATGCCTCAAAACCATTCCGTGGGGCTAAGGATTGTTGTGTTCTTGTTTTGTGGATAAGGAAACTGTAGGTCATCTGCTTTGCCACACAGCCACAAAGCAGCAGAGCTAGACTTCTGAACACCATGTTCGGTGGTCTCTCCATGGAGGACAGCTTGGGAAATTCAGAAGTAACATTTTGGTGAAGGAGCCTAGGGCTGGGCACCACTGAGGGAGTGGAAAGGTGAAGTACCCAGTCTTGAAAAGCCTGACTTTGTAGGAGCCTTAACTGAATCTCAAAGCAGAGAACTTGGCAGTGAGGAGTAGGTGGGCTCTGGGGAATGGAGAAGTTCCTGAACAGGGGGAACTGTCCAGGGGCTGCTTGGGGCTAAGGTTTCCTTCTGTTTCTCCTTCCTGTAGCTTCCAGGGTCCTACCTAGATCTGTACTCTGAACTCCGCTGGACCCATCTGCAAGCCCCCTTACCAGTGAAAGGCACCTGAGGGTCTGCAAAGTGGAGAGTGGTGCTATCAAAGCCCCCTCTCCTCCTTGGACAAGGAGACCGAGACACAGAAAGGACATAGTGGCTGGTTGAAGTCACAGTTTGGAAAGAGGCAGAGTAGGGACATGACCTCAGGCTTCTTGCCTCTGCTGAAGGCTGTCGCCAGGGCATTCAGCTCACATACCTGGCTAGGTTTGTGGTGTCTCAGGGCTGGCTGAGAAGTGGAGCTGGCTCTGAGGATGGCTGGGGGCACAGGAGGTAGTTGGTAAGCTACAGCCTTGCCCTCGTCTTTTGTCACTCTGGTAGAGGCCTGAAGGTCAGGCTCAAACTCGTTACTTGGCACTGGGTCAGGCCCCCCAGGGATGGCAGCCTGTGTCCAGCAGTCAGGTTCAGCTCTGGTCAACCTCTTTCCACCAGAAGACCTATGTGGCAGCCCTTAGTCAGTGTTGACAGAGATGGCCAAGCCATTGGGGTGTCAGGATTCAGTCTGGTACTGCCCTGGCCTTGTCCATAGGGTGGGGGATGGGGGGCTCTGATCAGGCTTTCGGTTATCACCTGGTGGGCGGGGGGGCCGTTAAGGAGTGGTTCAGAAGATCCTGGAAGCCTTGCCTTAAGGAAAGATGTCCAAGATTAAGGCTAGGTCTGGGCACCCGCCCGCACCGTTGTTTTTAGAAGCATCTCCCACATCACTAAGTGGGCCGTAGGGGGCGGGTGCCCGGTTGGGGGCGGGGCAACGGTCAGATTCTGGCCCCACTCAGCTGTCAAGGAACAGCTGGGGGCAATCGGTTTGGTGTTGGGGAGAAACAGGTTGTGCCTGAAATGGGGTGCTGGCGGTCGTGTGGGGAGTTCCGTAGGATTGCGGGACAGCGCCGGCGGGGGCGGGGGGACATTTGGCTACCAGGATGGTGTGGGATCCTCATAGCTGGGATCTGGTGTCTTCCAAGATCTCCAACACGGAAGGAAGAATTCCAGGATAGGGAATGGAACAGGATTCCGGGGCAGGTCCTAGCTCCTCCCGTCGGGGCTCCAGGAACCTGGATGCTGTTAAGACAAATGCGTGTGGTCGGAGGATTCCCATTTTAGCCTTAGGGGTGTTCGGGGTGGGGGGAAGAGCGTCCCGTCCTGTCCAGGCCAGGGGTGGGAGTGCAGTTGGCCGCCGTACTCAGCGCGGCGTACGTGCTTCCGCGAACCCGGGTGCGGGCGGCTCCCTGAGGCTCCAGCCCCATCCCCCAACCCCCGGCCCGCAGGGCCGGACAAGTGTTTCGCTCGGTCGCGGCGCTCGGCGCTCGGCCGGCCGCCCTGGGCGCGCCCCGAGGGGCGGGGCGGAACGGAGCGGGCTCGGCGGCGGCGCTCGGCGCTCGGCTGCTCCCGCCTGGGGCGGCCGCCCCGCGTGCGCCGGAGCCAAGATGGCCGCCTCCACCGCCCAGTGCCGAGTGACAAAAGCGGAGAGCAAGGCGGCGGCGGGGCCGCGCGCGGGGGGCGCCCGGGAGCGCGCGCCCGCTGGGGCGCCCCCGCCCAGCCCCCCGAGCCCGGGCCCCGCGGCCCTCCCCGCGCCGCCGCCGCCGCCACCGCCCCCGCCGCCACCGCCGCCGCCGCGGGACGGGCCCAAGGCCGAGCCGGAGCCGGGGCCCGGGCCGGCGCCCGCGCCGGGTAAGAGCCCGCGCCGGGGAGGGTGCGGGGAGGGCAAAGTCGGCATTCCGCCCGCCCCCTGCCGCCGTCCCCGACGCCCGCCGTCCAGTCTCCGGGACTCCCCCTCCCCCCCAGGCCCTCCAGTCGCGCGGGCCCCGGGCCTCCTGTCGCAGTTCGTAGGGTCCCGGGCTTCAGAAACACTCTCCGCCGCTGCTCCGTGGGACCCTCACCCCGTCTGACAGATGTTCCCTGTTCCCCTTGGAGCCCCGGGAGCGTCCCTCGCCACAGTCTCGGTCCCTCCGGCGCGGAAACCCACTCCAGGTCACTTCAGACACGGTCCCTACACCATCTGACAGACGCGCCCACTCCACCCGGCGACTTTGACAAAGTCCTCGGTGTCCCGGGCCCCGGTGGCCCCCCCTACCTGCCTTCTCCTTGCCTCCGTAGGACTCAAACTGAGCATAGGACCTGCATGGCTTCCTGCTCGTAGCACTGAACGACTCCAAAACCTCAACTAACACACAGTTTCTTCAGCCTCAGAGCTGTTTCCGTACCCTGAACGCTAAACCTGGGGATCAGCAGGCCACTCAGGCCCCCTTCTCTGAAAAATTAGACCATGAAAGCATACCTTCGACTCCCTGTTCTCATACACACCTCATTCAGGGAAGCTTCCTGACCTGACGGATGCCTCAGAAACTTCTGCAAAGTTCTGTGATTCCCACTCTTCCTGTCCCCATTCAGGATCCCGGCTGATCCAGGCTCCCAGTTCTCACCTTACCCCACTTAGGACTCAGCTTGTGATAAGCAGGCTACTGCGGAACCCCGAGTTCTCTCTGCAGCCCCAGCTGTCTTGTCTGGTGGAGGTTCCCCACAAGTCCTGTGGAGCCTCCTTCCTGTCCTTGGCTCCTCGTCTCTGCATTGCTTCTCTGGCCTCTGACTCTGGCCTTCTCTTACTGGATTCCCCTTCTGACTGCCACCTACCTGCTTCCAAGACTGACATGCTCCGCTGCACAAGTTCTGCCCAGAGATATTTTGTCAGACCTAGAATAGGAGTCACTGTCCCAACCAGTGTGTGTTCTGGGTGGGTGGAAGCTGCTCCTAGTCCCCCCTGTCAGTGTGCAGCCTTGACATCCTGGTGCTTGGGGTTTGGATGGAGCCTCTGCTCTCATAGGGTGAGTTGCCTCCCAGAGTGAGAGCAGATGCCAAAGATGAGGAAGAAGGCTCCATGCCCCCACTCTCAGTCTTTGTGGGGGTAGACAGCTCATGCCCAGCCTGGGCTGAGCTTGTTTTCCTAACCTCACAGGCCTGGGTTCTGAGGAAAACACAATGGTGGCCATGGACTTGGGCTCCCCCCCGCTCCCCAAGAAGAGCCTGCCTGTCCCTGGGCCCTTGGAGCAGGTGGCCAATCGGCTGAGTAGCAAAGTGGCTGCAGAGGTTCCTCATGGCAGCAAGCAGGAGCTGCCAGATCTCAAGGGTGAGTGACCCAGGTGGCAAGGTGGGGGTGCTGGCCAGGCTGGTCACACTCACAGGGAACTCTTGGGCCTGGGGTTAGTGTGAGGTCAACAGCTTTCTCTTCACCCCAAGGCACTAAGGAGACATCTGGTTGTCTTCTGTCCAGCTTCTGTTGCCCTGGGCGAGCATGGTCTTGAGCTGTACCCTCACTGGGTGGGGGAGGGGCATCCAGGGAAACAGCATGGTTTTCAAGAGCTCACACTTAGACTCAGTTCATTTGCTGACTTTGGCCCTCATTAGCTGTGTGATCTTCTGTGTGATACTGTCTTGTCTGTATGTTGATATTGAGATCATTATTGAGTAGTTGACAGGCACTGAGCTGGACTCCAGGGATGTGAGAGAGCGGAACAGACCTGGCACTTGTCCTTGGAGTCACTGAAATTGGGGAGCAGGGTGGCAGAGAAGGAGACAGGCGGTGATAAGGGCTCTGCAGAATAGGGTGTAGGGCACCACAGGGACTGTGGCTGGGCCATCCAACCCAGTGTTTGGGGCTTGAGTTGAGCTGCAGAGGCTGGCTAGGACAGTTCTGGGAAGCGTGTGACTGGCAGGTCAGTGTTTTTGTGAACACCTCTTGCCAGTACACCCTGGTATGTTGGATATCCGAAAGGCGTTCTACTGACTGGACCACAGAAGGGCTCTGCCTCCTGCTGTGTGCCCTTGGGCACAACTCTTCCCTCTCTGAGACTCAGTTTCCTTATTTGCAAACTGGACAGGCTGATTTCTGCCTTATTAGGGTCATTTTAAGGATCAGGGAGGCTTGCAGGGAGCCTGGGTGAGTGGGGTCCTGGGAGGAGGAGAAGTGGGGAGGGCAGGGCTCAAAGAGCCTCATAGCCAGCTCTCTTGGCCTCCATCTCGCCCTCCAGCCCAGAGCCTGACCACCTGCGAGGTCTGCGGTGCCTGCTTTGAGACACGCAAGGGCCTGTCCAGCCACGCACGCTCCCACCTGCGGCAGCTGGGGGTGGCCGAGTCGGAGAGCAGCGGTGCCCCCATTGACCTCCTCTACGAGCTCGTGAAGCAGAAGGGCTTGCCCGACACACCCCTCGGGCTGCCCCCGGGCCTGTCTAAGAAGTCCAACTCACCGAAGGAGGTGGTCGCTGGGGCCCCCCGGCCTGGCCTGCTTGCCTTGGCCAAGCCCTTGGATGCCCCTGCTGTCAACAAGGCCATCAAGTCACCTCCTGGCTTCTCGACCAAGGGCTTGGCCCACCCACCCAGCTCCCCACTCCTCAAGAAGGCACCACTGGCCCTGGCGGGCTCCCCTACCCCCAAGAATCCTGAGGACAAGAGCCCCCAGCTGTCCCTGAGCCCCCGGCCAGCCTCCCCAAAGGCACAGTGGCCCCAGTCTGAGGACGAAGGGCCCCTGAACCTCAGTGAGTGCGGGTCCCGGGAGCTGAGGGAGGTCCTGGCACAGGGAGGGCTGCAGAGCCCAGGGTGGGGACAATGGGGACTACAGCTCCTATGTCCTGGGTCCGCTGGGTCAGAATGTTGGTCAGAGCACTGTGTCTCCTGTTGGGCTGGCCATGCAGCATATTATCATCTGCCTCCTACTGTACTTTGCTGTTCTTCCCCCTGGAGGCCTGGCTGTGGCTGCTGAGCCTGCCAGGGTCATCCTCACCACTTAGGGGCACTCTTGGCCTTCTCTGAGCCTAAGGGTTGGGGCAGTGAAGGTAATCAGAACTCCTGTGGGCCTGGCTTCTCCAGAGGGGCATCTTGGGTCCTATAGGCAGGCAGATGGCCCACCTGGCAGGAGGTCCTGTAGTTGGCCCTGTCTTCACATCTTCCTGGCCGTCTGTGCAGAGGCACCTCTCATGTGCCTATGGGTGGAGCCATACCTCCTGGGCTGCCTGTGGGCATGACAAAGAAGGGTTTGGGAAGAACCACTCCCCTCCCTCCCCGGTGCAGTGAGCAGGTTTAGCATGGCGTCCCTTAGGAAGTCAGGCCTTCCCACACATTTGTGGGTGTTAGCCTGGGGTGAGCCCAGGGTCTGGTCCCCTGCCCAACGGGGCACCCCAGTTGGCACCTCATGTTCCCATGAAGCTGCTTCCACTGTCTGCTCTGCTTTCAGGAGCAAGGCCTTGAGCAGGTCTGCCCTTGGCTGTATGATGCTTGGCAGCTGGGTGAGGCCCCTGCTTTGCACCCACACAGCTCCCACAGCTGGGGTCCCAGGGAAGAGTGCCTGGGAGCATCAGATTGTGCCACTGGAATTTGGCCACCACCTCTCCACCCCACATCCTTAAGTTCTCCACACTCACCTTGATGCGAAAGGGCTAGGCAGGGAACAGGACTTTTGTTTCCCAAAATCTCTTAAAATAAATCTGCGGCATGAGTCTTGATCCCCAAACGGCCTGGGCAGCCTTGAATCATATCAGGTCTTCTTGCCTCAGTCCCCCAGGGCCGGCCAAGGTGGCGGCCGTGAACCCCCCCCCTGTGTTTTGTCTCCGCAGCTTTAGATAGTGACGGGGGCAGAGAGCTGGACTGCCAGCTGTGCGGTGCCTGGTTTGAGACCCGCAAGGGCCTGTCCAGCCACGCCCGCGCCCACCTGCGCCACCTGGGCGTCAGCGACCCGGACGCCAAGGGATCCCCCATAGACGTGCTCCACGGGCTCATCAGGAGGGACGGCGTCCAGATCCGCCTCCCACCCGGGCGCGGCACCCTGGCCCAGCTGGGGCGGCCTCCTCCCACCTCTGCGGCCCTCTCCTTGCTCCCCCCCCCACCGCCGGCCAAGAAGGCCAAGCTGAAGGCCGCGGGTACGGCCAGCCCCTGGGGGAAGCAGGACCTCTCGGCCGCCGCAGCCGCCGGCATTTTCTGGGCCTCTGATGTGGAGCCGTCTCCTCTCAACCTCTGTAGGTTCTCGCTTCAGCCGCTCCCTCCTCCCTGCGGGCCCTGGAGCCCCTCCCGGGGGGGTCGCAGCCCCCTCCCTACTCCTTTCCTGCTGGGGCAGGGAGTAGACGGGGCCCTTGGCAGTGGGCTGGTTCTGCCCAGAGATCTTGTTGGCAGTTGGCTACTAGGCCCTCTCTCTTGGCCTTTGACCTCCATGACTGTGACCTTCCCTGAGAATAAAGGCCAAGGGTGGGGTGCTGCCTTTTGGTGTGGAAAGTGTCCATGGTTGCCCCTGGTCTGGATGGTATTTGGCACTTAGGCTACTACTTCCTGCCCTCTTGCCCCCATCCTTGTCGGGACCTGGGACCCGCAGAGCTGTGGAGTCTTGGTTCCATCCTCTGCCAGGACCAAGGGCCCATGCGCTCCCTGGAGCCTCCCCTCAATCCTGCTGAGTGTCTGGCCCTTGCCCCACTCCTCAGTTCCCTCGCTTGCACCTGCCCTCCACCACTACCCCAGCCTGTGGGCATGCTGCTGCCCATGCCCAGCCGATCAGGAGACCCACAGACAAGAATGCTAATGATACCCACGATGCTAATTACTCCTTTCTCCTGCTGCAGCCTCGGGCCCAGAGCCAGCTCGAGATATCCGCTGTGAGTTCTGTGGTGAGTTCTTCGAGAACCGCAAGGGCCTATCAAGTCACGCACGCTCGCACCTGCGGCAGATGGGCGTGACCGAGTGGTATGTCAACGGCTCACCCATTGACACACTACGGGAGATCCTCAAGAGACGGACCCAGTCCCGGCCTGGCGGCCCCGCTAACCCACCAGGGCCGAGCCCAAAAGCCCTGGCCAAGGTGGTGGGCAGCGGAGGTCCTGGCAGCTCGCTGGAAGCCCGTAGCCCCGCAGACCTTCACCTCTCACCCCTGGCCAAGAAGTTGCCACCGCCACCAGGCAGCCCCCTGGGCCACTCACCAACTGCCTCTCCTCCTCCCACGGCCCGGAAGATGTTCCCAGGCCTGGCCGCACCCTCCCTGCCCAAGAAGCTGAAGCCTGAACAAATGCGGGTGGAGATCAAACGGGAGATGCTGCCAGGGGCCCTTCATGGGGAGCCACACCCATCCGAGGGTCCCTGGGCGGCGCCACGGGAAGACATGGCCCCCCTGAACCTGTGTAAGTGTGACCCCGGGGGCAGGGCAGTGAGAGCAGGTAGAGGGTTCTCCCTCCGCCCACACACACACTTCATGGGTACCCAGAGCACCCAGGGTAGAAATAGAAGGGAGGATACACAGGTCCAGAGAACAAGGGATTAGCTATGCATTCTTGCTATGCAGACCCTCAGCTGAGCTGCTGCTTTATTCTCCATCCACACTGGGGAGGCAGAATTGTGCCATTCAGTGATGCCCAGAAGATTTTACCTCTTGGGCCACCATCAGTCAATTGGTAGTGTCTACCAACCAGGTTCCTAGGGAGAAAGATTGCAGGGGTCAATTAGTGATGCCTGCCATGGGCGGGAGTATAGGGACTGGAAGTGGGAGGCTGCACCTTTCTGACATTCCTGGTCGCTAAGTTGTTTAACATTTGAAGCCGGGTTTAGGTTAAGTGCTCAGCTCTTCCACTCCAGCAATATGTGACCTTGGGCGAGTTTCCTCTTTCTGGAGGTAGAAGATAAGCATGGTCCGAGCTCTGTATAGTTCCAGAGTGGTGTAAAGCACTTAGGACGGTGCCTGCTTAAACGAAGCCATGTGTATGCGGGAGTCAGTAGTCGTACTGTCCCTGTCACTGTTCTTTCTGCTCAGTTGGCTGAGTTGTATGCTGAGCAGGTGAGGATGGCCCAGGCCTCTGCCTCAGTGCTCAGGTGTATTTCATACCAGCTGTGTGCCACATGCTTGGAGCTGCTCCCTCCAGGTGGAGGTTTTCATCTGCATTTTGTAGAGGAGGAAACTGAGGCTCAGAGGGGAAGTGGTTTGCCCAGTGTAACATAGGGGGGTCACAGCCAAGCTGGTGTCTGAGCCCAGGATCGAGGAAGTGCTTGCTCCTCACTGCTTCTCGATGTCACAGGGAATCATCTTGAAGCCAGCTAGAATTTGAGGTGACGGAACAAGCAGGGCTGAATGTACACAAGGGCCCCTGGAAGCGGATGAGGGAGCGGGTCATTTGGGTCTGGGGCTGCATGGACGGGGACAGCCAGGCACTTAACATTAGCCTTGAGCTTGGAGGCTTACCGCCGCAGCAGCCGCCTCCTTCTCCTCCCCCTCCCTCCACCCTGGACCCCCTGCAGCGTCCCGGGCAGAGCCTGTGCGTGACATCCGCTGTGAGTTCTGCGGTGAGTTCTTCGAGAACCGCAAGGGCCTGTCGAGCCATGCGCGCTCCCACCTGCGGCAGATGGGCGTGACCGAGTGGTCTGTCAACGGCTCGCCCATCGACACGCTGCGGGAGATCCTCAAGAAGAAGTCCAAACCGTGCCTCATCAAGAAAGAGCCGCCAGCCGGAGACCTGGCCCCTGCCTTGGCTGAGGATGGGGCTCCCACGGCTGCTCCTGGGCCTGTGCAGGCCCCCCTGCCACTGGCGCCAATGGCGGGCCGCCCAGGCAAACCAGGAGCTGGGCCGGCCCAGGTTCCTCGAGAGCTCAGCCTGGCACCCATCACCGGTGCCAAGCCCGCAGCCACTGGCTACCTGGGCTCAGTGGCAGCCAAGCGGCCCCTGCAGGAGGACCGCCTCCTCCCAGCAGAGGTCAAGGCCAAGACCTACATCCAGACCGAACTGCCCTTCAAGGCAAAGACCCTTCACGAGAAGACCTCCCACTCCTGTAAGCAGTGGGTGGCAGGGTCCTGGGAGGGCATCTGCTGGGGCCTGCAGGGCCTGGCAGTGCCACGCACACACTGACACCCAGCAGGGGCCCATGGCAAGGCCCCAGTGGGAGGCGGGACTGACTCCTGACCTGGGCAGGGCCTTCTGGGTACTCTTGTTCCCTTTGGGCTGGGACTCAGCAGCACCCCCTCTGCCTGCAGCCACTGAGGCCTGCTGTGAGCTGTGTGGCCTTTACTTCGAAAACCGCAAGGCCCTGGCCAGCCACGCGCGGGCGCACCTGCGGCAATTTGGCGTGACCGAGTGGTGTGTGAACGGCTCACCCATTGAGACACTGAGCGAGTGGATCAAGCACCGGCCCCAGAAGGTGGGGGCCTACCGCAGCTACATCCAGGGCGGCCGCCCCTTCACCAAGAAGTTCCGCAGTGCCGGCCACGGCCGTGACAGCGACAAGCGGCCGCCCCTAGGGCTGGCACCTGGGGGCCTGGCTGTGGTGGGCCGCAGTGCTGGGGGTGAGCCAGGGCCTGAGGCTGGCCGGGCAGCTGACAGTGGTGAGCGGCCTCTGGCAGCCAGCCCGCCAGGCACTGTGAAGGCCGAGGAGCACCAGCGGCAGAACATCAACAGTGAGTGCTGGTGGAAGGGGGTTTTGAGGGTGGGGGACACCTGCCACCGGGGTTCTCCACTGTGCATCTGCCCTTAGTCACTTCCCCAGTGGCTCACCCATTCTCCCCTCTGGGCACCATCCCACCTGTCCTGAGGCCCAGGCAGCGTCCAGTCACCAGCTGTCCTGTCTTACAGTTCCCCAGAGCCTCCACCCTTTGCTTGCTAAAGGCAGGAACTTTCCCAGGAGTCTTGCCCCCTGGCTTATCTCCTGTCCCTCCCTTCACCTTTCCCCACCTCAGAATTTGAGCGCCGACAAGCCCGCCCTCCAGACGCCTCTGCGGTCCGGGGAGGCGAAGAGGCCAATGATCTACAGCAGAAGCTGGAGGAGGTGCGGCAGCCCCCGCCCCGGGTCCGGCCAGTCCCCTCCCTGGTACCCCGGCCCCCCCAGACATCACTGGTCAAATTTGTTGGCAACATCTACACCCTCAAGTGCAGGTATGCAGCCCCCTGGGGCGGTGGGGAGAAAGTCCACCCACCTGGGGCTTGGTCACCCAGAGCCTCTGAACAAGACGGGTTGGTGGGGGTCAGGAGATATAGCCTCAAGGACTGCCTTAAAGTGTGGCTGGACCCAGGCTAAGGGCTTCTCAACAGACAGCAGCACCTCAGAGCATTAAGCTGGGACCCTGAGGGTTGACCTTGAGCAAGGGCTTCCTGCCCCATGCCTCAATATTCCCACCTATAAAATGGGGTTGATAACAGATTTGCTGTGAGGATTAAAAAAATTGAATATTTATAAAGCACTCGAACTATGTCTAACATACGGTAAGCACTCAACGAGTGTTTGCCTAATTAAGGAAAATATAGGTCTTAGTTCATTTTTACCAAAGTCCAGGCGTACATCCCAGGCCAGGAAACTGGGTCTGAGACTTAAGGTGGCCTGCCTCAGGCCACATAGGCCAAGTCAGAAGCAAGATTTGAACTCAAGTCTTTGGAGCCACGAGCTCAGGTCCTGGGCCCCTGTTCACTGAGGCCTCCCTCAAGCGCAGGGAGTTGGTGAGTTGGGTGCATGAGCAGGGTGGGTGTGAGTTAGTTCCCGACCCCTTTTCCCCAGCTGCTGTCCTTCTGTCCTGGAGCCTGGCGGGGTAGGGCCTGCCTCTCTGGGCTCTCTCCCCTTTCAGATCACATGCTTCAGTCAGATGGCAGAGGGACTTGGGAAGCCCGATGGCACTTCCCCAGCATCAGAGCCAGCAGACTGCCCTGAGCGTAGAGATGGGGGTCATTAGGGGACCCTACCTTGATCCTGGGATGGGTACAGGTAACTGTCTGTGAGGAAACATGTGGTGTCTGGGTCCCCGTCCCTGAACTTCTTGGCTGGCTCTCTCCACGCTGAGTAGTGGCAGGAGTGCCCGATGCTCAGGGACAGGGGCAGGCCTACACATCTGCCTCTCCTCATGCAGTGGCCACTCTTCTCTCTTTTTCCGTTCCTCCACACAGGTTCTGTGAGGTGGAATTCCAGGGGCCCCTCTCTATCCAGGAGGAGTGGGTGCGGCACTTACAGCGGCACATCCTGGAGATGAATTTCTCCAAAGCGGACCCCCCGCCTGAGGAGCCCCGGGCCCTGCAGGCACAGACAGCGGCGGCAGACACGCCCTAACACAGAAGCATTCCAAATTCCCTCTCGTGCCACCTCCGTCTCTTTCTCCTCCGTCTCTTCCACCCTCTCCTCCCTCTTTCTTTTCCGTTTCCAAAGGAGCAAGCCAAAACCTCAAACCGGTACCCCTTGGGGGCCGGGCACACTACAGCCGGGGCGCCAGGAGCCAGCTAGCGGCCCTTCCCCCAGCCCGAGGGCTCTGGGGCCACACACAGCGCATCTTCCTTCAGCGCGTGCCCACCTGGTCCAGCAGGGGGAGAGGCCAGGTCTCTTGTGGTGGCAGCTGATCTGGTCAAGGGGAGGAAGGCCAGCGCTCCCCCCGCATCGAGCAGCCAGGCGGGGCTGTTTGCCATCCGTGGCCATTTGCAAAGACCCCAAAGACCCCTGTCTTGGTTCCCTCTTGCCCCTGTGAATATCCTCGCACACATGTACACACACAGACACGCACACACACCGGCACGCACATACACACATGCACACACGCACCTCGTGAGACCCGGGATCTGCCCCAGCCCCCCAGTTCCTGAGTCAAACGACCACATCATGCCACGGTGCTTGCTCAGGGGAAGGCACGCTCCCTCTGAGGGCCTGCTGGGGCCTGGGAGCCCCCCACTGAGCCCATGATGCCACGGAAATCCTTATTGGCCGCCCCCCCCCAACCAGAGGGGCCTTCCCAGCCTGGAAGAGCTCAGAGCTGACAGCTGCCTCCTGCCATGTCAAGGCCCCCCCACAGCCTTGGGGGACTCCGGGGCCCAGGAGGGGGTGGGGATGGGACTCTCCTCCCCCACCCCCACTCCCCTCCCTCTTTTCACTGTTGCTTTCTATGTATAGCTCCCTAGACCTTTCACTTTTTTAAAAACGCGTTTTGTGTAGAGAATAAGGAACGTGGATCTTTTTATTTTGCAATCCTGGGCCAGCTAGAGACCGGGAGCTGATTGACCTTTTAACTTTTTTCAGTGGCCACATTTTGGTTATCGATGTACCTAGAAGTATGTAAATTAGATTAAATTTCTCTTCTGGAAACACCCCAGGGCAGGCGGCCAGCGTGTGTTTCTCTGTCGAGTGGACAGGCTGGCATCGCCTGGCAGCCGGGGCTGGGATCGAGCCGCCTCCTCCCAGAGCCCCTGGAGGCCCTGGGTTTTCCTGTTGGCTGCCAAGCTGACCAGACCCAGCTGGGGATGAGCCCAAGTCCCCAGCTGTTGGCCCTCAATGGCATGGTTTGTGGGGGGCTCTGGCTGGCTGGCTAGCTGGCTGGCTGGCGAAGCAGCTCCCGTGAGCAGTGGAGAGGAACCAAGACTCTGGGCAGCTGGTCTAGGAAGGGAGCCAGGATGAAGTGATGAAGCTGGAAGGGCTCTCCAAGGGCAGGAGCTGTCCAGTGAGGGTGTGGGGGACCTGCCGGGTGGGGGGAGGGCGCACAGTTGCTGGCAGCCTTCAGAGAACTGGGGCCAGCCTGCCTTCAAGACATGTGACTTGTCTGGAGACACAGGCACCCTGAACCCGAATCACACGAGGGGAAAACGGAGCTGCTGGCTCCTTCGCGATGTTATTTATTTTCTCGCTCTGCAAATGTTTATTGAACATTTCTGAGATTTTAAGAGATTTTGTTGGCTGCTCCTTCTTGTTTATTGCATGTGGTTTTTCAGCTCATCATTTTCACTTCAATGGCCAAGGGCTGGAAAGTGGGAATAACCTCATGGAGTGTAGAGGCCTCCTCTACCCCCAATGCTATTGCCCCAGGCCTCCCACCGTGCCCCTGCCTGGGAGGGACAGGCTAACAAGCTGTGATAACATGCCCATGAGAGTGGTCTTGGCCTGCACTCTTGGCTTTTCTGGTCCAGTGAGGTTAGGGCACACATCTCACCTGGTGGAAGAAGGACTCAACCACTTCTGTCCGTCCCACGCTGTGAGTGGGCATGTCCAAGACTTTGAAGGCAGGGAGGGCATCTCTTGGGATGAGAGCTGGCCCATAGGCACTTCCCCTTTCAGCTTTTTATAAATTACTTTAAAAATATAAAAGTGATGGAAGCTGGATTAAAAAAAAAAGTTCAAATGGCACAAGACCTTATAAAGTAACATGGGAAGTTCCTCCCCACCCACACATGCAGTGATAGCTGTGTAGGCCCTCGAAAGGGTTGCATACTGTTCTTAGCTCAGAGGGATCTTTTCCTAAAATTTTGAGCATACCCCTTCCCTTCTCAGGCCATTCTGTCTCAGAGGCAGAGCATAGGATGTTAACAAAATCACCCAAATGAAGGTAAAATGGCTGTGGTATGTGCCATGAAGGAAGCTGTAGGATCCACGAGAGGTGTCTGGGGGCTCAGCTTTAATTTGGAGAACAGGCAGGCATCTGAGCATGACACTTCAGTGAGCCCCAAGGCTGGTGTGCACGTTAATCAGTTTTATGTGCTTCATATTTGGAGTTTCTCAACGCATCATTAGCCTTGTCCCATGTGGCAGCAAGTTCTGCATAAGTCATTTTTAGGGGAGGGGTTGTTTTATTAAAATAGTTTATGGAGAATCCCAACCATACAAAAATAGTAAAATGAACCCTCATCTACTTAATCAATTACCAACTCAAGACCAAGCTCTTCATCTATAACCCTTCCACACCCTCCTGCCCTTTTCCCATTTGAATTATGGTGAAACATACTTGTCATTATGTGAATTAATATTTCAACCTTTCTCTGAAGGATAGGGACTTTTAAATATGCCATTATGACACCTAAAGAGATTGACAATTCCTTAATATCAAGAAGTCAGCAACATTGCTCATACTTTAAAGCAAACTTTTGAAACAACAAAAAACCATGTACAAGCCATAATTGTACTCAGTTTGACGAGTTTTCACAAACAGATGTAAATACCGTTTTCAATGTCTGCAATTCTGTCAAGTCATCTCCTAGTCTCGGAAAGTGGATTCCACACATCCATTGAGGATGCTGAGGAGACAGGGCTGGCGCCAGGCTGCTCTATTACAAGATCTCTAAAGTCCTGAAGTTCAAGCTTTAACACTTAAGTACCAAGGACCTAGGGCAAGTCATGAATTCCAAGCCTCAGTTTTATTTTTTAAATGGGAAATTCTTTAAAAAGGACCTTGCAGGGCGCCTGGGTGGCTCAGTTGGTTGGGTGACTGCCTTCAGCTCAGGTCATGATCCTGGAGTCCTGGGATCGAGTCCCGCATCGGGCTCCCCGCTCAGCGGGGAGTCTGCTTCTCCCTCTCCCGCTCCCCCCTCTCGTGCTCACGCTCTCTCTCAAATAAATAAATAAAATCTTTAAAAAAAAAAAGACCTTGCAGGTATGAGGGGAGCATTTGAGATGATAAATAATACATATATATTTACTACATATACCATATAAACATGCTATATAAATTTATCCGTTATCATTATGTAACGATTAACAACAAAAGGTAACAGTGCACCCGGCACTGGACTGATTTCTTTACATACATTATCTCGTATGTTTGAACGTGTGCCGAGCATCTTGTTTGGCGCTTAGTTGTAATTTTCGTTCCAGCATGGCCATACCGTGCTCGTTTTTGGAGCTGAAGGCCAGAGAAGTTAACAACCTAGGTTTCTACCGCACCTCAGTAGCAGGGCTGGGACTGGAACAGTGCCCTGGGCGGTAGTTCCGGCTCCCTCTGGCGGTCCTCCAAGGCACCCGCGCTCCCCGAGCCCAGCCGCGCTTGGGCCTCAGGTCTTCCCGTAGTACACAGTTCCGCCCCTTCGAATTCTGCAAGATTCCGTCTCCCGGCCGTCTTCTCTCAGCCAATCATCGCGAGCTTGGGATAACGGGGGGCGGGGCTTTCACGAGACCGGCAGCACCATCAGTCTCTGACATGAGGGTGGGCTGGGATAGACAGCGCTCTCATCCAATAGGAGTAAATCCAGAGTCCGACGCGAGCCAATGGGGCCGGGAGGTGGGGTTCGGTCGTCTTAGAAGGGACTCGGGATTGTCGCCGCTATCCCGGCGTCGGACGTGTGGGACAGCTGCCTGAGTCCTCGGGTGCAGTGTTCGCTGCTGCCATGAGCTATACAGGTGGGCCCGCAGGGTTGGGGTCGGACTTCGGGTGGGGAGGGACAGGGACGTGCCAGAGCCGCACCGTGCTCGCCCGCACCTCCCCAGGGGCCTGGACGCTGCCCTCTCTGCGGTCACAAAATGGCGCCGCGGGTCCGTCGCCTCAGGTTCGCCCCGCTCACGCCTTGGCGCCTCAGTTCTTTGTGCTCCGGGCCTCGCGTCCGGCTCCCGGCCGCCCAAGGTCTTGGCCTTTGTCGCCTATCCGAGGGCCCCGGCTTGAGCGTCTGCGTTCTCTGAGCCCCTCACCTCCGGCCTACGTCCGGTCTCCTCGGATCTAGGGACCTCAGGTCGCCCTTCCTCAGGCCTTAACCCTTCAGATCGGGCAGCGGGCTGGGCTGCCGTCGCCATTGCCGCAGCCTACCCCGCGCCGTTTCCCTGCAAAATGCCGCAGCTACGCACCCCCCAGCCGCTTTGCCTGCCCCAGGCTGGGAGAGGCGCCAGGCCCCAGGGCGATGAGCGAGGGAACCTTGGGCCCAGGGGGCTGGGGCTGAGCCTGAGCCTTGAGAGGAATGGCCGGCTTTTCCATTAATTCATTCACCATCTGTCAGAGTCATCGCGTCAGGTGCTGAACAGGCCCTGGGAAATTGACAGGAAATCCTCAAGCAGCTTATGGGCGGACCTTAACAGGAAAACCAATGAATGTAGGATATCCTCCGCGCTCAGTAAGCCGAGGGGCTTGCTCGTTTGCGGGGGTGGGGTGGGGTGGGGGTGGTTGGGGTCAACGTAAAGAGGTGACGTTTGAGCAGAGACCTGAATGGAGTGAGGGAGTTAAGGATATCTGGCCCGCGGTGCCGTTGGCATGAAGACCCAGGAGCAGAAGCCGCCTGGCTTGCTAGAAGATCAGCTAGCGAGGCCAGTGGGATTTGAGCAAAGAGGGAAGGGTGGATGATGAGATCGGAGAGGGGGCCCTGGGCTATGCTTGGACGGTTGTGAATTATCCCTGGAGGAATCTGAAAGGCCGCCTGGGTTTGCCTTGGCAGTAACACATGAAGCTTCTCAGCCGGGAGCCATAGACTAGGCCTCCCCTTTGACGGGGGTATTAGGCTCGAGCAAGTATAGTTGCTGGGTAACCTGCATTCTCCTTGGAATGTTCGGGACTGACAGTGATACTGGATCCTCCTCTGGTGCTGTTCCGTAGGCTGTTTTATGTTAGACTCAGCAAAGAAGTAGTGCCAGGGGTCCCTCCTCTGGCCCCCAGGTGAGGAGCTTCGCAAGAACCCTAGTTTTTCAAGCAACCATCCCTTAGCCCAGTGGTTCTCAACCAGGGGTGATTCTGCCCTCCTGCCCCCACCCCCCAGTACATTTGGCATTGTTTGCAGTGTTTCTGGTTGTCATATCTGGGAGTGGAGTTATTACCATCATTCAGTGGATAGAAGCCAGGAATGCTGCTAAACATCCTATAATGCCCAGGGCGGCCCCCACCACAATAAATTATCCAGCCGGGAATATCAGTAGTTCCAAGGTTGGACAGCCTTGCCCCAGCCTTTGTGTGGCTTTCCTGGTTCAGGAGAAAAGTCAGTAGGGTTGTTGCTGCCATCTCTGGAATTGAGACGTAATCCTTTTCACCAAGTCATACCAAGAACTCGAAGACGGTTTGTTGGTTTTTAGAGACAGGACTGCTAAAAAAAAAACAGAAGATGAATGGTTGGGTGCTGTGAAGTAGCTTAATAATGGAGCATTTAGATTTATAGACAAGGAGACTATAGTTAGAGAGGTCACTAATGGCCAGGTCTGAATTTCAACTCCAGATCTTGTAGGCTTTAATTCTTGGCTCACTGAGGGAACCAAGGTAATGAGATAATGATTATTTTTTCCTTGATCTTGATCAACTAAAAACCATAGCAGCTTTATAATGTGAGTCTTTCCCTTTTAAGAAGCAGACCACTAAAGTAAAAAAACATTTTAAGTCACATTTCAAACAATTTCTTTGCCTTTAAGAAGGAGTTCTGGAGGCCTTGAAGCAAATGTTACCATTATTTTATCAAGCATAGGAGGTGATTAAAATAATTTATCTTTTTGATAACTTGTCCAGCTTTTGAACCTAGTTACTTTATGTGTACTTCCCCTCTCTGGCACTGAGGGGAAGGATGGGAGCAATGGGAAATTAGGACAGAAAAATCTAAAATCAGGCCTTCAAACACTACCAAACCTTTTATAAGAACATTGATTTCGGGGTGCCTGGGTGGCTCAGTCGTTAAACGTCTGCCTTCAGCTCAGGTCATGATGCCAGGATCCTGGGATTGAGCCCCCATAGGGCTCCCTGCTCAGCAGGAAGCCTGCTTCTCCCTCTCCCACTCCCCCTGCTTGTGTTCCCTCTCTCTCGCTGTGTCTCTCTCTGTCAAATAAATAAAATCTTAAAAAATAAAAATAAAAGAACATTGATTTCACACAGTTTGTGTTGGGAGTGTGTAAGGGGTTTAGCTGAATGGTTCTGGCTTGGGATCTCTCGGGTTACATTTTGGTTGTCACTTGGGACTATAGTCATCTGAAGGCTTGATCGGGGCTAAAGGATCCACCTCCAGGATGACTCAAACTCACATGGCTGGCGAGTTGATGCTAGCTGTTGGTTCCTCACCATATGGGCCTCTCCACAGGCCTGTTTGAGGGTCCTTACAACATGGTGGCTGGTTGCCCCCAGAGTGCATGATCTAAAAGAGAGCAAGGCAGAAACCTTGAAAGTCCTACTCAGTCATTTCTGCAATCTTACTGGTTACACTGGCTACCTGTATTAGTTTGGGAAGGGACAGCAATTTTAGGAAGCAATAATCAGTAGAGGCCATCTTGGAGGCTGGTTACCACCAGATGGTAGAGGTTGGAGTCAATCTAACCTCATTCCAGTTATCTTCTAGTTTTTATCACTTTCTGTCATTTCTTCAAAGAATCCCCTTCCAAAAAAAGAACGAAAGGAATAAAATTGAGAAGCTTTGTGTATTTTTTTTTAAAGATTTTATTTATTTATTTGACAGAGAGAGACAGCGAGAGAGGGAACACAAGTAGCAGGCAGAGGGAGAGGGAGAAGCAGGCTTCCCATTGAGCAGGGAGTCTGATGCGGGGCTCCATCCCAGGACCCCGCCAAAGGCAGACGCTTAACAACTGAGCCACCCAGCACCCCAGCTTTGTGTATTTTTGAGTGAAAAAGGTGTCACAGTCTAACCAAGAGGGAGGGAGGGATTATGGTGTGTAATTATCATAAATCCATGGTCTGCCCCTTAGCTTTCTATGGCCAAACACTTATTTTTTCACCCAGAGCTGTTCAGGGTGGTAAATCAAACCAAGAAGAGAAGGATTTACAAGCCAGATAAGGATTTATTCATAATTGAAGCATAACTTGCTAAAGAAGATCCCGCTCTGGAGACGGTACTGTGCAAAAAGATGTTAACATAGGGAGGACAGAACTAGAGCAGAGGTTGCCATTGACCTCTGAAGGTTTGGTGGATTATGTTCCCTTTTTCCCAGGGAAGAAGGAGGGCCCCTCTCCCTTGAATAGACATAGATTCTTTGCTCTGCAGCTTTCATACTATGTTCCAGTTAGTATTCCTGTCAGGGTGTGGTGGTTCCAGCTGCAGCTGCAGTATGTTTAAACCATGTTACCTGAAGTCTGGAACCATTTTGCTGGTGGCTGTATTGCTGAACAGACAGGTTTCCGGAAGCTAGTTAAGCAAACAGTGGAGAAGGTAGGTGTAGGGTATTATTTTTTACACTGTGGGGCTTCCCCACAAGTGAACCATCCAAAACATGCTTTCAGTATTTCTTGTGGACATTGTTTAGGATGTAGGCATCTTGGGAAGGTCCTTGGTCCCTGGAGGGAATCCATTGTAACTTACCCTCTTTAATTAGGGAAGGTAAAAAAAGATTAGCGTGGTTACTTTTGCCTTTCTCCTTCCCCAGCACCAAGTCTCAATTCCCTTCTCTGGGAAGTAAAGATAAAGTGTGGGTCCACTGATCTTTACTTGAAACCCTTGGAGCTGGGTGTATTTTGGAATTCTAGCTTGAGAGAAGGACATTCCACAACACCCCCACTGGGGTCTGGGGCAGCACCCTGTAATTAAATGCATTTTTTCTATACTAGGTTGGGTAAAGAAAAATTGTAATTGTCCTCACAGGTCAGTTTTGTCCCACAATGACTGTTGGCACCACATATGAGGAGAACACTTGGTTTTCAGACTTTTTGGACTTGGGAACTGCAGGGTAAGGGATCTTGGCCCTGTTCCCTTTGTTGGCTGTGATGAGGATGAAATAAAATAATGCAGATAAGGCTCTTAGCACCCTGCAGGGGAAACACTTGTTCAGTGTTGGCTTTTGTTGTGGTCATCTTTGTTGCTATGGTCCTAAAAGATGAGCTAGAGAGACTGTCAACATGTAACTGCCTACCCCAGGGGAGGCACTTGGTGTATGCTTTCGTTGTAAAAAAGAAAAAAAGGGGGGGCTATTAAAGGTACTAACTTTAATTTTTAGGTCATGAATTGGCTCTGATGAGAATAGGCAAATATTGCCTCTTATGGTAGCCATCGTAGTTCCAGTGCTAAGGGTAAATCTTTTAAAAATAATGTTTGTAAATGTAATTTTAAAGATAGTGTCAGGATTCGTCATTTAAGAGCAATAGTTTCTGATAGAGGTTCAAGTTTTCCTTACTTAGTACTAATTCATCTTAAGTCAAGAAATAGTTTGGGGGACACCTGGGTGGCTCAGTAGTCGGTTGAGTGTCTGCCTTCGGCTCAGGTCATAATCCTCAGGTCCTGGGATGGAGCCCCAAGTCGGGCTCCTTGCTCAGCAGGGAGCCTGCTTCTCCCTCTCCCTCTGATGCTCCCCTTGCTTGTACACACACACTCTGGCATATAAATAAAATCTTAAAAAAAAAAAAGTTGAGAAAGTAGGAAATAATATGCATACTCTGCATAACATTGTTCGGTAAAAACATGCTCACCCCAAGTAATTGCATTTTATACACATTTTTTAATGGGAAAACTAAAAAATACAGAGCAGTTTTGGTTTCAGATCTGGGGGAAGGGAAGGGGTAATATTTGCCTTAACATTGTTCAGAACCAACCCCCATCCTTGTTTGAATTGGAGGCAGCTCACCTTTTGGTCATTTGATAAATAAGTATTTTCCTAATTTAACTGAATAATTTGGGCACTCATTTATCGAAACTGAATACTGGTTTAAAATGTTTGAACATTTTTATCCAGTTCTTCTGGTGTAGCAAGTTAAATATAGCCTGCCTTTTCATTAGCTAATATGTTCTGGAGGTATAATTAAAGTGTTGAGAAGCTAGAGTGTTTGGAGGCTTTCCACTGTGGGGGCGGGCGGTGGCCTGCCAGCCAGTCTGCACTGAAGGGTAGTCTTAGGTTATCTCCATGTGGCTTGTTTTGGGAAATTAACCACACTGTGCATGTATTTAGGCTTTGTCCAGGGATCTGAAACCACTTTGCAGTCGACATACTCAGACACAAGCGCTCAGCCCACCTGTGATTATGGTAAGTGTGGGCCCCTGGGAACCAGAGGGTGAGTGCTCTGCCTTCTAGTGGCAGAGCAGCCTCGTGTCTTCTCAGTTGCCGTTGATTCTGCTCTCACTGTCTTTCTTGTCCAAACGCAGTCTTGTGTAAAACCGTGTGGTGGGCTGTTAGAATAGCTAGTGCTTCCCTTGGAGGCAGTAATGGGAAAGATGCCTGCTTACGGAGTAAGCTGGAGTTCTTGGAGCTGTAAATAATTGGTTCCTTTGACCCTGTAACATGTTGTTAGAAGTGCATATGGTCTGTGACAAAGGTCTGGCTTCACAAAATCCCCTTGAGGGCCTGGGAAGGAGAGTAGCCAATCAAAGTCCAAAGGATTGGTCTGATCAGAAACCTAGCCATCAGTTTAGCTTCAGGGTAGTGTGTGGGACCTGTATGAAAGAGAAGCTGCCTGTCTGAATCTAGCAGGGGTTTTAGAGACAGTCAGACCATCTCAAGCCAGCAGGCTTCTCACACAGGGTTGAAGGAAAATGTCCAATCAATTTCTCAGTCATGATCAGACATACTAAATTTCTAATTCAGAAATAGCCACTCGACAGAATCCGTAGATGTTCTCTTGGTATGCTCTGGCAACCCCTAACTGCCAATAAATGCTGGACTTCCTGTGGTCTGTGACCATAGATGTCTGAGAAGGAGCCCTCTTTGGAATTAATAAAGATAATGCTTTGCTTGCTGAGGTGGGTAGCTTGTTGTACTACTAGGATCTGGGGAGAGACTGAACTTACATTGTGACACTGCCTCAAAAGTCACTGAATACATGGACATAAACTCCCTGAAGTATTAGCAGCCAGTCCCAGGGGGAGAAGGAGACTTAAAATGTTTCGAAATTGAGTAAGGAGGTATCAGGTGTTTCCTAAATGAGGAGAAACTTGGTGTGTATGGCTTCCCTATCTTGCCCTATCTGCCTCACCCCTTTTAATCAAACAGTCCCAGATTGCACAGCTTTTTTGAATTCTTTTCCCTCTGGTTTACATAGTATCGGTACGAGCATTTTAGCAGATGCACCGTTTGCAAATCTTTTCTCCCAGTCTGTGGCTTGTCTATTCTCTTGTCAGTAGTGTCTTTCAATCAGCAATAATTGGGCCTTGGATAAACCTCATTGGCTGCGATACTGCCAATGAAGTCCTATTTATCAGTCTTCTCTTTAATATATGGTGATTTGGGGGTCGCATCTAAGAAATTTTTGCCTAGGGGTGCCTGGGTGGCTCAGTAGGTTAAGCGTCTGCCTTTGGCTCCTGGCAAGATCCCAGGGTCCTGGGATTGAGCCCCCATGTCAGACCCCCTGCTCGGCGGAGAGCCTGCTTTTCCCTCTCCCTTTGCCGCTCCCTCTGCTTGTGTGTGCTTGCTCACTCTCTCTCTCTCTCTCTTTCTCTCTCAGGTAAATAAATAAATAAAATCTTTATGAAAAAAGAAAGAAAGAAGGAAATTTTTGCCTAACCCAAGGTCACCAAGATTGTCTTCTGAGTTTTCTTTTAGATGCTTCCTAGTTTTATGTTTTCCATCTGTTCTATGATCTATTTTTAGTTAGTATTTCTACAAGGTATACAGTGTAGGTCAAGATTCTTTTTTAACTTCGTTGAAAATCAATTGAACCTATATGTGTGGGTCTGTTTCTGGACTCAAATTCTGTTTTGGTCATCTGTGTATCTGAATTTCCTCCAGTACCAGTCCGTCTTGATTACTACATAATGAGTCATGAAATCAGTTAATTCAAGTCCTCCGGTTTTATTCTTTTTCCAGAATTGACTTGGATATTTTAGTTCTTTTCTTTTTGCATATAAATTTTAGAATCAGTTTGCCAATTTCTGTAAGAATTCCTGCTGAGATTTTGAGTCCAATGGCCTTGAATCTATAGATTCGTTTGGGAGAATTAACATGCTAACGACATTAAGTGTGCCAATCCATGAATACAATGTCATTTGATTTATTTAGATCTTTGATTTCTTTCATTAGTGCTTTGTAGTTTTCAAAACACAGATCCTGCACATAGTTTGTTATATCTGTACCTTAGTATTTCATATTTTTAGTGCCAAGGTAAATGGTATTTTTAAAAACTTTAGTTTCCAGTTGTTCATTGCTAATTTGGAGAAATTGGGTTGATTTTTATATATCGACCTTGTAATAAACCTTGCTAAGCTCACTTATTTTTGTAATTCGTATAGGTTTTTTTATGTAGGCGATTGTGTGAAAGAATAAAAATGGTTTTATATTTTCTTTTGGCTTAAATTGCAAGAGCAGTATAACAATATTTAAATTACATTTTGGGGGCGCCTGGGTGGCTCAGTCATTAAGCATCTGCCTTCGGCTCAGGTCATGATCCCAGGGTCCTGGGATCGAGCCCCACATCGGGCTCCCTGCTCCGCGGGAAGCCTGCTTCTCCCTCTCCCACTACCCCTGCTTGTGTTCCCTCTCTCGCTGTGTCTCTCTCTATCAAATAAATAAAATCTTTAAAAAATTAATTAATTAATTAATTAATTACATTTTGGAAAATAGTCAACTGCGATCCCACCATTTTAATACTTTCGTCAGCATTCCTGTTCTAAGTAGTTGAATAATTTATAGGTGGATAGAATTGTGTATCCTGCTTGATTTGCTTACTGTTAGAAGCATTTCCTTGTACTACATAAGGCTTAATGGATTCTTTTTTGATGCCTGTATGAGGTATGTCACTGAGAAGGTAGGCTATAACTTCCTTGAAGTTGAACATTTACATTGTTTTATATTTTTGTTCTATAAGTGTTGCTTACTGTGAACACCTACTTTTCTTCTGTTTGTTTTTCTCTTGCTAAAAAAAATTACATCCCAGGGTGCCTGGGTGGCTTAGTTGGTTAAGTGTCTGCCTTTGGCTCAGGTCATGATCCCAGGGTACTGGGATCAAGCCCTGCATCGGGCTTCCTGCTCAGCAGGGAGGCTGCTTCTGCCTCTCCCACTACCCCTGCTTGTTCTCTCTCTCTCTCTCTCTGTGTCAAATAAATAAATAAAATCTTAAAAAAAAATTATGTCCCTAAAATTTCCTATGTCAACACTGGTCTCATCCTCCTCTGGAGGTGGAAGTGAGCTCTGATGTTCTTTTGGAAGGGGCAGGTCTTGGGGACTCCCTAGGTCTCATAATATAGATAAAGGTTTCCCCTTCGAAGGGACCTGGCTGAGAAGCCTCCTTCAGGGAGTCTGATTTGCTCTGGGCATAGCAACTAGCACATGGAGAGTGCTTTCTGAGTCCTGTCTGTCACAGGGCCATCACCTACCTGTCCACTTGTCTGTCCTTGTGTTTACAGTTTAGCGTCCATTCCTGCTTCCTTTCCTTGTACTTCCTTGCTCTGTTCTGGCAGATTTTTAGCAGCTAAAGCCCTGGAGGACCATACACAGGCCTCATAAGCAGAGTCCCAGTGGGTCTGCCTTTGCTTCCCAGTCCTGTCTCCTTTTGAATAGCCAGTGTCCACTGTTCCTGGTGCAAACACCATGTGACCAGGCTCTTGTTAGTTGCTGGGGCTAAGTGTGTATGATTCCTTGGTTGCCTCTGGCAGCCTCTCTTCTTGCCTGTCAGAACTCCTCTTTTGCCACTCGTCTCGTACGTGATTTCCTGCTGCCGGCCGTCCCTTGCTGCTTTCTAGTTAGAAGTGTCTCCTTTAGGGGCACCCGGGTGGCTCAGTCGTTAAGCGTCTGACTTCGGCTCAGGTCATGATTCCAGGGCCCTGGGATCGAGCCCCGCATTGGGCTCCCTGCTCAGCAGGAAGCCTGCTCCTCCCTCTCCCGCTCCCCCTGCTGTGTTCCCTCTCTTGCTGTGTCTCTGTCAGATAAATAAAATCTTTAAAAAAAAAAAAAAAGAAGAGTCTCCTTTAACAGACAGTGCTCTGCGCTGCCCAGCACTGCCAGCCACTGCTCTGTGTACTCATGACGATAGTTGTTAAATAAAGGAATGAATGAGAAGCCTCTGCTTTGACTTCCCCAACCAAGAGGATTTTTGCTTTGTGAGCTCTCTGGAGCCCAAGGTGCATTAACATAACAGTTATCTGGGGTTCTTTGCTGGTTTCTGACACCTCCCCGTTCTGTTTATGCACTGGATTAAGGAGGAACCCAACTGTAGGACCTACCTCAGCCTGCCCCTGTCCCTCTTTTCAAGTTTATACACTCTTGCTCTCCTGTGACTGGACTCTGTCATTCCTCACGCTGCCATCTCAGAGCTTTGGTCCCTGCCCTGGGATGAGCATGTCTTGTCTGTCTGCAGGGTAGAGATAATAGGGAGTAGGAGACAACTCTGGAGTCTCACCAGAGACACTGGGAAAGTTCTGGTGGACCCCCTTGGGCAGGAACCATGTTTGCTTGACTTGGAATTCCCACTTGGCTTTGCACTTCGTCAGTTCTCACTGGCTTTATGTTTCTGAAGGGATGAATTTTTCTTGTGTGCTGTGATAAAATCCAGAGCATATTTAGTTTATAATCCAGATTATTCTCTCAATAGCATTTCTCAAGCTGGGAATTGTCTTGTCCTTACCTCTGCTAATGTGTTTCAGCATAGCACACTCGAGATTCAAGGGCTTGGTGGCCCTCCCTGTTAAGGGATATACTTGGGGGACTAGGCTAGTCTGTTTCTCTGTTCCATATGGCTTTTTTTGGGTGATTTGAATGACATGATTTTCATGGTGGATGTGGGCTCTGTGCTGAACTTCTTGTACAGCGTAGTCTGTGTGAGGCACCAGAAACCATTCTCCTCTTCCTCTGACTGGTGCTTAGCAGGAAGTGGGGGTAATCTAATTCTGGCTTCTCAAGGGAGGAGTATGAGAGCCAGATTCCTCAGCTGGCGGTGTTGGCAAAGGGGGGCCCTGGAAGTAGCAGACGGTCAGAGCCACGGAAGTTCAGACACCAGGGCACAGGGTGACCTGGCTTGTTTATGGAGTGCTCTTAAGCTCAAGGCTTCTCAGGGGAGGTTCATTCTTCTGTCACCAGTCAGATACTGGGAATCATCATCTTTGTGCCTGAATTAAGCTTTTGTTGTATTGTAGTCAATTGTAGATGTAATTGCGCTTTTCCTTTTTGTAGGCTATGGAACTTGGAACTCTGGGACAAACAGAGGCAAGTATTCCCATGATTGCTCTCCTCTCTCTTGGGATTGAACTGGTTGTGTGTTTCTGACACTGCCCAGCTTGCCCAGAGTGTGTCGGGAGGTGCCTTTGGGGGCCCCGGGGCCAGCTACTCTTTCACAGGAGGTCCTGGGCTGGGACCCACCCAGCGGAATGGCCAGGCCCACCCAGCCTCGGGTGGCTAGGGTCCCCAGCTTGTCTCTGTGACAGATGTCCTTGTCTCTCTGTCTGTCTCTGTCTGCCTATCCTCTCCCTATCCCTGCCATCTCTGTCTGTCCGTCTCTGTCTTCCTCCTTGCAGGCTACGAGAACTATGGCTATGGCTACGGCTATGGCCAGGATAACACCACCAACTATGGGTATGGTATGGCCACTTCAAACTCTTGGGAAATGCCTAACTCTGACACAAATGCAAACCCTAGTGCTGCGGGTAGCGCCAGTGCCGATTCCATTTTGTCCAGAATTAACCAGCGCTTAGATCTGGTGCCACACTTGGAGACAGACATGATACAAGGAGGCGTGTACGGCTCAGGCGGAGAAAGGTGAGTAGCTGTCTGCCCAGGGCTGTGGCTCTGCCGGGGCGCCTGCTGCCTGACCCGCCTCCTGTGTTGCCTTCCTGTCTCCTTGCTTTACTGCTGGGGCTCCCAGACACTGCTCAGGGTCTGCTGTGCTTCCCTTCTCCGGCCCGGGCCCCCTCCCTGCCCTTTGCAATTGCCTGGTGGCCAGTCTCTCCCCCAGCTTGTAGGGGGAGGAACGAGCCCCAACTGGGCCAGCTTCACTCAGGACCGGAGTGTGAAGTGGCCCCTCCATCTGGAGACAGCCATTTGGAGTTCTCATGAGACTTTGTATCCTACATGGTGTCAGGGCAGGACAGATTGGGCTGGGCATGAAGCAGGGCGGTGAGCCTTTGGGGCTGACCACAGCGAGCTGGGCTGTCCCCACATAAGAGACAGAGCAGATGTGGATACTTCCAGGCCACTCTTCTGAGCCTGACAAAGGTGTGCCTATTGGGCCTCAAAAGTGCCTTTGTAAGGAACTATTGTCATCCTCATTCTTGAAACACAAGAGGTCACACTCCTTGCCTGAAGGCACCCAGGAGCAGGTGGTGGAACTGGGCCTGCCTCCTAGATGTGCCCTATTCCGCAGCATCATGCTGTGTTTGTCTCTCACTTTCTAAACTGGTGCTGGCTCAGAGGTCCTTGGACCCTAGTGAGAGGCTTCAGTGAGGAGGGCACATGTTGGCGTGGAGCATCCTAATGGCTCCAGCTGACAGATGGGAGGAGAGCAGAGAGTAAGGAGGGGTTGAGCCAGGCACTGGTGGGTTCGGGTGAGGCCCCAGGGCCACTGGGGGCAGAGGCTGCCAAAGGGACTTGCACGCATTGGCTCTGTAGCAAGCAAAAAGGGTGGGGGGGGGGAATCCCCAGACATACCCCATGCCGTCGTGCTTGGCAGCCACTGTGCTTGGAGCTGAGGCTGCTTAAGGCAGAAAGGGCTTGGCTTTTGGCTCATGGCTGTGTGGACCCTGTCGCTGCTGGTGCCAGCTGCCTGTGGACTTTCTTGCTACAGCCTAGAACTGGGGAGCAGGGGTGAGGGAGGGCTGACAACTGGGTAGTGCTGGCTGCTTCTGCCACAGCTGCTGGCACTTCTTGGCTGCCCAGGTTTGCCGGAGGGGCCTCTGTGCCTGTGAGATGTGTGGGGTTAGGGACTGGGGTACGTGGGCTGCACCCACTGTTAGAAGAGCTTTCTGTGGCACTCTCTTTCTCCCAGGAGGGAGGTTTGGCCTGCCTTCCCAGTTGCTGTGGAGGGTTTGATCCCACAAGGTTGATGTGATAGAGCTTATTCTCTAGTCCCTTGGCAGAATCACAGTGACTTTCCCGGGAAACACTCTCCACTTTGTCTCCCTTCTCCTTTTCGATGGTGAGGGCCTTTGGAGGATTGGAAGTTCCCTCAGCCAAAAGGGATGAGACCAGCACAGTGTTTCCCATGGGCATCATCGGTCCTTTTGGACAAGTATTTGTGTGCCTGACTGCCGCATACCACAGGACGCCGGGGTGCTTGGTTCTGCCCCCTAGGAATAGCCTTGGTCATTGTGGCTACCACAAATATGTACATGCTTCCAAAGGGCTAAGGGCTGCAGGGTGTCTCTGCCCCTATCTGAGACCTACTCCATCCCGTTGTCAGTTTTTCTTTAGGTCCCCTAGCTGGTGCAGAGGCTCCTGAGAGGCCTTTTTATTGGCATTCCTGAACATTGAGCCTCTCTGACAGGGTGGCGTAGGTGCTGGAGTAGGACTTCCTGTCCCCAGGACAAGGAGCTTTGGGGAAAGGCAGGAACAGTAGGCTCCACCCAAGGGTAATGGAACCTGAGGGCATCCCTGATGCTTGCCACCTGCTTCTGCAGATATGATTCCTATGAGGCCTGTGACTCGAGGGCCATTCTGAGCGAGCGCGACCTATACCGGTCAGGCTACGACTATGGCGAACTTGACCCCGAGATGGAAATGGCCTACGAGGGCCAATACGATGCCTACCGCGACCAGTTCCGCATGCGTGGCGGCGACACCTTTGGCCCACGGGCTCAGGGCTGGGCCCGGGACTCCAGGAGTGGCCGGCCGATGGCCTCGGGCTATGGGCGCATGTGGGAAGACCCCATGGGGGCCCGGGGCCAGTGCATGCCTGGTGCCTCCCGGCTGCCCTCCCTCTTCTCCCAGAACATCATCCCCGAGTACAGCATGTTCCAGGGCATGCGTGGCGGGGGCGCCTTCCCAGGTGGCTCCCGCTTTGGCTTCGGGTTTGGCAATGGCATGAAGCAGATGAGGCGGACCTGGAAGACCTGGACCACGGCCGACTTCCGGGTGAGTGGAGGAGGCCATCCCTCCTGGCCCCTGACTGGGTGGAGCGAGGAGCGAGGAGCATGGAGCCACCTGCCCTGACCCAGCTCCCTCTTTCCAACCCAGACCAAGAAGAAGAAGAGAAAGCAGTGTGGCAGTCCCGATGAGCCAGACAGCAAAGCCACCCGGACGGACTGCTCAGACAACAGTGATTCAGACAATGGTGAGCTGGGCACTGGCCTGCTGCTCCCTGCCCCCCCACCCTGTGGGGCTCCTGGGCTGAGTTTGTCTCTTCATACTTTTCAGATGAGGGCACTGAGGGGGAGGCCGCAGAGGGCACTGAAGGCACCGAGGCTGTGGAGAAGGGCTCCAGAGCAGTAAGTGGCTGGGCTCTGTGCATTGTCAGCAGGTGGGGCCTGTGAAGAGTGGGCTGGCTGAGCCCCTGTGCCTCAGAGCAGGGCTCTCCACGGGGGCCACAGGCCATCCTGATCATGCACGTGTGAACAGCACAAGGGAGGTGGAGGTCTGGTGGAGAGAGCACAGGCTGTAAGCAGGCCATCCAGCCGGAGGCCGGGCTTCTTTATCAGGAAACGGTAGAATGAGCCCCTCTGTGCAAGGGCTGCTGCGGGGTTGTGAGGCTTTTGGCTTAGTGCCTGGCACTTAGCAGGGCCTTGTCATTCAGAGCCATTATAAACAACTGTACACGCTTTAACATGGGGTTTTTGAAATGGTGTCCTAGGAAGGAGAAGACGAAGAGGGAAAAGAAGAAGGCAAAGAAGAAAGCAAAGAGGATGCAGAAAAGGGTGAGTCTTCTGAGTGGCCTGGATGCCAGGGAGACTTCCAGGCGCTCACAGTTGGAGGGATCCAGCCGAGGGCAGGGTTGTGACAGAAATGTGGACGGCATTGGTTTTACCTTCCGGTGGGGGCAGTAAGCAAAAGAGTTGGGGGGAACCACAGGCATACTCCCTGCCCTCGGTCCTTCAGTAGTGCACAGTTCCAAGTCCTCAGTGGCTGGTATCTGAGCTGGGACCTTCGGTGCAGTTTTTACGGCTCTGGTTTGCGTGTCCTCTCCCTTAGCGCCTCTCCAGCCCCTGTTGGGAGTCCGTGTCCCCCTACCTGAGTGATGAGCGCCAGCAGGTACCTAACAGCAAATCCAGCCTCAGCCCACTGTTGCCGCGGTGCGCCGTGGGGGGGTGGGCTGAGCCCTGTGAGCTTTCGGGTCTTTACCTCTGGGGGCTGCACTTAGGCCTCAGCCATGGCCTCCCTGCATCCCGCTGCCTGGCCCCTCTGAACTTGTGCCAGTGTCCCCACCGAGACAGCTTCTGTTTGCCTTCCAGCCTCCCTGTGGCCCTCTGCAGAGTATGGGTGTTCTGGAGAGCGGTGGGGTCAGCCTGTGTCCTCCCCTCTTCGGGACCTAGGCCCAAAATGGTTCCCTGCCCAGCCCAGGGTGCCCAGCCCTGCTCATGGCCGGAGTCCTTGTTTGAACGGCTGTTCTCAGAATGGATTGTCTGGAGTAGAAGGCGGGTGATCCAGCCGGAGGCCCTAGGGCCTGCCCTGACCTGGTGGAACCAAGCCAGTGACTGTACTCCTCTATTTCTACAGGGGCCCTGAGCACCCAGGATGATAGTGGCCAGATCAAGCGCAAGTTGCAGGCAGGCAAGAAGAGCCAAGACAAGCAGAAAAAGCGGCAGCGAGACCGCATGGTGGAAAGGTAACCGGCTTCCCTCCACTCCTTTGCCTCTGCCTCACTCTGGGGCTGCCGCCTGGAGAGCAGGGCCATAGCTCTGCCGCCTCGCCGCCCTCTGGCCTCCCTCGGGAGCTGCCACCTGCTCGGCCGTGCATGGACCCTGCTTCCCGCCAGGCCCAGCTCCCAAGGCCTGACTCGTTCCCCGCCCCACTGCGGCCGCCTGGCGACCGCTAGCGTCTTTGACCTGAGACCCGACACTGCTCGGCACCGTTGCCCAGAAGCTCCAGCGCTAGGTCACTCGGCGCACGAGCCCCGAGGTGCACTGGGGGCCTGATGCCCCTGCGGGAGGGGGCCAGCTCATCAGAGACTCGAGGTCCAAGGCGCCTGTGCCACCCCAGCTAGCTGCCAAGAGGCCGCCGTCGTGCCCAGGAGAGATGGCAGCACCTGTGGGCTGTGGCAGCCTCGGGCCTGCCCTCTGCCCTGCCCGCCGGCCCTGTCAGGCCGGGCCTGTCTGCGGCTGAGGCCTTCACGCCCCTTGGTCGGGTCTGTCTGCCCTCAGGGCTCCCGCACTGGCGCTTGCCTCCTCCTCCGCCTCAGACTCTTGCTCTTGCTGGACCTTCCTCAGCCTCGCCGGCGCCCGGCCCCTGGGCTCTCCAGACAAAGCTGACCCCGTGGCCCAGATAAGGACGTCCGGCAGAGGTAGGGACCCGCCCCGAGGCCTCGGTGGCGGCTGGCCTCCTCCGCCCCTTGCCACGGCGGCCTGCTCCAGCCCAGGCCCCAGACCCCGGGCTTCTGCTGTGGACACCAGGCCCAGACAGAGCACCTCGCTCAGGTGACTCCAGGCTGCCCTCTGGCAGGCCAGGCGGGCGTCCTCCTTCCAGCTCAGACTGGTCTCTTCTTGGAAGAGGAAGATGAGGCAGCAGGAGCCCAGGCCTGCTTGCCTCCCATCCCTCCCGACACCACCCCCAAGCATTCTGAGCAGAGGATGGGCTGGGCCTTTCAGTCCCCCAGACCCAGAAGGAAGATGCAGCACCTTTTCGGGCCCTGCCTCGGGACTGCGTACTCCAGTCTGCACCTCAGGGCCACCTGGCTCACGCCAGGGCATCCTTCCTTCCGGTCCCCAGCTGGGCCAAGTGCACACGCTCGTGCCCAGCCTTGGTAGAGAGGCCCACCGGCAGCCTTCCAGCGACTCCTTGCCTGTTGCAGCAGCTGCTGCCTCGGGTTTCAGCCTCCTGTCTGGGAAGGAAGAGCTCCTCCCCTGCCCCCCCACGTTGCAGTAACTGCAGCCTGCAGACTTTCTGTCCCTTTCTACTCCCGACCCCACTGGTCCCAGCCTGTCCCCCTGCTGGGACCGCACTTCAGAGGCCCGTGAGCAAGGCCTGTTTCAGGGCTCGCAGCTGGGTTGGGTGAGGCGGCAGCACTGCTCCCTGGGACCCTCAAGGCCTCAGCCCCTCGTTTCTTTCCTGTGGCAGGATCCAGTTTGTGTGTTCTCTCTGCAAATACCGGACCTTCTACGAGGAGGAGATGGCCAGCCACCTCGATAGCAAGTTCCACAAGGAGCACTTTAAATACGTAGGCACCAAGCTCCCCAAGCAGACAGCCGACTTTCTGCAGGTGAGCCTTGGAGCAGCAGGACGGCTGCTCTTAGCTTCTCAGACCCCTTGGAACATAGAGCAGCCCGCACAAACCTTGGTATCTCCTTGGTATCTTCGGCAGGAGTATGTCACCAATAAGACCAAGAAGACAGAGGAACTCCGGAAAACCGTGGAGGACCTTGATGGTCTGATTCAGCAGATCTACAGAGACCAGGATCTAACCCAAGGTGAGGAGGTTCCATCCCACTCCAACCAGGCAGACTCAGCCTGCCCTCCTCTGGTTCTCAGAGTGGGGTCACAACACCCCTCTGTTCCCCCAGGGAGGGTCAGTGAGAACAGCCTCAGGCCCACGTGGAAATGGCAGGGCGAGGTGAGGAGCTGGTCTGGTGTTTTCCCTAAACTGCTGGGTCTGTCTCAGGCACCTGGAGCCGGTGGTGACCCTCCTTCTCCCCTCTGCAGAAATTGCCATGGAGCATTTTGTGAAGAAGGTAGAGGCAGCTCACTGTGCAGCCTGTGACCTCTTCATTCCCATGCAGTTTGGGATCATCCAGAAGCACCTCAAGACCATGGATCACAACCGCAACCGCAGGGTGAGTGGCCACCAGTGCCCTTCCGCCGTCCTGTGGGTTGACTTGCGGGGAGGTCCTGGGGTTATAACCTCTGCTTGCCCGTGAGGAACTGCAGGAGACGTGGCGGGGCAGGCAGATGTAGACTTTTCTGGCAGTGTAATCAGTGCAGCTGCAGGGAGAGGGGAGGGGAACGGGGACTCTGCCATTAGAGCTGGACCTTTAAGGCTATGGGATATGGGGACCTCCGTGTGCATAGGGGCCACAAGCCAGAAGAGATTCAGAAACCCAAGAGGAAGTGTACATTGTGCGTGTTGCTGGAGGAGGGGTTCATGAGGGCTGGGCTGAGGGGCTGGGCTCACTCCTATAGGCAGCAGTTTTTAAGTCCGGCACTAATAGGATTAGAGTTGGTGTGGCACCTGGTGTGGAGGGAGACGGATGGGGGGGCGGTGGGGGGCACACGAGGAACTGCTGCAGTACCAAGATACCGGAGTGCCTCCACTTTGGGAGTGATGAGAAAGGCTGGGCAGAAGGACTGTTTAAGGGAGTGAACAGGAGTCTGGGATGTCTTGGGCTTCTGGCTTGGGTAACTAGGTAGACAGAGCTGCTGCTAAGATAACGGGGTAGGGATATGGTACAGGGAAAGGGGTGAGTCTGGCAAGAAAGTGAACAAATTCAGTCTTGTTTTCCATTGTATCATCAGTGCCTAGCACACAAGCCAGAGGAGGTGTTTTCTGATTGAGGGGGTGACCTGCTGGGCTGAAGGTGGCTGTTAGAGGTCTGCTCTGGGTGGGGCTGGCGGCGGGGGGGGCGGGGTGGGGGGTGCTGCTGTGCAACAGGGAGAGAGCTTGAGAGTTCCAGGACCAGGTCTGGGCCAGGAGAGGCTTGACTGCCACCACCCTGGAGGAGGCAGAGGGGATTTATGTACAGATGATGGCAGCCAGGGGGAGCATAGGAAATAGCATTTCTCAACCTTTTTCCACGGCCATCAAATTCATCTCTGGTCTTTCTTGATGCACTGATTCTCAACAGTAGGATGGGGGTAGGTGGTGGAGGAGATCCTGTGGGGATCTTGCCAACACCAGGTTCTAGAACTGGGATCTGATAAGGCTGTTGGAAGAGAGCAGACTGCAGTGCATGATATTAAAATGTGGGAAATCTAGGTGAAATGAGTGATAGCCAGTAAAAAAACTCAAATTTTTTAAATTTCTTTTAAAAAAAAGAAAAAGCCATAGCTGCTAATAAAGGGGTACAGAAGGGTGAGGAAAGACGGAAGATACTTAGAAATTAGCACCAGAGGTTGTTGATTTATAGAGATTTGAGTATAATTTAAGTACTGTATTTTTAGAGATTCCAGACTGTAGGAATGAATGGAAAGCTTCTAATTATTATTTTTGGTCACAGCTTTATTGAGATATAATTCATATAGCATACAATTCACCCATTTAAGCTCTATAGTGCAGTGGTTTTTAGTATATTACAGTTGTGCAGCCATCAGCACAATCAGTTATAGAACATTTTTATCACCTCAGAAAGAAAAGATAAATTTATCATGTGCCTTTTAGCTATCACTCCCTAACCACCCTGCCATGTTTCCCTGGCCTTAAGCAACCACTAACCTATTGTCTGTCTCTGTATATTTGCTCATTCTGGGCATTTCACGTATATGGAGTCATGTAATACGTGGTCTTCTGTGATCAGCTGCTTCCACTCAACATAATGTTTTCAGGGTGTATCCAGGTAGCATGTGTCAGAACTTCATTCCTTTGTATGGCCTAATCATATTCTCTTGCATAGATATACCACATTTGGTCTGTCAATTCATTAATTTGGGCATTTGGATTGTTTTCACCTTTTGGCTATTATGAATTATGTGATTACAAGCATTTGAACATTTGTGTACAAGTTTTTGTGTGGGCATATGTTTTTATTTCTCTTGGGTGCATATCTAAAAGCGGAATGTCTAGGTCCAATAGTAACTCTGTTTAACTTCTTGAGGAACAGCTGGATGTTTTCCAGAGTGGCTGCACCATTTTATATTCCCATCAGCAGTATGTGCGGGTTCTGATTTCTCCACACCTCTCTAGCACTGATTATAGGACTTTCTGATTCTAACCTTCCTAGTGGGTGTGAAGTGGTATCCACTGTTTATTTATTTATTTATTTTTTAAAGATCTTATTTAGGGGCGCCTGGGTGGCTCAGTTGGTTGGGCGACTGCCTTCGGCTCAGGTCATGATCCTGGAGTCCCGGGATCGAGTCCCACGTCGGGCTCCCTGCTTGGCGGGGAGTCTGCTCCCTCTGACCCTCCCCCCTCTCATGCTCTCTCTCTCATTCTCTCTCTCTCAAATAAATAAATAAAATCTTAAAAGAAAAGAAAAAAAAAGATTTATTTGAGAGAGAGAATGAGTGGTGGGGAGGGGCAGAGGGAGAGAGAGAAGCAGACTCCCCACCTAGCAGGAAACCCGATGTGGGGCTTGATTCCAGGACTCTGGGATCACAACCCGAACTGAAGGCAGACGCTTAACCAACTGAGCCACCCAGGCACCCCTATTTTTTATTTGGGTTTCCCTAATGACAGTGATGTTGAACATCTTTTAATGGGTTTGTTGGCCATTTGTCTATGTCCTTGGAAGTTGGAGAATATCTATTCAGATCCTGTGTTTATTAATTGTATGGTCTTCTTGAGTTAAAGAGTTTTTTATATATTCTAGGGGCGCCTGGCTGGCTCACTTGGTTAAATGTCCGACTCCTGGTCTGGTTTCAGCTCAGGTCATGATTTCAGGGTCATGAGATCAAGCCCCGCCCATGTTGGGCTCCGCACGAGTCGGCTTGAGATTCTCTCCCTATCCCTCTTTCTCTTCCCCCTCTCCCCCCACTCTCACTTCTGTTCTCTCTTAAATAAATAAATAAATAAATAAATAAATAAATAAAATCGTTTAAAAAAGAGTTTTTTTATAAATTCTAGATACAAATCCTTTATCAGACCTACACTTTACAAACATTTTCTCCCAATCTGTGGGTTGATTTCTCACCTTGATATGTCTGTAGCACAGAAGTTTCATTTTGACGAAGACCAGTTACTTATTTTGTTGGCTTGTGCTTGGGGTGTCATGGCCAAGAATCCATTGTTAAATCCAGGGTCACAAAGATTTACCCTTGCATTTCTCATAAGAATTTTATAAGTTTTAGCTCTTTTAATTTGGATCTTTTGATTCCATCTCTTTTTTAATCCAGTTTGACTATCTTTTGATTAGATTGCTTAATCCATTCACATTTAATGTTACCACTGAGATTATCAGATTTACATCTCTTGTTCTATTCCCCCTTTACTGGTTTTTTGGTTTTTTTAATTTTTTAGTGTAACATTTTAATTTCCTTAATGATTTTTTGTGTGTGCTACATTCTTTGGGGGGGGGCATCATTTTCTGAGTGGTTTCTCTAGGCTTTATACATATTAATTTCTCAGAATCTTTTTCAGATATAATAACTTAATTTCAGTGGGATTGAGTTACTCCTATATAGTTCTCTCCACATAGAAGGTTATTGTGTTATTACTGTTGTACGTAGTATTTTATCTGTATGTTATAATCCCAGTAACCCAAAGGCAATAGTATAATACAGTATCATGACTACTTTATGTAATTTTATGTCTTTTAAGGAAGCTTACAGAAGAAATGAGAGCAATTACACATTTCTAGTTTTTGTTATATTAGCCTTCTTATTTCTCACTTTTGGTTCTCTTCATTTGAGTTTTACCTGTGGATTTAAGTTAGCATCTGTAGTCACTTCCTTATTAGTTCAATACAGCTTTAGTCCCCCCACTTTCTTTGTGCCATTATTGTTAAACTTGTTATATTTCTATATGTTATAGGCCAGACAGTACAAGTGTGTCTGTGTGTCTCTGTGTGTGTATATATTGCTTTGTACAACTTCTTTTCAGTCAGTTGAGAAGACAAGCAAAGAATTACACGTTTATAGTTTCTTTTATAATTATTTTTATTGGTCTTTCACGTGGATTCGCATTACTGTCTGGAGTCACTTGCTTTCAGCCTGATGAACTTCCTTTGGTATTTCTTACAAGATCCGATGGCAGCAGACTCTCTCAGGTGTTCTTGATTGTGGAATGTCTTTATTTCACCTTTATTTTTGAAAGATAGCTTTGCTGGGCATAGGAGTCTTGGTTGACACTTTTTTTCTTTGAACATTTTAAATACGTTATTTTGCTGCTTTCTGGCATTGTTTCTCATGAGAAGCCAACCTTTAACCTTATTGGGATTCCCTTTTAAGTGATAATTCATTTTTCTTTTGCTGCTTTCAACATTTTTCCCTTGTCTTCAGCTTTCAGCATTTTTATTATGATGACTCTTCTTGTGGATCTCTTTGTATTTATTATACTTGGAGTTTGTTGAGCTTGTTGGATGTCTAGATTAAAGTTTTTCACCAGATTTATCAAGTTTGCATGCATTTTTTTCTTCATATATTTTTTTCTGCTTCTTGTTCCTCTTCTTCCGGTGTTTCCATTATGCATGTGTTGGGTCATCTACTGGTGTCCCAAGGTTGTCTGAGAATATTTTTCTTCCTTTGTTCTCTGTTTTTCAGATCATAGCTCTACCAATCTATAGATTCTCTAATTCTTCTGCCAGTTCAAATCTACCATTAAGCCCATCTAGTGAATTTTTCATTTCAGTTATTGTACTTATTTGTCTAGTCAAATTATTTTTTGAAGGCTCCCTCATCCCCACAACGTGAAGCCTTTGCTAGGGTGCCTTGGAGGAGGAAGCCATGGGCAAGTGCACAGCCACCCTGGGATAACAGTGGTTTTTGACTGACAGGGTTCTCTTTTTTTCTTTCCCAGACTAAACTTAACTATTATAAACTACACAAATTGTTGGTTGATTGCTGTGTTGTTTCCAGCAATGCCTTGAGGCATTAAATTGCTCTCCAATCTGATCCAATTAAATAAGTCCAGGCTCTTTTATACAGATTATTTTTGAGGTCATTGAGAGTTCTGAGCCCTGGAGGCTCTTCTTAGCTGTTTTATTGGTTCTCTCTGGTAACGGGGACAGCTGATGGTTTAGCTTATATTAGTATCAAATCTACCGGTCTCCTTTTAATTGCTTTTCCCCACACCCTCCACTGTTTTGAGAGAGCCCTCTGTCTTGAACTTCCTTACACACTTGTGAATAAAGTAAGTTCCTTTGGAAAGAGATTTGGGAGCTCACTGTTTTAAGGCCTGTCCCTTGGTAAAACCTGGGCCTGGTAGCTTTTCATTACTCAGTGTTTCTTCATTTGCTGTATGTCCTTAGGACCTTTTCCTTTGACTTTAAAGGGTTGTGTTGTTCTATAGTCTTCATCAGTTTCACTAGGGAGTAGGTTCACGTAGCTTCTCAAGTTGTCATGCTGGAAGTCTATCCTCTGATGTGTTTTTAGCAAGATTTTTAAACCTAATTCCAAAAATCTGATAAGGATAATGCCAAAATGAAACTGTAGATTAGTTTATTATTAAAGAATAAATGTGTTAAGTATAATATTAGTAATTACCAATCTGGTAGTGATTCAACTGTGTACTACACTATAAGTAAAGTTTGTTTCTGGAATACAAGGATGGTTCAGTAAGAAATTAGCAACAGTATCAGTATGAAATGCTAGAAATGAAAACTTTATATGCAAATAACATGATTATATTCTTAGAAAAGCTGAATGATTCCAACAAAATGGTCTTTGAATTAACAGAATGTAATAAAGGAGTGGAATTCAAGATAATACCAGAAAGTAATAGCCTTTCTCCATTCTGGTAATACCCAGTTAAAAATGAAAATGGGGAAAAATCTACTCACAGTAACCATAAAGTGTATAAAATAACTAAGAATATAGATTTAAGAAGAAACGCCAAGGATAGGAAATAAGAATTCAATGAATAGAGTAATAATGGTGTTCTTCATAGGAGGTTTAATAGCAGAACAAAACAAACACTACATCGCCCCATATTAGTGTGGACAGTTCATGGGATTCCAGTCATATTCTGGCGAGGGGGACTGGATGAAATTGCTTTAAAGTTTATGTTGTAGAATTAAGTCTAACAACAGCCAAGAAAAAAAAATTTTTTTTAAGATTGTACTTATTTATTTGACAGAGAGAGACACAGCGAGAGAGGGAACACAAGCAGGGGGAGTGGGAGAGGGAGAAGCACGCTTCCCGCGGAGCAGGGAGCCCGATGCGGGGCTCGATCCCAGGATCCTGGGATCTTGACCTGAGCCAAAGGCAGATGCTTAACCAACTGAGCCACCCAGGCGCCCCAACAGTCAAGAAAATTATAGAAACGGTGGTAATTGAGTTCAGGGAGTTGGTTTAGCAGATATAACTTTTTTCAAAGCCACTGCAATTAAAAACAAAAAGTGATATTGGCATAGTAATAAAGCAGTGGAACCAGAATAGAGTCTAATGAAAGATGCCAGTATGTTTTGGAACTTAGTAATTGTCAAAGTCAGTACAGGTTCCTTATCTGAAACTCTAGGGCCAGATGTTTTCAAATTAGTTTTTGGATTTCAGAACAGCTACATGGTAATGATCACTAACATCCCTAGTGGGACCTGGGAAAATGACTTGTAGTTGAGCCATCAATAATGCCTCAAATGACTTATGTAAGTGGGATAAATAAAGATGGTATAAAAACACAATGGAGGGACGCGTGGGTGGCTCAGTTGGTTAAGTGGCTGCCTTCGGCTCAGGTTATGATCCCAAGGTCCTGGGATCGAGTCCCGCATCAGGCTCCTTGCTCAGCGGGGAGCCTGCTTCTCCCTCTGCTTGTGCTCGCTCGCTCTCTGACCAATAAGTAAATAAAATCTTATAAATATATACATATGTATATACATACATACACAATGGAGCTTAGGAGAAAACTCTTCCTCTGGATTTCAGATTTGTGGAGAAGGGATTATTATAGACCCATATGTCAATTTAATGGAGAAACAATTTATCTCATTAATTTCTGGGACAAAAAGCTGGACCCCTAACCTCCCACCATATATTAAATTCCAGAAATAATGTGAAAAATAAAAGAGCAAAATTTAGAAGATTGTTTACCTTGGGCGCCTGGGTGGCTCAGTTGGTTAAGCGACTGCCTTCGGCTCAGGTCATGATCCTGGAGTCCCGGGATCGAGTCCCGCATCGGGCTCCCTGCTCAGCGGGGGGTCTGCTTCTCCCTCTGACCCTCCCCCCTCTCATGCTCTCTCTATCTCAGTCTCTCTCTCAAATAAATAAATAAAATCTTAAAAAAAAAAGAAGATTGTTTACCTTAAGGTTACAGAAAGCCTTCCTGAGCAAGCCAGGAAACCCAGAGGTCGTGGAGAAGATGACCTCCTAGAATGCTGGGCAGGTGGCCCCATGTGTGTATTAGATCGCTCACATTCACTAATGGGCGGGAAATGCCACAAGAGGCCTCATCCTTCTTTTTTCTTTCCTTCAACCACAAAAGTATCCAACAGTAGTAACACCTGATGCTGCTGAGGAGGCAAAAGGATAAGTACATTGTTTTAATACAGGTGGAGGAAGCCAACTTACTGTAACTTAATACAACTTTTTTGCAGAGTACTGAGGCACCATCACTTTGGGGAACCTGTTGGGTAGCACCAACATGGAAGTATTTAAGTTTATTCTGGTGGTGTTTGGTTCTTGTAGCAAAAATTTTGAAACCATTAAGTGGGCTTCCCTTGGGAGTTGTGTGTCCATCTCTATGCCTACAAGGGAGGAGGATCATGTGTTGGCAAGTAAGGAGGTGCAGAGGAAATGGTCTGACCTAGCATCCTAATTGTGCATCTTTAACTTGTTTGATTTTGATCATGCATGAGGGCTATCCATATTTTCCCCAAATAGTAGAGAAAATGAGTAAAGAAAGAAAGGTGAATGTGGGAAAAGGGAATAGAAACAGCAAGTGAGAGGATGATGTAAAGAGTTGGCTGGGGTGCAGCCGTAGGGTTCCTGGGGGTGGGTTCCCCCATGCCAACAAAAATGGCTTTTATCATCTTCTTTCAGCTTATGGCTTTACACATACATTATCTTCATAATGATGAAAGTGAGATTTGCCTGTGCTTAAACCATTGAGGAAACCAGTTAGCATTTCCGTGTAAATCCTTCCAGACAAAAAGGCTCTGGCATGTTGTGCAAACTGGCCCATCACACACCTTTCTCAGAACACAGGAGGAGCTGAGCCCTATTTTTTTTTATAAGATTTTATTTACTTGACAGAGAGAGAGGGCACACAAGCGGTGGGGAGGGGCAGAGGGAGAGGGAGACTCCCCGCTGAGTGCAGAACTCCACACGGGCCTTGATCCTAGGACCAGACCCTGTGAGATCATGACTTGAACTGAAAAGTCAGTGTCTAACCGATTTAGCCCCAGAGATGTCAGTCGTCTAACCGATTTAGCCCCAGAGATGAGCCCTATCTGCATGGTGTTCTTTTGAATGTTTTATTTAACTACTTCACAGAACTTTTAGGTGCTTTCCAGTTTTTCACTACTTCAACTATGTGCATGAATGTTTCCAAGTCTTAAACTTAGGCTAGAGTCTTGTAAAGAATTACTGAGACAAATTTTTGAGACACTTTTACTTTTGATACATTTTATCAGACTGCTTCCCAGAAAGTAAGTAAACAGTTGACCCTGTCATCGTCAGGGTAGAACGGTCTCTCTTCACTTTTGCCATTTGGGGTATAATTCTTCATCCTGGGAATTCTATGGGTTAAAAGGAGGTACATCACTTAAATGTACTGTTTGGCATTTGTATTCCTGCTCTTATATCCTCCCTGTTGATCCTAAAGAGTTCCTTGCATATGGGCAGTTGGCTTCTTGTTATGGGTTGCACCTCTGGCTTTTAGGTTTCCTAATTTGTTCACTGTTTGTAGTTTTTATGTAAGCACATCAGATTTCTGCTGTACAGCTGTAAAGACGTATGTCTTTAATCAATTACACACAGTACGTATGGTGTGGAAGAATGGAGCATTCGAGCAAAGATCAGATCAGGTCTTGGCTCCGTGCTTGTAGAGTGGCCCTACGCTTGCACCCAAGGTACACTTGTACACTTTCAGCACGTGGTTAGAGTGCTTGGCTGTGCTGAGCTCGGGGCAGGGGGGTTTGGGAGGGCTCCGCAGATCTAGTGGGGTGGGGGAGGGGGGCTTTCTGGCGCCCAGACCAGCCTCTCCAGCCCTACCTGCCTTGCCTGCAGCTCATGATGGAGCAGTCCAAGAAGTCCTCGCTCATGGTGGCCCGCAGCATCCTCAACAACAAAATCATCAGCAAGAAGCTGGAGCGCTACCTGAAGGTGAGGCGCGCCGGCCCCTGGCCCCCGGCCCCCGCGGGTCCTTCCCTCCCTTCAGCGTTCGCCTCCTTCCCCACAGGGTGAGAACCCGTTCACCGATAGCCCCGAGGAGGAGAAAGAACAGGAGGAGGCCGAGGGCGGCGCCCTGGACGAGGGGGCGCTGGTCGACGCGGCAGGGGGTGCGGAGGGTGCAGAGGGCGCGCCGGCGCAGCCCCCAGTGCCCCCGGAGCCGGCCCCCGGGGCCGCGTCCCCACCACCACCGCCGCCCCCGGAGGAGGAAGAGGAGGAGGCCGTGCCCCTGCTGGGCGGGGCGCTTCAGCGCCAGATCCGCGGTATCCCGGGCCTCGATGTGGAGGCCGACGACGACGAGGAGGGTGGCGGGGGCGCACCGTAACCCGGGCTCCGGGCGGGCAGGACCCGCGTGGCCATATCTGGAAGCCGAGCCTAATAAAGCTCTTCCCATCCCACTTATTTCTCGTTAGTTTGTTGGTATGCAACACGGTAAGCGTAGGAAGGAGCGGCAGGCGCCTCCGCGCGGGACCCAGAAAAGGGTGGGAGTGCGCCTGCGCACTGGCGGCGGGAAGGAAGACGGGAGCGCCTGCGCGCAGTAAGACTCCGTGGCCGCACCAAAACTCCCAAGATGCTGTGGAAGCCGAGCCCAAGCAACCGGAAGGCCCGCTGGGGCGACAGGGGCGGGTGCGCAGTGAAAGCCAGCCAATGGTGGTGTGCAGAAAGAGTGACGTATGCTTCTGGTCTTCCAGTAGCGGACAGCGGAAGGTGTGTTGAGCGCATGCGTTCTGTGGCAGCCTAGAAAAAGGGGCTGCTGGCGGGCCGAGCTGAAGATATGGAGCCGGGCTACGGAGGTTCGTTTGGGTGATTCAATGCGGGGTGGGGCGGACGGGCGCTGCCTGGACAACGCAGCCCCTGCTCCGTAGAAGGCCGCGGGCCCGGGCCTACGCCAGAGCGCGGTTACTCCAACCCGACCCAGCGGAGAGGAGGCCTAGGCGCGCGCGCGCGCTGCTCATTGGACCTCGGAGCCGTCGCTCCTGGGGCGCTGCATGCGGATTGGCCGGCGAGGCTTGAGGCGGGCGGGGTTTGGCGGGCAGACGCTGCGGCGGGCTTCGGGGGGCGCCTTGGGCTGTCCTGGCCGTTTCTGCCCCTCAGCCCCGGCGAGGCTGGGCCGGTCGACCCCGCCGCTCGGAGGCCCGCCTTCCCCTTCAGAAGACCACAAAATGGCGGCGCCCGGGGGCGGAGCCACAGCGAGAGCTCGTGGGGCCCGGGGTCCGCGGTTGGAGGCCGAGGGAGTTCGGCTGCCTGTCTCCGGGCTGTGGGGCTTGGCGGGGGCCTGCGCGCGGTGCACGTGGTCCGTCGCGCCGGTCCCGGAAGCCGTCCAGGCCGCGCGGGGTCGGACCTCTCATCTCCAGCCCCGCCATGCAGCGCAGCGGTGTTGAGCGCGGCCTGTGCAGGGGTCAGTCTCGGCGGGCTCCTGCCCTGTGCATGACTCGTGATGGCCTAGGGACAAGACTTCGGGGGTCAGGTGTTGGGTATTTTTCTGCGCAAAGTTGGAAACCTGATGTGCGCGGGGCGGGGGGGGAGAGGGCGTGGAGGGGGCTGAGGGCTGTGAAAAAGGGAATGTGCCCCTTGGGCCTCGGGGGCCTGCGGCAGGACGGATCTTCTCGAGCGACCCGGTCTCAGAATCCAGAATCAGAGATTCCTAGGAGGCTTTCATTCTGTGCTGGAAGCCAGGTTTGCCCGCAGGGAGCAGTCGAACTTTGGAATACGTGGGGTAGGGCTTGACCAGGTGCAGTCCTTATCCAAGTATATGAGGTTGGGGAAGCAAGCAGTCTGATCTTGGCTGTAACAGCTGGAGAGAGCACAGATCTTGAAAGGTGGCCGTATTAGGATCCAGCAGCAGGAATTGCGAGAGGTCCTGAGGTGCAGAGTGTGCTTGGGTGTCTCCAGGGTCCTGGCGTACCGCACCCTGCCTTTTCCGGTCTTTTCTGCAGTCTGACCGGGTCTCACAATTCTTTGCCAACTTCCCACCAGATCTTTCAGACAGTAATCCTGCCCCACGCACACCCTGAGCATGAAGAGGTTTTATTCCCCTCCTTTCCTGTTTGCCAAAACCCTTCAGGCTCAGTTTAGATGGTTGGGCCTCCCTGAATCCTTCTGTAGCTTTGCCACCTAGGGTTATTTCTCAGAACTTACTGAGCCTTGACAGTTGTTCTCTGGCTGTAGGAGGCACCTAGATCGGAGTTCACGTTCCAGTTCCATTCTCCAGCTGAATCATGATCATGGGCAAGTGGCAACTAGCTACTTGAGCCTCTGGGTACAACAGGGTAAATATTACCCATCTAAAGGGGCATTGTGAGGTTATGTGATTAACATATGCTATTTAGACTAGTGCCCTGTAGTTGGTCATTTGCTGATAGAATCACTGCTCCGTCTTTCTACCTCACACACGTAGCAGGCTGTGTGGCATGGGGAGACTGGCCTGCAGAGGGCAAACAGCAGCAGCGTGTCTTTGGATCAAGTCCCCTAACCTTTAAGCATTAGCTCTCTCATCTGTAAATGGCATTCAGGGACACTAACGTGTGCTCAGTGCCTGTTGTGTGTTGGCACACCCTGGACATTTAGCTAGTGGCTTGGGTTCTGGTAAGAGAGACAGGGTGTATTCCTGTTTCTGTAATGTTGGGGATTGTTGACAGGTGTGGATAGCAGCCTGTGCCCAGCTCTGTTTTGAGGTTCCAGGGACACAGAGATGAAGAGGGCCCAGACATGCTGTCATGGGAGTCCGCAGGGGCAAGGGAAGCCACCACGAGAGAAGGCTGAAGCCCTGGGACTTGAAGACCCGGGGGACCTTTGGAGGGTCCAAAACACAAAGAAATGAGGCTTACAAAGACACTGTTGTCTCAAAAATTCTGAACTTTGTTTTTCGGTTATGGGGGACTTAAGGCTGCTTGGTGAGCCAAACTGCCCAGGGGTGCGGACACAACTGTGTCCTACTACTGGGCCAGCTGTAGGTTTGTCCTGTGTTCTCTTGAGTTGTGGGTTGAGACTTTAGGTCAAGGTCCCTCAAAGCCAAGTCCCCCCAGCTCTTTGCTGCTTGGACCTCAGGCAGATGGAGTATGGTAATGCAGTCAACCAACTGTGAAGGACTTTTAGAGGGACATTGTCGTTCTGCTGCCTTGTGAGACCGGCATGAACTCTCCTTCAAGGGGCTCACTTTTGACTCCTCGGAACATCTCAGAAGCACCTGTTGTCTAGTGTGACAAATAGGATCCTAACTCACAGTTCTTCTCTTCACAGGCTATGGGGCATGGAGTGCTGGACCCACCAACACCCAAGGTGAGACCGTATGGGGAGGCACGGATTCCACCCCCAGAGGTGTGATCTGAGGTACTACCATGACAAACCTAGGAATGGTGAACTGTGACCTGGAGAGGCTGACAAGAGGACTGGGACTAGCCGGGGGATCCAGAGACCTTTTCTGTAAAGGGCTACATAGTAAAATTTTTTTGGCTTTGGGAGCTACACAGTCTCTGCAATGCAAAAGTCACAGATGTTTATAAAGAAATAGATGGGGTTGTGTGCCGGTGATATTTACTTGAGGGCACTGAAATTTGTATACCATATAATTTTCATATGTGATAGTCTTTATTTGAGGAATTTGGGTTATTCTAAGTAAATAGCCGAGGGTTTAATGGAAGATTTTTATGATTGATAGACTTTATTTTTTAATAGTTTTAGACTTGTGGGATTGAGCAGATAATACAGGATTCCATATGCCCCCCTCTACTTTTCACCCCAGGAGTTTCCCTTATTATTAATGTCTTCCGTTAGTGGGATACATTTATTGTCAGTAACAAGTCAGTGTTGATACTCTGTTGTTAGTTATGATTCACAGTTAATAGTCATTGGTTGCGCAGTTTTGTGAGTTTTGACAAGTATATAAAGGACGACGCAAAGAATGCATTTCATGTCATGAAATATTCTTTTTTTTTTTTTTTTAATCTCCCAACCATTTAAAAAAGTAAAACCCATTTTTAGCTTGTTGGCCGTACAAAAAAAGGCAATGGGCTAGATTTGGCATGGGGGCCTGATTGCTGCCCCTGCTCTGGAATCTAGATCATGATGCTCTATGTTTGAAGGACCAGAATGTCCTCCCTGGTGGTGAGGTTTTCTGCTTTTTGCCAGCGTTTGTTCCAGGGGATGGGATGAGGGCTCTCTTTGTTTGCTGAGCCTGGAACTTGCCCTTAGCACCACTGTGGGTGGTGGGGTCACTTTTTCACCCATCACCAAGTTTGCCAGGAGGAGGCCTTCCATGTCACTAGGGTACATAATGTCCCCTTGTTCAGTTGAGTTGGGGACATGATTTTCCACTGATGTATTGTCTGTGTTAGTGGTGCCTGAGTTCTGGCTACTGGCGAGGACTGGCACTTTGAAGGGCTCTGCCAGGGGATCTGGCCTCTTGGCTGGTGGCCCACACTGGACACTTCCTGGGGACGCCGCAGCGTCCTTTCTGCTTGTCCTGCTGGGGAGATGAGGCTTGTCTATGAGAGAATCTTGGTCATGCTTAGCTGAGTACACCGTAGGAAATGAGTTTTACAGCTCGTGGGCCCAGCCATTCCTGGCCTTGATGGACAACCAGGGGTGCCTCCCCCAGCAGTGCCACAGCCGCCCGCGGTCCTGGCCCTGCAGATAGTGGAGGTGACGATTGGCAGGGGCTATCTCAGGTACCTTCACTCTGTATACAAAGCTCTTGTGTGTTTTTGTTCCCTCTAAGGTGCCTACGGAACTGGTGTGGCCAGCTGGCAAGGTAGGCCTCTGGGTGTCTGTGGGTGGGCAAGACGTTCCTCCGGTCAGCCACCCAGAAGGGCTGGGATGCAGGGACTTCCCATACCCATCTCCCATTCTAGCTGTGCCCCTAGCTCTCCTGAAGGCTTGGAGGTCCGGGCATTCTCAAGGAGAACTTGCTGGAGGCTGGGGGTTGTGGCTGTGTTCTTGGAGCGGCAGCCCCCACTGCCACTCGTGGGCTCTCAGCCTCCTCTGGCTTTGGGTGGGAACAAGACTTTGGATCTGGCACGGAAAGCCCGCGGCTCACTGCTGAGGCTGCGCACCTGCCCTTCTCTTGCTGCCTTTTGGCAGGTGATGTGCACGATGTGGGGTGATGCCAGCAACACTGGATTCCTTGACACTCTTCCTTCTGTATGGGTAGTGGGTGCTTCTCCCCAGACGTGGCTGCCATAGACTGACCTTGTGGCTACTGAGATCTGATTTGGCTCTTCCTCCCTACGGCAGGTTATGAAAACTACAATTATTATGGTGCCCAGAACACCAGCGTCACCACAGGAGCGACCTACAGCTATGGCCCAGCCTCGTGGGAGGCCACCAAGGCCAGCGATGGCCTGGGAGCTGGGGGCCCTGCTGTGCACATGGCTTCTTATGGCCCAGAGCCGTGCACCAGCAATTCCGACTCCCTCATTGCCAAGATCAACCAGCGTTTGGACATGATGTCCAAGGAAGGAGGCAGGGGCGGGAGCAGCGGCGGTGGGGAGGGCATGCAGGACCGGGAGAGGTGATTATGGACCTGAACCCTTCCCTGGGGATCCCCCCCAACGCCCCAGCTTTGTGCAGTTGGCAGTGGGCAGCCCCTCTTCCAGGGAGGGCTTTTCCCCAGCTCCCTCTTGAGTGTGGAGTAGATGAGTTGGGCAGTTACTGGGGCAGAGGCATTGTAATGGGACTAGTTGGTGTCCGGGGTGGTGGGGCTTAGCTAAACTGTGCTAGCGCTAGACTTCTCATTTCTGCATCAGGTGCCTGTAGACCCTCTCGTTCTTGTGGCCAAGGCTCCATGTACCTCATTCAGCAGCATTCAAGGGGGTTTGTCTGTTGTGCCTTCCAAGCATTGAGGAGGGCTATGTGGTGGTGTGCTGTTCTGAACATAGGGAACCCAGCTTTGCAGGACACTTGGGCTTGTACCTGGATTGTAGTGACGGTTATGCTTCCTTTGCAGCTCCTTCCGCTTCCAGTCGTTCGAGTCCTATGACTCCAGGTCTTGCCTCCCCGAGCACCATTCCTATCGCCCCAGCTATAGCTACGATTATGACTTTGATCTGGGGCCTGACCGAAATGGTGGCTTTAACAGTCAGTATAGCGACTGCCGGGACCCAGCCCGTGAGCGGGGCTCCCTTGATGGCTTCATGCGGGGCCGGGGCCAGGGCCAGGGCCGCTTCCAGGACCGGAGCACTCCCAGCACCTTCATGCGCAGCGACCCTTACGTGCCACCTGCAGCCTCCTCCGAGCCCCTGTCTGCTCCCTGGACTGAGCTGAACTATGTGGGTGGGCGGGGCCTGGGAGGCCCCTCCCCCAGCCGGCCACCTCCTTCCCTGTTCTCCCAGTCCATGGCCCCTGACTTCGGTGTGATGGGCATGCAGGGGGCTGGCGGTTATGACAACTCGGTGCCCTATGGATGTGGCCGGTCACAGACCCGGATAAGGGATCGGGTAAGCCTTCGGGAAGTTCTAATCTGCTTTTTCAAACAGCTGAATAGAGGCAAATTTGTATCCTGTAAGATTTGCTCATTTTTAAGTGCACAATCGAATTTTAGAAAAAATGTACAGAATTGTGCAGCCTTCACCACCATCTAATTTTACAACATTTCCACCAACTGGAAAAGACACAAACCTCTGCCATTAGCAGTCACTCCCCATCCTCGCCTCCAGCTTTGGCAAGTGCTAATCTGCTTTCTGTCTTTGTAGAGTTGCCTCTCCCAGACCTTTCATACGAATGTAATCGTATAACATGTGGCCTCTTGTGTCTGACTTCTGCTCGGCATGAAACTGGGGGAGCGGGCAGGGTTCAACTATGTCATCTCCCTTTATTTTCTGAAAAGATCTTTTCTGCCTCTGTTCTCTGATCTTGCAACCTCTCCACTCTTCTTGTTTGTCTGGGCTGTCTAAATGGTCCGGGTAAGCGGTACATCAGATGTGCTTGTGTCCGTAGCCCAGGCGGAGAGGGTTTGACCGCTGTGGCCCGGATGGCATGGGCAGGAAACGGAAGCAGTTGCAGATCTACGATGAGCCGGATGCCAAACTGGCCAGGGCTGACAGCGAAGGAGATTTTTCTGAAAACGGTAGGCCCTGGGTGGGTGTAAGATGAATCTGTTTCCTGCTTGGTGCTCTGCCTGCCCATGCTCCCTCGGCCCCCACTGCAGTCAGGACAAGCGCGGTCACTCTGGACAGTGAGCCTGGGAGGGTGAAACAGAGTGGGCCAAGTCCCAAGGGGCTGACTTTCCCTCTTCTTTGTGTCTGGTAGATGATGGAGCTGCTGACTTCCGGTCAGGAGATGAAGAGTTCAGGGGTGTAAGTCTGTCTTCACTGGTCACCCTTCTTTGTTTCTCTGGTGTGGGATTTCTTCTTTACTTTAGCCTCTTTCTCCCAAAGAGGCAGGAGCAGCTTCTGTGGTAGACTTAACTGCTTTGCGAGTGGATTTAGTAGCCTGCCTTGTAGCTAGTTTCCTAAGAGTTTTGCACTCATGATAATCCTTCTCTTCTTGAAAATAGCCCCAGCCATTCCTGAGTCCTCAGTGACGTGCATAGCCACACGCGTGGCAAGTGCAGTGGGCTGTGTGGGCGGGGGCTTTCGAATACGCACTGAGGATTCCGGTCTTGCCGGCTCTGTGCTGGTGCTCTGGTGCTCCTCGTCACTCAGCCCTTAGGGCCAGCCACAGGAGACGGGTGTTAAAGGCCAGCTCTGAGCCATGACCATGCACGAGCACTAGGTGGTGAGCCTTTGCCGCCCCTGCACATTCTGATCCATGTCTGGGGTAGGGCCTGGAGACCTGGGTATGAAGGCTTCGACCAAGTGCTTCTGATAGTCAGGTGGGGGAGGGGGAGGGTCTCACTCGCTCCCTATTTGATTTGCTTAGATCTTGAGTCTGGGTATCTTTTGTGTCTCTGCTGGTGACTTATTTAATCTTGAGCTCAATGCCTAAGAAATGGGCTGTGTTCTGATTTTCAGTTAGATGCATTTTTTAATCTACACCTGTTTCGTTACAGCCTTTGGTAAATATGTACAGATGGTTGGGGAATGTGGTAAAGCCCCTTTTCGCATCCTACCGGTCGGGGTTTCTTGACATAGAGCTGATGGATGGGCTGTTGGCACTCCCACCTGCAGAACTGTGCAGGTGCACATTTGCCAAGGGCAATTCTTTAGCTGTAGAAAGAACTGGGAAAGGGCCAGTGACTTTAATTAAAAAGCACGTCGGTCATTACAGAATCTCAGAAGGCAACCAGGAGCAGTGACAGGACACACCCAGCCTTTCCCACTGTCCTGGGACTTGTCCTGACACATTGTGACCAGGTGGTAGCAGGGTGCTGGGTCGTTTGTGGAGAGTTCTGGAAACTCCACCTCATAGTCCCGACTTTGTGTGTTCCCTTTTTCAGGAGGATGAGTTCTTCGACCCCGGGAGGCAGAGAGGTAGGCATTGTTTGGTGTCCCTTTGAGCTTTCCTGTGTCTGCTCAGCTCCCAGCCTGGCTGGCCTTCTGAGCAAGCCTGGAGCCTGGATGGAGGGGACTGATAGCTCAGGGCAGAAGAGGGGCCATGGCCACCGGGTGGGCCTTGGCCATGGTGCTCACCTTGAGGCTTTACTCCAATGCTTAGACCGGCACTTGCTGGAAACAGGTCTGTTTGCCTCACTTGATGGCAGGCTGGGGGCGGGGCGGGGGGGAACACCTCATTTCTGAGTGTCTGCAAGAGCTTGCAGTGATAGGGAAGGGAGAGTCTCAGAAATGCAAGAAAGAAAAGAAAAGGCACCCTTCAGCCCGTCTTCTCTGTTACCTACTGGCCAGTGCAGGTCCCTGTACCGTCTTCTCCTGGGCTTCTTTCTTTTCGCAGTTTCCTCGGTTACCAGCCCAGGCTTGTGCCCTCAGCCTCTGTGGTGGGAATGCCGGCTGCGGCAGTGCTCCCTGCCATGTGGGACGGAGTTCAGACACCTGCCCCGGCTGGGAGCTGGGGGTGGGGGGAGGGGAGACCTGTCAGGTACACCCAAGCCCGGGATCCTCCAGAGACTATCCTTGCTCAGCAGGGCTCACAGTGCCCTTCCAGGGGACCTAAGAGTCCAAAGTAAGCAGCAAGAGCAGAGCAAAGTTAAACCTTTTCGAGGGGCCATGGAGAAGTAGCATGAGACAGCGTGGCCTTGAGCTCACCCAAAAACCATTTGTTTCTTTTCCTGTTCCCATGGGTCTGTCCCATAGCTGGTCTCCCCAGGAATCACAGGCCGACTCCTTTGTGGCTCTGCCCCCGTAAATCTGCAGGCCCCTGGCTTAGATGCTCCTTCTCCCGTGTGTTCAGCCACCCGCCGAGGTCCTCCCACCTCAATACTGAAGCAGTTATGCCTGTAGCTTGGGACCACACAGAGCATTTAGCAGCTCGTGCAGCAGGGCAAATGCTAAAGCAAAGGTGACATGTTTATTGCGCACAGGTCCTGCTGCCTACCCGGGATGACTTTGCTATTAAACAGCAGTAATAGTTTCAGGCAGTGACCTCTTGCCAAAAACCCCACACGCCCTTTTGAGAGGCTTCTGAGCAGCGCACGCCGGTCGCCATCTTCGTGGGACAGTCTCGTGACTGGCATCAGGGGTAGGGGTTACAGTTCAGATGCTTATCCAACCTTTCCTCAGTGTCTGGCCTCACGCTGGGACGCTGGGCTGCACGGCTCTCGGAGGAGCTCCTGCGCTGGCCCCAGGGGGCGACGGAGGACCAGTTGGTCTCTTCCCACTTTTGTTTCTAGGACTGCTTCCCTCGTAGCCCTGGGAAGACCCTAGATGGACGGTTTTTGTGAGTGGAAGATAGAGTTTGGGCCAGCAAGGACTGTCAGACCTGCTGAGGCCCTAGTTCAGAGGAGGCTGACGGGACAGTCGTCATGGTCCACCTGGAGGTGGGACGGAGGGCGGTAGAGTGGCTTGCTTTATTTTCTGAGGCCTTCCAGCTGCTGCCTCTTTATCTGGGAAGAACTGCTTCTCTCTCCTTAAGTGACTTTGGGAGAAGACCCAATGATAGGGCATTGGATTGGAAAAGCAGGATAGAAAAGGACAGAGAGCAGGTGGGCCATGGTGTGAGCGGGATGGGCGGGCTGGGTCCCTGGCCCATCCCAGCCTTAGCAGGCCATGGGGGGGAAGTAAGGTGACTCCCTGGGAACTCCCAAGGGTTCTCATCAAAGGCCCATCCCTGTTGGGAGCCTTTGACAGACTGTTGGTGCCTCAGGGTGTCCTGACCCTGCCGTGCAGAGGCAGCGGCAGGTACGGGGTGTGGTGGCCGAGCTGTGGCCCCCCCCATCAAGGCCCTGGTGCTCAGCTCCTCTGCGGGCTCCTCAGGGCATCTCGAAGGAACTTCTCTGTTGCAGGGGAGAAGGACGATGAGGATGATGAAGTAAAGAAGAGAAGAGAAAAGCAAAGGAGGAGAGACCGGATGCGAGACCGAGCAGCTGACAGGTGAGGAGGCAGGCAAGGTGGGAAGTGTCAGGGTTCTCCAGAGCTCATCCGTTGTCACTCCACAATGCAGGAGCAGCCTGGTTTGATCTGCCTCTGGAGTCTGTCAGGAAATCGAGTCAGGTCGTGAGGAGACAAAACCTGGGAAACACAGATGGCATCTGTTCTTGCCAGGGGGTCTCCGTGGCCCACATGTGTCCAGCAGGGGGCTCTCTTGCTCTCCTCCCCTGTGGGGAGTTTCCTTGTCCCTGGCTTGGATCTGTCACCCCAGACAAGTGAACTTCATTCAGCAAAGCTGCTAAGAAGGTGCTTTGGGTGCCTTACCCAAACCCAGACCACCTCTAGAGTTCAACATGGCAATTATATACGCATGGATGTTACCTTACAGATTTTGTCTCTAGATAGAAAAAGAATTGCAAAAGCACAAAGGATGTTGGTGTGACCACACCATGTGCCTCTCTTGTCTTTCCGGTGATCAGGTGACTGCTGACTAGAAATGTAAACCACTGGTGGCCACAGGAGCCCTTGGTTGCTCAGGCCTTGACCACATGTGGTTTTTCTCCACACACAGGCTCTCCTGACTTAAGGGGGAATCCTTGCCCTTAAGGCTCAGATGGGGTGGTGCTTTTTCTGCGCAAAGAAATGCAAAAGAAACTGAGGTGCCTGGGTGGCTCAGATGGTTGGGCGTCTGCCTTTGGCTCAGGTCATGATCCCAGGGTCCTGGGATCTGAGCCCCGCATCAGGCTCCCTGCTCGGCGCAGAGCCTCCTTCTCCCTCTCCTTCTACTGCTTCTTCTCTCTCGCTCTCTCTGTCAAATAAGTAAAAATCTTTAAAAAAAAAAAAAAGAAATGTTAGCAAAAAAGCCAACAGTAGAGCAAGAAAGCCAGGAATTAGAAGGTAGGAGCTTCCAAGTGCTAAACAGAAATTCATCAAAACGCTTGTTTTCAAACAGATGAATACATGATGGCTAGATCAGATTATTTTCATGCCCCAGGAGAACTGAGATGACTTTTTTCCGGAAGGAGTCTTTAGACTCCACCCTAGGGACAGAGGGCCCTCAGAGAGACTTGGAGAGACTGTCACAGGGGAGGTAAAGATGCAGCAGGAAGCACGAACCCCGCATTTCTTTGGTAGCTTCCTGATACCCATTCATACATATAGGGCCCCAGAGCTTTTCTTTTCACTCCTTTGTCGAGGGTATATGCAAAAGCAGGTGTTTTGTGGTGCCTTGTCCAGAGGTCAGAAGCCAGGCATTGAGAGCCGGCAGAAGTCTGAGTTGGTAGATGAGGAATCCTGAGTGTCACGGGACCCATGTCGTTAGCCCAGATACACCAAAGCCTCCTGGGCAGAGCCGAGGGAAGCAGCGCCCCACTCTGGAGGCATAAGGCTCTGCGGGCTGCTCTCCCCTTGCCTTACAGCATGATTGCATTTATGAGGTTTTGAAAGTACGCAACAAAGACGTCAGTTTTTAGCCATAGAATTTGATATGACGGGTCTTAATGTTGAGTCCCGTGTGAAAATTGATCTTGGGTTTTGTGAGTTTTAGATGGTGGAAGGTCTTCAGGAAATTCTCCCTCACATTAAAATGAGGCTCCCGTGTGTTATCTTGGTGGCTACAGAAAGAAGTTACAGAGTTAGGTACTACGCCCCCCAGAGCAGTGGTCTGGGGGCCTTTAGGGAGTCCACAGTTTGGAAAGTCTCCACCTTAGGGTGTTCTCTTGTGGGCCTTTGGGCCAAAAAGACTGGTGTGGTGCATGAATCGTTTTCCTAAAACACTTTCAAGATTGCATCCCCATTCTCAGGATGGGGGGACCTGGGGCATCTGCTACTCTGATGCCCCACTCAAAGTCAGAAGTCTTGGTACAGAAATTGCTTCCTGTTTCCATTTCTGTTCCAACCAGAGATGAGCTGGTTATTCCTATGTCGTCATTCTTTCCGTCTTCCTTTTCCAGGATTCAGTTCGCCTGTTCTGTGTGCAAGTTTCGTAGCTTTGAAGATGAAGAAATCCAGAAGCATCTACAAAGCAAATTTCACAAAGAGACACTGAGGTTTATCAGTACCAAACTCCCTGACAAGACGGTGGAGTTCCTCCAGGTAAAGCACCCTCGTCCTCAATCACAGTGTTTCCTGATGGTCGTGCAGGAATTGGATCCCTCACAGAGAAGGGAAAGGGAAGGGAAATAAGAGGCCTGGACTTTGCAGAATAACAGTGAACAAGTCCCAGGTCAGAGGGAGAGCCTAGCGCTCCGGCCATTGCAGTCCCCATGAGTTCCGCCCACAGAGCGGCTCTGAGAGCCGTTTTCCCTTCCTTGGGGCAGCTGAAAGGTAGGCCCACGCACCACGCTGTCCTCGTTTCATTCGGTGCCATCTCCTCTAGGAGTACATCGTAAACAGGAACAAGAAAATTGAGAAGCGGCGTCAGGAGTTGATGGAGAAGGAAAGCACGAAACCCAAGCCAGATCCTTTCAAAGGTGAGTTGTGATCTTGGGGCACACTATTCCACATGCTGCCAAGGCATGCGGCTGGGTGCAAAGCCAGCCCAGCGCAGGGCTGCTGAGAATGGGACAGGAAGATCCTCAGGCAGGCTGCCTGGCCATGGAAAGAAGCCCGTGAGCGTGGCCTAATGAATGTCACAGCTCTGCTGGCAGCATATTGGACTGACATGAAGCCTTCTGGTGTTTTTTCCTCCCTTGCGTGAAGAAAAATGACCAGAAGGATGAAAAAAGTTGAAGAGTCAGATGCCCAGGTGTAGAGGTGCTTCTGTCTGCACACTCCTGCTGGAGGGCAGGTGATGGCCCCCACAGATTCGGTCTTAACCTGGTCCTGCGGGACTACTGGCAGAAAATTGGGGCCCTGTTGGGGGGCGGGAGGAGAGCATCCCTTGCCTGCTGCCCCAGATCGCACCAGACTTGGGTTGTGTCTACAGGGATTGGCCAGGAGCACTTTTTCAAGAAGATAGAGGCCGCTCACTGCCTGGCTTGTGACATGCTGATCCCCGCACAGCATCAGCTCCTCCAGCGGCACCTGCACTCGGTGGACCACAATCACAACCGCAGGGTGAGTCCCCTCCTTGGGCCGGGCTGGGCGAGCACCTGCAGGCAGCCAGCAGTGGGGCCTAGAGCCTTCTGTGTCTTGTGGGGAATGCTAGCATCTTTAGAAGCTCTTGACAGAGTCCACCGAGTCTGTGATTTCATCAATGGGTTGTAAAAGGGATCCCAGTTTCTACTAAAATGTGAAAAAATGTGTTGCTTAGGGTTGACTTAAATAGAGTAGTTGAAATTCTCCTGGTTGAGAATGTTCCTTGGTAAACCACACAGGTAAGTTTCCCAGTTGCTGACAAACTGGATTTTCTGGGAGCAGAGGCTGAGGGCCATTCAGAACACAGTGGCCTAGGGGACCCAGAGTTAACTGATTTGGTCCTAATTAGCTGATGGGACCCGAGGCTAGGTGTGTAGCTCAGGGTATGGGCAGATTTTTTTTTCTTTTATAAAGGGTCAAATCACAAACATTTTTGGCTTTGCAGGCCACGGGGTCTCTACCACCTCAGGTCCGCTGCTGGTGGGCAGAGGCAGCAGAGTCCAGATAGAAAGCATGCGCATGGCCGCATTTGGCCCATAGGCTCTAGCTTGCTGAGCCCTGATTCAGCACCTATCCTTAGTCCTGCCCGCGCACCTGCTAGCTTATGAAAGATCATCCGAAGAGCACTATACCGACAAGGGATTACCGTTTGAATGGGTCAAGCTCTAAAAGAGCCAAATGGTTGCAGCATTCCTACTTCTGTGGCTGAATTTACTTGTAAGGTCACTATAACTCCGAAAACTGAAAAGAAAAAACTTGCCCTTCTGCCATACCCAGCCCACATAGCACCCGTCGTCTGTAAGTGTTCTTGTTCCATCCGTGCTCATGCACACGGGACCCGGACATCCGTGGCATGCCTGTGCTTTTTATCTTTTATCAGACTTTGCTGCACTGCCTCACAGTCTCAGTTCCGGTATCCCTCCAGGGCCTTCTTTCTCTCCTTATTAGAGTCTGGCATCTTGGGATTTGCCACAGTGGAGAGAGATGGTAGTCCTTGTTCTGTCTTGGGCTGATCCCAGGGCAACTCAGTGGAGCCTGGCTAGTTGGTGTTCTTGCTCCTCTGTGCATCCCATGTGTAAAAGTCCCTTTGGTTCCCTTTGCAGTTGGCTGCTGAACAGTTCAAGAAGACCAGTCTCCATGTGGCTAAGAGTGTTTTGAACAACAGACACATAGTGAAGATGCTGGAAAAATACCTCAAGGTTTGTGCTTAGGAGTGCAGCAGACGGGAAAAGGTTCTGGAATGCAGGATGAACTCTGCGAGTGTGGAGCTGCATGCAGAGTGCAGTATTTAGCATTTCTGAGTCTTAAGAAGAATGGACGGGGTGCAGGAATGTATCAGGGTGGGTTTTCTGCACCTCCCTGCTCGCCCGGGCTCTGGGATGTGGTCCTGCTTGATTGGTCTGTTTGCTGGTGCAAGCTCACCATGAGAAACCTCGAATACCCACAAAATACTGAGCAAGTGATGCTGAGGTGCTTACAGGGAGATCCAGGTTAGATAATGGTTGTCCAGGAAAGAAGCCAAAAAGAGGTTTTGCTGGCAGAGACCAGTAGCCATGAGCCAAGAACGTGAGGGGGAGGAAGAGCCGGCAGTACGGCAGCTACTGAGCCTTAGTGATGGGAGCAGAGTAATAGAGAGTCCCAAAGAGGGCACCCTGGAGAGAAGTCCAGCTGGGAGAGCCCCTGGGTCCTCCTGGGGAAGCCCCACGTGCTAAACGCTCAGCCCCAGACTTCCATGTGGGGAGTGTGTAGTTAAGCGCCAGCAGGGCCCTACTACGAGGACCCGTTTGCCCACCTCTCAGTTACTTGACACTTCAGTACTTGACACTTCCTGCCAGCCAGTTAAAGGCACAGACTCTGAATAACCAATTTAAGAACCGTGACTGGTCAGTGTTTTGTTTTCATTTTTTTTATTTTAAAGATATTTTTTTTTCTTAAGTAATCTCTACACCTAATGTGGGGCTCGAACTCACGACCCTGAGATCAAGAGTCGTGCACTCCCCTGACTGAGCCAGCCAAGTGCCCCCTAAATACTGTATTTTAAAACCTATTTCTTAATCTGCCGATGATAATGTTTACATTTTCTAAACTAGAGACCGTTTTTAGCCTAAGTTTGGCTTCTGAGAGTCAGACTTGGATTCCTCCTGACTGGTGTTCAACAGTTGTGTGGCCTTGGGCAACTTGCTGAGTCTCCTTTCCTTATCTGCAAAATGGGGCACCCTTATAACCAGGGCTGTGCTTAAATGAAACTAAAATTTAAAATAGTCTTAACTTCCTGTTACGAGGCTTTTTTGTTTCAATTGGGTTAAGAAATCCTAGGTCTTTTTGAACTTTTCTTCACTATTATATGCTTGAATAAAAAGTGCAAAACGGGGGCAGTTGTATTAACTATTTGTAAATCAGGGCGGCTGGGTGGTTCAGTCCCTTAAGCGTCTGCCTTCGGCTCAGGTCATGATCCCAGGGTCCTGAGATTGAGTCCCACATCGGGCTCCTTGTTTGGCGGGGAGTCTGCTTCTCCCTCTGCCTCTCTCCTCCATGCTCGCTCTCTTGCTCTCTCTCTTTTTTAAGATTATATTATTTGTCAGAAAGAGCGAGAGAGCACAAGCAGGGGGAGCTGCAGCAGAGGGAGAACCAGGCTCCCCACTGAGCAGGGATCATGACCTGAGCCGAAGGCAGACTCTTAATCGACTAAGCCACCCAGGCATCCCTCTCTCTCTTTCTCAAATAAATAACTAAAAATCTTTAAAATAATAAATATTTGTAAATACTTCATCCAAAAATAAAAGCCTTTGAATGAGGGGGGAGAAGTACATCTTTCAAAAACCCATTGCGAATATCAAAATTACTAGTATTAAAAACAAGAGGGGCGCCTGGGTGGCTCAGTCGTTGGGCGTCTGCCTTCGGCTCAGGTCATGATCCCAGGGTCCTGGGATCGAGCCCCGCATCGGGCTCCCTGCTCCGCGGGAAGCCTGCTTCTCCCTATCCCTCTCCCCCTGCTTGTGATTCTGCTCTCACTGTGTCTCTCTCTGTCAAATAAATAAATAAAATCTTTTAAAAAAAAAAACAAGAATAGCCCCTGATTCCGCTTTCCCATTCTGCTCTAGGTCCTAGCTAACTAAGTAAGAAAATAAAAGCTAAAAGGCAAAAGGTGCGAAAACGGTTGCGGTGAGACTTTTCTGAGAACCTCTTCTGAATTTGAAGGCGCTGAGCGCCCATGGGAAGCACTCACCTGTAGTGGGACGTGTTTCTCTCGTTGGCTCTTCAGCCTAAAAACACGGATTCCCGGCAACCTGGGCCCCCTTCAGTCTCCCCTTTGCACTGACATGTTGCTCTTCTTGGCCAGGGTGAAGACCCTTTCACCAGTGAGGCTGTCGATCCAGAAATCGAAGGGGATGACAATTTAGGAGGCGAGGAGAAGGAGGAGACACCCGAGGAGGTGGCCGCGGAGGTGTTGGCTGAGGTCATTACGGCAGCAGTGAGAGCAGTAGATGGGGAAGGAGCGCCGGCTCCAGAAGGCAGTGACACGCTGGCCGAAGGGGAAGGCCCTGTGGACGCGGCCCAGGCCCCTCGCGGTCCCCACTCTGAACAGCCGCTGGAAGTGGAGACACCGGGTGGCAGGGCCTCTGAGAAGGGCAGCACTGAAGCGGAGGCCGGAGGGGAAGCCGCGGAGGCCGGACGGGAAGTGCAAGCGGCCGCAGCAGAGGCAGAAGGCACTGTGAGGGTCGCGGCCCCGGCTCCGGCCGTCACCGAAGCCAAAGCAGAACAGACTGATGCAGAACCCAAAGATGTCCTTCCCACAGAATGACCCTCCTCCCTGTTGCAAGGGATGGGTTTCATAACGCATTGCTCTTTTTCTCCTTTTGTTTGTAAGCAGAACTAGGGTGTGTGTTACTGGAACATGCTGGAAACTTCAGTGAAGAGACCCAGCCATTTGCTTCAACAAAGTGTACCTCGTGGGCTTGTCTTCTAGAGTTGTATGGCTTTTTCTGCCTTGGTTCGCAGGCTGCAGAAGTTGTACATTGCCCCAAGTGGCTGTGAAGTCTCTACACTGCAGATGAAATAATAAAAGTTGGCTAATTAGATTTTGATGATACTTCACTTGTTAAATACAGCAGGTGGCTGAATGCCCTTTTTATTTTTATTTTTTTTCTGAGAGCAGCTTAATATTGGGATATACCTTGCTTTATACAGGATTTTTTTTTTTTTTTTTTTAAGTTTTAAGAATTGGCTTTGGCTTCGGTTTTTGACCTGCTTTGGTAGCACACTGCGTATGGTGTGTGATCCTCACAAGATGTAGCAGAATCTTGTGAACGCGACGTTGGTTCTGTCGCATCTGTGGACTGTGCTCCAAGGCCTCGTGAATCTGATAGGCCTGCACCCTTGGACGCCCTCCCACTGGCCCCTCAAGAATGAGGACGTTTTGCCTAGGGCATTATTTTCCCAATCTTTAGTCTTTGGTGAATCACCTTTATAGTTTGTTTGGAGTTTTTTTGTGTTGGTCTTTTTTTTTTTTTTTTTAACCTCATTTGTGTTCCACCTCTGTTACTTGAGGGTTTTTTGTTTTTGTTTTTCCTTTAAATTGAGTTACTACTCCTTAAATATATTAAAAAAAAACAACTTGGTGTCACTCCCATAAATGGAAGATCTATAAATTGCTATAGATAGATGCTATCTGTAAGAAATGAATATAGTGAAATAAACACATTTCAGATGAATACTATTCCTTTGGAGGTTTCTAAATCTGTGGGCAAGGAAAGCTAGCATGTGTTAAAGGGTAGCAAGCAACAGTTACACTTTCATATAATCCAAAGAAGTGGAAGATGACTTCCCTCTTGAAATGATACTGCTGGGTCTGTTTTCCCTGCAAACCCTTGAACCGTCTCACTGGGGGAAGCATTGGCCAGAGGGAATTTACTAGATGGTAAAAGACTCGATGAGCATCTCCTGTGTACCAGGTGCTAATTCATGATAAAAGTAAGAGATGGGCCCTGCTCTGAAGGACCTTTATTAGAGATGTGAGATGAATATTTATGAAAAGTCAATATAAGAATTAGAAACCAATAAATTGCTCAGTAAGCAAAAAAATGGTGTCTCTGAATTGTTTGCGCCCGTCGTCACTGCTGTTACATAGATGGGCCTTAGTCACTGGTTGTGCGTGCCCTTTGAAGTTTCTTCTCTTGAGGCAAAAAGGCTGGTGGCATTGAACATCCGTAGTCTCAAAAAGGATAACAGAACTATGAAACTGCTCTGGTTTGTCTCTCTTGTAAATGTAATCCAAGGCCTATCCTTAAACCGATCTAAATTTCACAGCGGTTCTTCCCCCTCACCCAATGTGAAAGGACACGAATCATTTTACTTCTCAACTTGGCTTAAACCAGGCCCTCGTTCCCCGAGATGGGCGTAACTCCTTGGCTTGCACAAAGGGATGCCCTTCTGTCTCCTGAGGGGACAGGAATAAACTGCAAGCTGTCTCACTTCTGTCATTTCCCACTTGCAGAGGAGAAACCAGAGGGGAAGGTTCAGTAACTTCTAGGGTCATCTATCAAAGATAACCCAAATCAATACACAGATCTGTGAGACACCAATGGCCATGAACTTCATATAGAGCACCTTTATTTAAAAAGGTTTGGGGGTTGGGGTGCCTGGGTGGCTCAGTGGGTTAAGTGTCTGCCTTCAGCTCAGGTCATGATCCCAGGGGGCTCCCTGCTCAGTGGGGAGTCTGCTCCCTCTCCCTCTGCCACTTCCCTTGCTTGTGCTCTCTCTCAAATAACTAAAAGATCTTAAAAAAAAAAAAAGTGGGGCGCCTGGGTGCCTCAGTTGGTTAAGCGACTGCCTTCAGCTCAGGTCATGATCCTGGAGCCCCGGGATCGAGTCCCGCATCAGGCTTCCTGCTCGGCAGGGAGTCTGCTTCTCCCTCTGACCCTCCCCCATCTCATGCTCTCTCTCTCTCTCATTCTCTCCCTCAAATAAATAAATAAATAAAATCTTTAAAAAAAAAAAAAGTTTTAGGGGCACCTGGGTGGCTCAGTTGGTTAAGCAGCTGCCTTCAGCTCAGGTCATGATCAGGTCCTGCATCGAGTCTGCTTTTCCCTCTCCCCCCTCCTGCTTGCACTCTCTCAAATAAATAAAAATCTTCAGAAAAATAAATGAAACGGTTTACAGAATTTGGCAATCCCCGCTACTCCCAAGCAGAAAGATCTTAGGAATGGCAGCCTGATGTCAGCTTCATGTAATCCTACTGTGGGCCTGTGTGATTTCATTGGGGTTTTTATGAAATTAATACAGTTGCTAAAGGGTAAACACCACAGTGTAATGAGCAAAGTGCTCGTTCAGGAGTACATCAGGGGCACCTGGCTGGCTCAGTTGGGAGAACAGGTGACTCTTGATCTCATGGTTGTAAGTTCAAGCCCCACATTCATTATATGTAGAGATTACTAAAAGTAAAAGAGTGCATAGTCTGGGGCGCCTGGGTGGCTTAGTCACTTAAGTGTCCGACTCTTGATTTCGGCTCAGGTCATGATCCCAGGGTCGTGAGACTGAGCCTGGCCTTGGGCTCCTCACTGGGCATGGAGCCTGCTTGGGATTCTCTCTCTCTCCCTCTGCCCCTCCCCCTCTCAAGAAAAAAAGTGCACAGTCAGTATTACAAGTCCTCTCCAATTAAATTTTGGATCATAAAAAAACCATTTCCACTGCCCAACAACCTGGCTGAAAGTGGTCCTTGCTCACTAGAAGTGTGGCCAGTAGTGATTAGACAGGCACAGTGAAGTTCAAGTAGAACTTCAGAACCAGCAGATAAGCCTTTTAGCATTTTTTGGAAGTAGTCTCCTTGGAGCATTTTGTAAACAGATGGGAATGGGAAATCCACGGTGTGGCTTTACACTGATTTAATACCGATAGCTCTTGGACCATTGTGAAAGTATTGGGGGGGCGCCTGGGTGGCTCAGGTAAACGTCTGCCTTCGGCTCAGGTCATGATCCCAGGGTCCTGGGATCCAGCCCCGCATCGGGCTCCCTGCTCCGCGGGAAGCCTGCTTCTCCCTCTCCCGCTCCCCCTGCTTGTGCTCTCTCTCTGTCAAATCAATAAATAAAATATTTTTTAAAAAGGAAAAATTGGGTGCCTGGGTGGCTCAGTTGGTTGGGCGACTGCCTTCGGCTCAGGTCATGATCCTGGAGTCCCGGGATCGAGTCCCGCATCGGGCTCCCTGCTCGGCAGGGGGTCTGCTTCTCCCTCTGCCCTCTTCCCTCTCGTGCTCTCTGTCTCTCATTCTCTCTCTCTCAAATAAATAAATAAAATCTTTAAAAAAAAAACTTTTAAAAAAAAAAAAGGTAAAATTACTGGATCACTTCCTTTATCTTTTACAAGGACACTGAGACCAATGAGGTTGGTTTTCAACAAACAGACTTACAGTCTAGGTACCTCCTGCCTCCTCTCAAAACACTATCTGGTGCAGGTATAATTTATATAGATGAATTAGAATTCAGCTTGGAGGACAATATGGTGGGGAGGGGGCAATCCACTCTCACCGGGCTGGTTGTCAGAACTGAATGAGATCGTAAACGTTTGGCACTGTTGACAAAGTGGTTTGATGAGCTCAACATTTTTTTTTTCTTTTTTCAAGATTTTATTTATTTATTTGACAGAGAGAGAGACAGGGAGAGAGGGAACACAAGCAGAGAGAGTGGGAGAGGGAGAAACAGGCTCCCCGCTGAGCCAGGAGCCCGATGCAGGGCTCGATCCCAGGACCCTGGGATCATGACCTGAGCGGAAGGCAGACGCTCAATGACTGAGCCACCCAGGCACCCCTCTAGTAATTTTTTTTTTTTTAAGATTTTATTTATTTATGAGAGAGAGAGAATGAGCTGGGGAGAGACAGAGGGAGAGGGAGAAGCAGACTCCGGCTGAGCAGGGAGCCTGATGCAGGAATTGAACCCAGGACCCTGAGATGATGACCTGAGCTGAAGGCAGACGCTTAACTGAGCCACCCAGGCGCCCCTAGCAATTTTTGTTTTATTTATTTTTTTAAAGATTTTATTTATTTGACAGAGAGAGAGAGAGAGAGAGACAGTGAGAGAGGAAACACAAGCAGGGGGAGTGGGGGAGGGAGAAGCAGGCTTCCCGCGGAGCAGGGAGCCCGATGCGGGGCTTGATCCCAGGACCCTGGGATCATGACCTGAGCCGAAGGCAGACGCTTAATGACTGAGCAACCCAGGCGCCCCAACATTTTTTCTTTAGAGGTAAAATTCACGTAACAAAATGAGCCATTCACTTTATTTTTTAAATTTTTTAAAGCTTTTAAGTAATCTCTACACCCAAAGTGCGGATTGAACTGACAACCCCAAGATCAAGAGTCCCGTACTTCATGGACTGAGCCAGCCAGGCGCCCCTCCATTAGCCATTTTAAAGCGGACAATGCAGTGGCATCGGGTACACTCACAATGTTGTACAACCTGTATCTACAACTCGTTCCCATACATTTTCCTCGCCCTTAAAGGAAACTGCCTCCCCACTGGCACTAACCCCATTCCTCCCTCCCCCATCCCCTGATGACCAGTAATCTGCTTTCCATCTCTGGATTTATTTGGTCTGGATGTGCTTCATGTTCAGGGAACCATACAGTACGTGACCTTTTCACTATGGCTTCTTTCACGAAGCATGTTTTTGAGGTTCCTCCATGCTGGAGCCTGAATCCATACATCATTCTATTTTATGGCTGAACACTACTCCACTGCATGTGTATATACCACATCTGTTCATCCAGTCATCCAATAAGAGATATTTGAGTTCCCACGTTTTGACTATTGTGAATAGTGCTGCTAGGAACATTCTTTTTTTTTTTTTTTTTTTTAAAGATTTTATTTACTTATTTGAGAAAGAATGAGAGAGAGAGGGAGAGCATGAGAGGGGGGAGGGTCAGAGGGAGCAGACTCCCCGCCGAGCAGGGAGCCCGATGCGGGACTCGATCCCGGTACTCCAGGATCATGACCTGAGCTGAAGGCAGTTGCTTAACCAACTGAGCCACCCAGGCGCCCCACTGCTAGGAACATTCTTTTTTTTTTTTTTTTTTTGCTAGGAACATTCTTGAACAAGTATCTGAGTACCTGTTTTTATTTATTTATTTATTTTTTTAAATTTTTTTTTTTAAGATTTTTTTTATTTATTTATTTGAGACAGAGAGAATGAGAGAGAGAGAGCACATGAGACGGGAGAGGGTCAGAGGCAGAAGCAGGCTCCCTGCTGAGCAGGGAGCCCGATGTGGGACTCGATCCAGGGACTCCAGGATCATGACCTGAGCCGAAGGCAGTCGCTTAACCAACTGAGCCACCCAGGCGCCCTGAGTACCTGTTTTTAATTCTTTGGGATATGCACACCTAGGAGTGGAATTATGTCACATGGTAATTCTATGGTTAATTTTTCGAGGAACCACATTTTTCCCCCCACAATAGCTGCACCATTTTACATTGCCATCAGAAATGTACAAGAGTTCCAATTTTTTCACATCCTTACTGAGACTTCCATTTTTTTTTTTTTTTCCAATTCTGGCCACCCTAGCAGGTGTGAAGTGGTATCTCATTGTAGTTTTGATTTATGTTTCCCTGATGACTCCTGATAGTGGACATTCCTTCATGTGCTTGTTGGCCATTTGTTTACATTTGGAGAAATGTCTATTCAAGTTCTTTGCTTTTTTTTTTTTTTGAGAGAGAGAGAGAGAGAACACCTTGTGGGGAGGGGCAGAGGGAAAGGGAGAAAGAGAAACCCAAGCAGGCTCCACATCCAGCATGGAGCCTGACACAGAGCTTGATCCCAGGACCCTGAGATCATGACCTGAGCAGAATTCAAGAGTGGGATGCTTAACGGACAGAGCCACTCATGGGCCCCTCTTTGCTTATTTTTTAATTGAGTTGTCTTTTTGTTAAGTTGTAGGAGTTCTTTATATATTCTGGATACTAGACACCTATCAGATATGATTTGCAAATATATATATTTTTCCATTCTGGACTCTTCATTCTCTTAGTAGTGTCCTTGGATGCAAAAGTTGTTTTCTTTCTCATCGAGTCCAATTTATATATATTTTTTCTTTTGTTGCTTGTACTTTGGTATTTTTTTTTTAAGATTTTATTTATTTGACAGAGATAGAGCACAAGCAGGGGGAGCAGCAGAGGGAGAGGGAGAAGTAGACTCCCTACTGGGCAGGGAGCCTGATGCGGGGCTTGATCCCAGTACCCTGGGATCATGACCTGAGCTGAAGGCAGACACTTAAGGGCATCTTATGTAAGAAATCATTGCCAAATCTAAGGCCACTAGGATGCACCCCTACATTTTCTTCTAAGAGTTCTATGGTTTTTAGGGGCATCTGGGTGGCTCAGTCAGTTAAGCGTCTGCCTTTGGCTTAGGTCATGATCTGGAAGTCCTGGGATCGGGCTCCCTGCTCCGTGGGGAGCCTGCTTCTCCCTCTCCTCTGACATAAGGGTCCAACTTCATTGTATTCCATGTGAATATCTGGTTGTCCCAGCACCATTTGTTAAAGACGCCATTCTTTCTGCTGAATGGTCTTGGCACCCTTGTCAAAGGTCAGTTGACTATAGCTACATGGGTTTATTTCTGGCCACTCAATTTGATTCTATTATTCTATATATCTATCCTTATGCCAGTTTCACGCTGGAGCTTTGTATGATGATTCGGAATCAGGAACTGTGAATCCTCCAACTCTCTTCCTCTTTTTCAAGATTGTTTTGGTTATTCTGGGTCCCTTGAGTTTCCATATTCATTTAAGAGTCAGCTTATCAATTTCTACAAAGAAGCCAGCTGTATTCTGATAGGAATTACATTGAATCTATAGATCACTTTGGGGTATACTGCCATCTTTACACTAGTAAGTTTTCCAATTCATGAACACTGATGTTTTTCCACTTACTTAGATCTACTTTAATTTCTGTAAGTAGTGTTTAGTAGTTCTCAGTGTATAACTTCTACCTTTTTTTAAAAAAAATTTTTTTAATTTATTTGACAGAGAGAGAGCGAGAGCAGCAGAGGGAGAGGGAGAAGCAGACTCCCCGCAGAGTAGGGAGCCCAATGCGGGGCTCGATCCTAGGACTCCAGGATCATGACCTGAGCCGAAGACAGATTTGGATGCTTAACTGACTATGCCACCCAGACTGACTGAACCACCTAGGCTCCCTCTACCTTTCTTTGGTTAAATATATTCCTAAGTATTTTATTCCTTGATGCTATTGTAAATGGAGTGGGTTTTAAGATTTTAATTACTTAATTAATTTGTGTGCGTGTGCACATGAGAATGAGAAAGAGAGAGAGAGAAAACGGGGAGAGGAGCAGAGGGAGAAGCAGACTCCCCACTGAGCAGGGAGCCCAGATGTGGGACTCGATCCCAGGCCTGCAGGATCATGACCTGAGCCGAAGGCAGCCGCTTAACCAACTGAGCCACCCAGGTGCTCAATGGAGTGGTTTCTTAATTCCATTTTTGGATTATTTATTGCTAGTATATAGAAATACAACTGATTTTGGGGGCGCCTGAGTGGCTTAGTCAGTCTGGGTGGTGTAGTCAGTTAAGCACCCAAATCTTGACTTTGGTTCAGGTCATGATCTCAAGGTCGTGGAATTGAGACCCGAATTGGGGTCTATGCTGGGCATGGAGCCTGCTTGAGATTCTCTCTCTCTGCCCCTCCATCTTTCTAGAAGGAGAAGAAGAAGGAGAAGGAGGAGGAGGAGGAGGAGAAGGAGGAGGAGGAAAGGAAGGAAGGAAGGAAGGAAGGAAGGAGGGAGGGAAGGAAGGAAGGAAGGTAGGAATACAACTGATTTTTGTGTGATCTTGTATCCTGAAACTTTGCTGAATTTGTTTATGGTAGATTCTTTAGGATTTTCCACATATAAGATCATGTCATCTGTGAATAGAACAGAGATTGTTTTACTTCTTCCTTTGTATATGGATGCCTTTTCTATCTTTTTCTTTCCTGATTACTCTGGCTAGAACTTCCAGTACAATGTTGGTATCCTTATAACATTTCTTTTTAAAGTTGTTTATATCCTCAATAATCTTTCTCCAAACTCCCTGCAAATAGAACTCTAATTCCAGCCAATCCATTTAAGTTGGATTCTTTGAATAAAGAACATAAAGGATATATTTCCTTTCGGGAATCTAAGTTCATGAATCACAGGTCAACAAGGTGGGTATTTTAGTGCCTGCCTGGCCCAGGATTGTGGGTGCAAATACCAAGATTTTGTTCAGTAACCTGCCCAAAGAGATCTATGAGAACAAATCGTCAAACTTCCCCATCGGAAATGCCCAGGGATTTTAGCTTCTTAGATGACTACAAAGATTTGGGAACATCTCATTAAATAGTGAAGATAGGGAGCTCACAAATGCATCACAAATTTCCCTTTATTTGCTGCCACAAAATTATCTCTGAAAGAATTCTTCTTTAGACAACCCCCAAGGGCCAAGGATTAACTTCAGAATGAAGTGTCTACTACAATGGTCCCCATGAGAAAAACTGTAGCCTCCTTAGAGACAACAAGTCCCTAATTCCTTCCCATTGGAGGACAATGAAAATGACAGTATTGGTTGTCTCAAAAGAGCTAAAACCACAACAATTTTCCCATGTTTGAAATATACTTGGTCTAGCTCAATAATGGCAAAAACAGATGAAGCTAAGGGAATATTCTGGGAGGAGGAAGAATTTTCTTGCCAATATTCATCAATCCTGCTAAAGCTGAAGTGTATCTTCTCTAAGGAAAGGGGAGATTTGGCCCCAGGATGTATGAGTGATCTACTGCTGCATAACAAATTACTCCAAAAGTTGTTGGCTTAAAATTAAAAGTGTTTATTATTTCACAATTTCTGGGAGTCAGGAATCTAGGTGTGGCTTAGCTGAGTCCTTAGTTGGAATTATAGGGCTGCAAAGTGTTGGCCAAGGCTGTGGTCTCGTGTGAAGTCTTGTCCATGTGGTGGCTAGCAGAGCTAAGTTCCTTGTAGCTGTTGGACTGAGGGCTTTGGCTCCTTTGCTGGCTATTGACCAGAAGCTACCCTCAGCCCCTTGCCACATGGGCCTCTCCTATACGGCAGCTTGCTTCATCAAAATGTGCAAGCTGAAAAGGCAAAAGAGAGTCCAGCTAGATGAAAGCCAATCTTCTGTAACCTGATCATGAAAGTGACATCCCATGACTTCTGACAGAATCTCTTCATTACCAGCAAATCCCTAGATCCAGCCCACACTCAAGGGGAGATCACATAAGGGTGGGGAATCATTGGGAGCCATCTTTGAAAGTTGCTATCACATAATACTAGTACAATTCCAGATATAGATGCTTTTTTTTTTTTAAGATTTCATTCATTCATTTGACACACACACACAGAAGCAGGGTCTCCGCTGAGCAGAGAGCCAGACACGGGGCTTAATCCCAGGACCCTGAGATCATGACCTGAGCTGAAGGCAGACACTTAACCAACTGAGTCACCCAGGTGCCCCTATAGATGCTCTTCTTATATTAAATTCCAAGTGCCTGCTTCATCAGCCCATTTATTTTGAAGATGAAAGGAACAAAAGAAATGTAGGCTTTCAGTCCTGACATGTATTTAGACTGATGAGAGCAGGTTATTCGTACAAAGCTTTAAAAACAGGCCTACTCATGGAGTCTCTGCTAAAATAAGTTTTATCAGGCATCCTTCCCCACAATAGCCTGTTTTCTACGTTGGTGAAAATAGGTCAAGGCAAGAAACCTTCCTTACTCAGCAAATGCCAAAGAGAATGTTTTTAGCAGCTGGAGCAGCCTCACTTGGCTCGCTGCCACTCATTCTGATGCCATGATTCCACAAGGCCTTGAACTCATGAGGCCGTCAGGGGCTCATGACCAAAATTTTATCAGCAACACTTTTAGCAGCCTCCAAGCTTTGGAATCACAAGCCTCCTGCGTGAGTCTTAAACTAGAGGGTGTCTTACAATGCAGCTCATTTCCTGGCCACACATTCAGAAGTTTGTACATTGCAACTGCATCATTTACCTTTTCTTTTTTTTTAAAGAGTTTATTTATTTATTTGACAGAGAGAGACACAACGAGAGAGGGAACACAAGCAGGGGGAGTAGGAGAGGGAGAAGCAGGCTTCCTGCCGAGCAGAGAGCCCAATGCGGGGCTCGATCTTAGGACCCTGGGATCATGACCGGAGCCAAAGGCAGACGCTTAATGATTAAACCACCCAGGTGCCCTCATTTGCCTTTTCTGTTTACTTTTCTTGCTCAGGCAGTTTTCTTTACATGTGTCATTCATTCTTTCCTTAAAAAATGGAAACACAGGGGCACCTGGGTGGCTCAGTCGGTTAAGCATCTTGACTCCTGGTTTCTGCTCAGGTCATGATCTCGGGATTGTGGGATCGAGCCCTGTGTTGGGGTCCATGCTCGGTGCAGTCTGCTTAAGATTCTCTCTCTCCTTCTCCCTCTGCCCCTCCCCCTACTAGTGTGCATGCGTGCTCTCTCTAAATCTTTAAAAAAATTGAAACAAAAAAAACAAATAAATTGAAACAAAATATGCATCAAACATAGCTATAGTGGAATTACAAAGCTAATGCACAGTCAGGAAGTGGAACACTCTTTATTCATGTAAGATGAAAAAGCTCTACAGGCCTGCTATACAACATTGTGCTTATAGTTCACTATAGCATACACTTAAAAAAGTAAGAGGGTAGGGGCGCCTGGGTGGCTCAGTCGTTAAGCATCTGCTCAGGTCATGATCCCAGGATCCTGGGATGGAGCCCCGCATCCGGCTCCCTGCTCGGCGGGAAGCCCGCTTCTCCCTCTCCCACTCCCCCTGCTTGTGTTCCCTCTCTCACTGTGTCTCTGTCAAATAAATAAATAAAATCTAAAAAAAAAAAAAAGTAAGAGCGTAGGTCTCATGCTTTTTTTTCTTTGTTTTTTTTTACCACATTCAAATACTGGCCATGCCCACCCACCCCCTCATCCCCTCCTGGTCACCCTCTCTGGCAACCACTGGTGACTGTTTTTCCTTATAGTTTTAATTCCCCCAAAACTTCAGTCTATTTTTCTGCTTTAAAAATCAACATAGCAATGGAATCATCACATACACACATGGGCCTTGCTTCTTTGATTTCCCATGTTTGCAAGATTCATCCATGTTGTCCCAAGTGGTTGTGGTTAGTTCATCTTCATATTACAATCTATTCATCCTGCCGTGGGTGAACATTTGGCTTGTCTTCAGGGTGGGACCTTCAGAACACAGCTGTTCCGAACCTTCTTCAGCTTATCAGCAAGTTTCCAAGGGATTGGAATCAGTGGGCCAGAGTATGCAGAGCTTCAACTTCACCGGATAAGGCCAAACTGTTTTCTAAAATGACTGAACCAAATGATGAGCAGTATATGAGTGCTCCTGCTATCATTCGTTGACCTCCAGATTCCTTCTTCTTGGGTGGTTTTATTCCATGTGCAACATTTGCATTTTCTTTCCACTTTTAAACTTTTTTTTTTTT
>NC_138369.1:8944191-8981538 GCF_054177405.1 Leptonychotes weddellii | reverse complement strand
CAGTGTTCTACTCTGAAGCTTATTTTTGTTCCTAGCTAGTTTATGAGTTAAAATTTGGCAAGCATAATGGTGCATACATGTCATTACACATTTGTCAAAATTCATAGAATAGGGGCACCTGGGTGGCTCAGATGGTTAAGCATCTGCCTTCGGCTCAGGTCATGATCTGAGTCCTGGGATTGAGCCCCACATCGGGCTCCCTGCTCAGCAGGGAGTCTGTTTCTGCTTCTCCCTCTCCCTCTGCCCGCCCACTTGTGCTGGCTCTTTCTCTCTCAAATAAATCTTTAAAAAAACAACTCCTAGGGCGCCTGGGTGGCTCAGTTGGTTGAGCGACTGCCTTCGGCTCAGGTCATGATCCTGGAGTCCCGGGATCGAGTCCCGCGTCGGGCTCCCTGCTCAGCGGGGAGTCTGCTTCTCCCTCTGACCCTCCTCCCTCTCGTGCTCTCTGTCTCTCATTCTCTCTGTCTCAAATAAATAAATAAAACATAAAATCTTTAAAAAAAAAATAAAAAAACAACTCCTAGAATATACAATACAAAGAGTGACCCCTAATGTAAACTATGGACTTCAGTTAATAATCACATATCTATATTGGCTCATCAACTGTAACAAATGTACCACACTATGCATATTAATAATGGGGGAAGTGGAGAGGGGAAGTAAGGGAGTATATGGGAACTCTGTACTTTCCACTCAATTTTAACGTAAACCTAAAACTGCTAAAAACAAAATTAACAAAAAAATGCAAGCAGAATAGCTTCTGTAGAATGTTAAGAAATTTCCATTTTCTAGATTTCAGAGTCTAAAGCAGGCAGCCGGAAACTGTCTATGGGACAAATCTAGACTGCTGTCTGTATATGTACAGTCTTCCAACAAAGAATGGTATATATGGCCTATACAATTTATTATATAGTTATGTATAATATATAAATAACAATAATTTATATAAATATATAAAATAAAATCTTCAAAAAAGAAAAAATCAAAATATATTCTGCGATTCCTGAAATTGGCATGAAGTTCTAATTTTAGTATACATAACATTTTATTGGGACATAGCCACACCCGTTCATTTATATATATATATATATTTTTTTTTTTTTTAAAGATTTTATTTATTTATTTGACAGAGAAAGACACAGCGAGAGGGAACACAAACGGGGAGTGGGAGAGGGAGAAGCAGACTCCCTGCCGAGCAGGGAGCCCGATGCGGGACTCGATCCAGGGACTCCAGGATCATGACCTGAGCCGAAGGCAGTCACTTAACCAACTGAGCTACCCAGGTGTCCCCGTTCATTTATATATTAATTACAGCTGCGTTTTGTGCTACAATGGCAGAGCGGCCAAGATTGGCAATGTTATAGATTGGCCCACAAAACAACATATTGTCGACCGTTTTTTTTCCCAAATATTGAAAAAAACTATCAACTCTGGAGCTAGAGAAAAATGCAGGTAGTTTTCATGGAGTCTGGAGATTTGACTTCTAAACTGTGTAAATATGTGATCTTGGGTGAGTCGCTCACCATCTCTAGGCCGTAATTTCAGAATGTAACTCCATGGGCAAGTTCTCATTCAAAGTGGGCATGGATCCAGGTCATAACAAATCAAACACCTCCAGCTCTTCCCAAACTGATCTGGTTTAGAAATTTATCCTTGCTTTTAAGAAAACACGAACACATTTTTAAAGATTTTTAAAAAATTTTAAGTGCTCTCTACACACAATGTAGGGCTTGAACCCACACCCCTGAGATCAAGAGTCGCATGCTCCACCAACTGAGCCATCAAGGCATCCCAGATTTTTTTAATCTGGGAAAATGCTGGCAAGTATGAAAGGAAAATGGTAAATGTATAGGATGTTCATTGTAATACTATTATGATGGAAAAACTAAAAATGAATTAAATGTTCAAAATGGGGGAACAGTTAAATAAATTATGATCTACCGCTACCAGATAACATACTGTATGTCATCTCAGAGTTATCTCCCAATTAGGCAGAACTCATGTGGAATGGCTTCTAAGATACACTAAATGAAAAAAAGCATGCTACGGGCGCCTGGGTGGCTCAGTTGGTTAAACGACTGCCTTCGGCTCAGGTCATGATCCTGGGATCCCGGGATCGAGTCCCACATCGGGCTCCCTGCTCAGCGGGGGGTCTGCTTCCCCCTCCGCCCTCTTCCCTCTCATGCTGTCTCTCATTCTCTCTCTCTCAAATAAATAAATAAAATCTTTAAAAAAAAAAAAAGAAAAAAGCATGCTACAAATTAACAAGTACAGAATGCTCCCTTTTGTTTTATACCAATACAACTATTTCTATGGATACATACTGATGCATAGAAAAGTCTAGACAGTGTATAGAGTTGTGGAACTATGTTGTACACCTGAAACTAATGTAACACTGTGTGTCAACCATACTTTAACAACAACAAAAAAAGACGAAGGGGCCCCTGGCTGGCTCAATCAGTAGAGCATACAACTCTTGATCTTGTGGTAGTGAGTTACAGCCCCATGTTGGGCACAGAGCTTACTTAAAAAAATAAATAAAATGTTGTCACAAATTAAAAAAAAGTCTAGACCAGTGCTGTTCAATAGAAATATGTTGCAAGCTGTATATGCAATTTTATATTTCTAGTAGCCCACATTAAAAGAGTAAAAAGAGGGACGCCTCGGTGGCTCAGTCGATTGGGCATCTGCCTTCAGCTCAGGTCATGATCCCAGGGTCCTCAGATGGAGCCCCAAATCGGGCTCCTTGCTCAGCAGGGAGCCTGCTTCTCTCTCTGCCTGCCACTCCCCCTGCTTGTGTTCTCTCTCTTTCTCTGACAAATAAATAAAATCTTTAAATAAATAAGTAAAAAGAAACAGGTAAAATTAAATTTAATAATATATTTTATTTAATCCAATATATAAAACATTATTTCAACATGTAGTCAATACAAAAAATAATAAGATATTTTACATGTTTTTTCCTATTAAATCTTTGAAATGTAATGTGTATTTTACACTTACAGCACATCTCAATTTGGGCACTCAATAGCCACGTATGGTCCCATCAGACAGCACAGGTCTAAAACACATAGAAGTGATAACAGTGGTTACTCTGGTGAGGGAGGGGAAGACATAAAGAGGGATACTTTATTTTTTCCTCTATAGTCTTTTGCATTGCTCAGTTAAAATGGTTTCATGTATTATTTTATTTAAAATGAATAATGCATATTTAAAACCATTCAGAATTATAGTATGTACTTATGTCTCATTCCTTAATTTTTTTTTTTTAAAGATTTTATTTATTTATTCATGAGAGACAGAGAGAGAGAGAGGCAGAGGGAGAAGCAGGCTCCCAAGGAGCAGGGAGCCCTATGCGGGACTCGATCCCAGGACCCTGAGATCATGACCTGAGCCGAAGGCAGACGCTTAACCATCTGAGCCACCCAGGCGCCCTCATTCCTTAATATTTTTATAAATCTCTTCTGGTTTTTAGTATTGCAAACACAGTAATAACAAGAGAAAAAGGGCTTATTATGTGAACCATTAAAAAACAAAACTTTTTTTTTTTTAAAGATTTTATTTATTTGACAGAGAGAGAGACAGTGAGAGAGGGAACACAAGCAACGGGAATGGGAGAGGGAGAAGCAGGCTTCCCGCGGAGCAGGGAGCCCGATGCGGGGCTTGATCCCAGGACTCTGGGATCATGACCTGAGCCGAAGGCAGATGCTTAATGACTGAGCCACCCAGGCGCCCCAAAAAACAAAACTTTTTATGAAACTGATTCAACCGGATAAACATTTTCTGAGTTTAAGCTGTAAGGAGTTAGGGTCTGCACTATGGAAGACAAAAAGAATGGGACATTATTGTCCTAAAAGATTTTTGGAAACAGCTTTTGGAACTGCCTCTACAGTTTGCATTTTCTTTTCAGGCTGGAATCGACTTCTAGCAACAGCCCAAAGCCCTCCAGTTTGGTCCAGTAAATCAAGCTAGATGTTACAGTTTTGTTTAAATGAAGTGTGACTCAAGTAAAATGAAAGATTTTATGTGACTTGCAAACTGTAAGCTCCAAATTACTTCCAAAAACATTATCAGCAACAACAATAAATTAAGTAGATAATGCAAGAAGACAACCATGGAAAGGACAGCTTAAAATGGATACATTCTAGTTTCCTTAAAAAGAAAAAAAGTTGTTACTCCATATTCACATAGCCCTGGGTACTTTCCTATTCTTTTTCCACTTCCCATCATCTTCCACAAATTGTTGAGCATGCAAAACAAGGAGCCAAAAGATAAGTCACAAATTTCAGGTGATTAGAAGGAAGTTGACTAATAATCCAGTTACAATCACTTCCTTTATTTCTTGCACTTGATTATTTGTTATCTCAGGCTTTGCTAACAGATAAATTTAAGTCTTTCCTTTCCTCAGGACCCATGAGTGATTTATGATTGCCCTTGAAGCGTGAGCAAACACCATGACATAGACAAAACTGTTTGACTGCTATGCTAGTGTATTGATATATTTTGGAAGAAGGGGCCATCAGGGAATTTTTTAATTACCTAGACTTTTTAGAGGAATGGAATTTGTGATTTCTAAAAGATGGAACTGAAAGTACTAAAAGTGGGGCACCTGGGTGGCTCAGTTGGTTGAGCGTGGGACTTCCGATTTCGGCTCGGTGATGATCTCAGGGTTGTGAGATGGAGCCCTGCATGGGGCTCTGGGCTCGGTGGGGCGTCTGCTTGGGATTCTCTCTCTCAAAATAATAAATAAAATCTTTAAAAAATAAAAATCCTAAAAGAGTGAGGATAAGAGCAAAGAGGAAAGAAGTTTTTGCTTCCCCATTTGAAAAGTTTAACAGAATCATTTTATTTTTTTTTATTTTAATTTTTTAAAGTAAGCTCTCAGCTCAGTGTGGGGCTCGAACTCACGACCCCGCGGTCAAGAGTCGCGGGGTCTTCCCACTGAGCCAGCCAGGCGCCCCCAGAATCTTCATTTTAAACTGCAAGCGATCTAAGCCTTAACCCCTTCGTTCTGTGGAGCCGACTTGTCTTCGAGGCTCAAGGCTGAGGGACGGCCGGGGGACAGCTGGAGGGACAGCCCCGCGGGCCGGGCCCAGCACTTCCAGCCTTCGCATCCCCGCAACTGCGGGCCGGGACGGACGCCGGCCGGAACAGAAGCCGCCGCGGCCCTGCGCACAGTCGCCTCGGCCCTCTCCCTGCGCCCGGCGCCCCGTCGCGGCTCACAGGCCCCAGCGTCCCAGCCTCCTTCAACACCCTTCCGCCTTCCCACCCGGGGGCCCTCCTCGGCCTCTGCCGTCAGCCTCTGGGGTCTCTCCTCACCTTCCTCCTTCTCGCTGAGGGTCTCATCAGTCGACCCTTCTTAAATTTTGGACGTCTCCCTTTGCCTTCGCATCTTTTCCCTCAGTCCCAGCCTTCAGTCTGATAGGTCTCCCCTCGGTCCTCTCTCTTGGTCCGCAGGGTCACGCCCCTCCGTCCGCGGGGGTGCCCCCTCTGGGTCGGCCAGATCTCTGCGCCCTCCCTCTGAGGGGTTCCCCCCAAGCCCGCGGGCCCGCCTCCGCAACTCACCTCGCGCCTGCTAGCTCTGCAGAGCTCGCCGGCGCCGGGCGCGGTCGCGGGGCGCGCACGCCGAGTGGCGGCGCGGGGCCGCGCGCGCAGCGTACGTGGTGACGTCAGTGCGCTGGCGGCGGCGGCGGCGGCGGCGGCGGCGGCAGGGCTGTTTGTTCTGCTCTCCCGCAGCCTAGGAGCCGAAGCGGTGGCTGCGGCGGCGGCGGCTGCCGGCAGTGCCCGCAGGCGAGCGGGGCCTGTGAGCGCGGCGGAGCGGCGGGCGCGGCGGGCGGGCCCCGGCGCCGCGCAGGCAGCCCGAAGAGGAGGGGGCGGCGGCGGCGGGCGGCCGGCGGCCGGCGGGGGCGGCGTGCGGCCTAGCGTCTCAGGTGAGGACCGGTGCCCTTCGGGGCGGCGGGCGGCGCGGGGCGGCCGGCCGGGACCCGCGGCGCGGCCCGCGTAACCTGCATTGCGTAATGGGGCCGGTGCGCCAGCACCTACGCCATCGGCGCGGCGCGGGGGCGGGGAGGCCGGGGCGACGCGGGCTCGGGCCTGCGGGCCTCCCGCGTCCGCGCGCGGTGCCGCTTGCACCGGGCCGGGGCGGCCTGCGCCGTTGGCGTCGGAGTGGCCGGGCCGCTCGCGGCTCCCCGACCGTTGGCGCCGCCGTCCCCCGGCTTGGGCCGGCTGGCGGGGCGGGGGCGCGGGCGGGGGGCGCGGGCGCCGCGGCGGGGCGGGTGGCCGGGGGCGGGCCGAGGCGCCCGGCACTTCCTGCCGCCGCCATTTTGTTAAGTGAGGAGGAGGAGGAGGAGGAAGCGGCCGTCGCGGGGCCCGCGGCGCGCCCGGCCCCGGTAAGTCCGGGCCTGGCGTGGTGGCCGCGGGCGCCGCTGTTCCCGGCCGCGGTCCCCGGGGCGACCCCGGCCCCGGCGCTCACGTGGACCGGGCTCAGCACGCTCTACCTCGGCGACTGGGTCCTCCTGCCCGGGCTGGGGCAGCGCGCCCCCGCCCCCATTTTCTCGCCTTCCCGGCGGTCCCGGGAGCTCTGCGGAGAATGGGGCTGGTCCCCAGGTGGAGGGAGGAGGCTGCCGCTGCACACCTGCCCGGAGACACCCCGGTGGGTGGGAGAGGTGCTGTGTGGGGCGAACCTGACCCCCTCTACCCACCCACTCCCAGCCTGGCAGCCCTGCGCTTGGCGCTTTGTTTTGCTCGGTCGGTGTTCGCTTGCGTCCTTGCCACGGCCTGGTCTGTTCGCTGTGTGGTGCGGGGTGGTGGTTTGGGGTGGGGATGTGGGGGAGTTGTGATTCAGCGAAATAAAATGACACCCCCGCCCCTCCCCTACGGAAGCAGCACAACTTTACCCGACTGAGCTGCCCCCAAGGCCTGGCCTTGGATGAAAATGGGAAATCCCACTTTGGTGTAGTGGACAGTGAAAAGACTTAACATTCAGGCCCGTGGGTGAGTCATGTGCTTTTGCTGAGTGGCTGACCTCCCATTTACTCAAGACCACGCATTGTTTTTTGAAATGTTACTTTTATTTGTTTACTCAATTGATGTTTTCTGCAGCCTGGTGAGGTTTATGGTCTTGGTCTTTGGGTTCATTTTTATGTGTGTGTTGGTTGCAAGAAGTGACCTCTTGGGAGTCTTTCGTGAGAATTGAAGTGTCTTTGATTTCCTTTGAGAAGGCTCTATCTGTCCGTATTTACAAAAACTAAGTCTCAGTGTAGCTCTAAGGCAGTGGTTCTTTGCTGCTGTAATAATGGTTGGGAGATTTTTATGAATGGGGCTGTCAAGTTTCTTAAGTTGTTAGTCCTTAGAATTTGTAGTCTGGAAGTGGTAGAGAAAGCTATATTCAACAGGATTTATGAATGTGTTTCAATTCCAAGTAGGTTTTGGATGGTAAAATCTGTTTTATGATTTTGCCAATAATAAAACATTCCTTTTGGTTTAATTTGGATGGGGATTATCTTTTCTTCAAGGTGTTATAGATAACCAAGCCTTTCTTCCCCCAGAACTTCATCCTGGGGAAGATAAACCTCTCAGATGGTTTCCATTGACTACATCTAGAAGGAAAAGTATGATTCGTAAGCAAGCAAGCAAGCATTGCTTCCCTGTTTTGCACCATACCCCTTTCCATAGTAGGAAAAACATAGTATCTAAGGGCTTAAGCTGTGGAGTAAATCTCTTAATAAGATCACTTTAGTTGGTCATAACTGGAAGGAGATGAGCCCACCTGTGTACATCTAGCTAGAATTCAGCCCCAGCCAATTTGCTGAAGATAAGGAGTTCTGCCTACAGATGAAAGTCGGAACTTGAAAGTGGCTATATTTTCGGGATAGGTTGACTAGCTTGGATGGTGATGAGAAAAAAATTACCTAAGAATTGCAAGAGAATTACTGGCCACTTTGTAAAATTTCCACTAAATTATTGAATTGTTTAAAGGAATTTAGACTTTGTTTCCAAAAGTTACCCTTTTGAACCAGTTGCTGTGATCTTTGTACTAAATTGCACTTTTGTTTTTGGAGGTTGGGAGGATGCGATATTTTTCTGTTACACAATTCAGGTTATTGAATGACTTGAGATTTACATATTTAGAAGGAGATTGGAATCCTTGTACGTAATTTAAAGCAAAAACTATTTGGCACTTCAATGATTTGAAGACTCTGGGCTGTTAAATCTTTTGACAACCACTGTCATCTGTCACAATTGTAAAGTATTTAGATTTCTGATTTTGAATAAACTTGTAAAATAGATCATGTTTGTCTTTATGCTCCCGGCAAATGTATAAAAATGAAAGAAAAGCTTGTCATTGGAAACTGCTACCAATATTTCATAAATCTTTGTGACTTTTGTGTTTAGCCAGGACTGCATGTCTGCAAGGTGAGAAGTGTGGGGATTCTTTGCAAATGCTGACAGTTCATTTTTAATTCATAAGACATGAGTTTGTGAAAAAATAAAATTTTACATTTTTTTGTTTTGTTTTACTGGAATGTAAGTTCCATGCAGGCAGGGTTATGTTTGCTTGGTTTTGCCTATTTTAATTCTCTGTTGTATCTTCAGCACCTAGAAGAGCACCTAAAGTATTCTTTGAGTGAACAAACTGGAAAGATAACTGAGCAAGAATTTGGCATACCAAATGCAAATAATTCCTCTTAAATTAATATTAGGAGGGGATATAATTGGTTAGTAGTGATTTAGAAGTAATGTGACTTTTAAGTAGGATGGTAAGGTCCAGAAATTGCAGTGTACTTATTTATAGTCCGGGCAATGTGACATGCAGTTGCTTCTGTGCACTGTCTACTGTACATTTCCCACTTAGTTTGAAATGTGGTGAGTGGGTTTGGGCTGTGGTTCAACACTGGCCTGGGAAAAGTATTTTAAGAGGGAGATGAAGTGGGTAATAAACATGTATGGGTAGCATTTCTTCAATGTGAATCTCATGTTGTCAATAAAAACTTGATCTTTTTTTTTTTAACATTAAGCACTTTCTTTTTAATATTCGGGTTTCATGTGGACGTGATTGCCCAATCAATTTCAGCGATTAGTTCCTGAGCTCTTACTATGTGCAAAGGAAGACAAAAAGATATTTGCACGTGAGTTTTTTTTGATGGGTTTGTTCTTTATTAACATTTATTTCTAAACGTTTACTGAATATAAATTGTGTGTAACTTGATCATTACACTGTTACTGTAATAAAATCCCACCGAATACCCTTCTTTAAAGAAATAACAGCTTTACCGAGATACAATTCACACACAGTACAGTTCCCCAATTTAAAATGTACAATTCAGTAGTTTTAGTATATTCAGAGTTGTGCAGCCATCACCATAATGAATGTTAAGACATTTACATCCCGGGCGCCTGGGTGGCTCAGTTGGTTAAGCGACTGCCTTCGGCTCAGGTCATGATCCTGGAGTCCCTGGATCGAGTCCCGCGTCGGGCTCCCTGCTGGGCGGGGAGTCTGCTTCTCCCTCTGACCCTCCCCCCTCTCATGAGCTTGCTCGCTCTCATTCTCTCTCTCTCAAATAAATAAATAAAATCTTTAAAAAAAAAAAAAAAAAAGACATTTACATCCCTCCAGAAAGAAATCCCTATACATTAGCAGCAGCTCTCCATCCCTGCCCAGTCCCTCAACGCCTGGCAACCACTAATCTGTTCTCTATCTCTATAAATTTGTCTCTTCTGGATATTTCAGGAATCATAAAATATGTAGCCATTCGTGTCAGATCTCTTTCAGTATAATGTTTTCAAGGTTTGTACTGTAGTATGAATCAGTACTTCATTCTTTTTATAACTGAATGGTATTCCATTATGTGAACCCATGCCACATTTTATTTATCCATTCATTAGTTGGTGGATATTTGGGCTGTTCCCACTTTGGCCGCTGTGAACATTCATGTACAAGTTTTTGTGCAGACATTTTTTTGTGGGTAGATATTTAGGAGTGGAATTGCTGGGTCATGATAACTATTTGATGATGTGCAGTGACTTTTTAACTGCCTTGATTTTCTAGTGCTTTCACAAGGGGTTAAAAGAAAAGCTTGCTGAGCTGTGGGTGTACCCATTTAAAAAAATGAGGAAATGGAAGTACAAGGATGTCAGCATGTTGCATGTAGTACAGTCTGCGTGGTTTGATCCCAACTTAGTTTTTAAAAATTGTACATTCCTAGAGAACAGTTTGAAATGCTGGTAAGGCACAGAAACCCATCTGGAAGATGCACTCCACACTTCTGTTGTAAAGGGTAGTTGTTAAAACCCTTAATTTTCTTTTTCAGTCTAAACAGGCTACAACTCATTAAACTGAATCCACACATCCCACCTTAAATCATGGGATATGTTCCATTCTAAAGAAACAGATAAAGTCCAGTGTCAAAGTTAAGGCAAACAGCCATCTGTCGCATTCTTGACAACCCTGAAGTGGGGGAATAGCACTGACTGGTCCACCATCATTTGAAAATGAGATTGTAAGTTTTTTTTTTTTTCCTTTCCTAAACAAAAGTAGTTTGTGGTCATTTGAAATGATTTGAAAAATAACAATGTTAACATAATGTTGTCAAAAACTACCCCTTAATCTCATTTGTATTGCAATTTTTTCTATTTATGAGTAACAAAATTAATTATACTCTTAAATTTTCAAAAAATATGCGATCACTTCCAAGATGCTCTATTTAAATAGTTGTCTAATATTCTACCATATGAATGTACCATAATTTTGCTGTTTTTGGACATGGTTTTCAAGTTTTCTTTTTTCATGTCTAGGGAGGGAATCACTAGATCAAGGGGTGTGCATTTTTTAAACCTTGATACAAATTAGTTTTCCAGGGGCGCCTGGGTGGCTCAGTTGTTAAGCGTTTGCCTTTGGCTCAGGTCATGATGCAGGGTCCTGGGATCAAGCCCCGCATCGGGCTCCCTGCTCTCCGGGAAGCCTGCTATTCTCTCTCCCACTCCCCCTGCTTGTGTTCCTGCTCTTGCTATCTCTCTCAAATAATAAATAAAATCTTTTAAAAAAAAAAAAATTTAGTTTTCCAGAAAAATTCCATGAATGTCCATTTCTCCACAATTACAGCTTGACAGTGTCTTGTAACATTTTTTTTTCCCATAAAAAGCAATTGGGTAAAAACAAAATGTCCTCTTGAGTGTGTTCTGAAGGCTTCTGAGAAGCAGATGTGTCTCGACATCTTGCTCTTTGACCTTTCTACTCTCTCCTGCCAGAGTTGGACTTTGTTTCCTGAAATCAAGTCTCAGAATTCCTGATCCTGTGATAGGAACCCAGTGTTAACTGAATGCTCTGGGGAAGGGTACTGGGAAGGGCTTGTGCAGCATCTTGGCATCTGATCCTGTCTCATATTTGCTAGCCTGCTCCAAAGACTCATACCACCAGCGTGACACAGACCGCAGTTTGAGTCCTGGCCCTGCTGCCACCCGTGTGGCCTTCAGCTTGTCTCTCAACCTCCCGCAAATTTCACATTTTTTTCATCTGAGGGTAAAATGAGGTGGTGCCCTCTCAAGGTTAGCTACTTACTTGCTGTCATTGCCCAGGGTGAAAAAATGAAGTGGGAAGAGGTAGCCAGGTATGAGAGTAGAGCTCCTGAAGGCTAAGAAGGTGCACTAGCTGGTACTCCTAGAAATCATGTCACCAGGTGACACCAAGGTCAGCCAGGTGCCTTCTAAGAAGACATCCCCTCTATGTCTTGTCTTCCTCCCAAGTAAACGGTGCATGGAGACCAGTGGAGAAGGTGATTTAAAGTGGGGATTAGGGATTTTTTTTTTTTTTAAGTGAGGATTTGTTTTTATCTGATATTGAGATTAAAGGAGATGCTGATGGGATTAGGGGAAATTCAGTGGTTTGGGGGCATCCACTCTGGGATGTTGGCTGCAGAATTTGGGGAAATGATCCAGCAGGGAAATGTAGCCTGGTGTATTTTTGGGCCTAAAATTTAAGTTTCCTATTTCATTAAAACTTGGTAATATGAATAAAGGCAATGGCCATGGTGCCAGAAGTCGCTGGTGGACTAAAGTTTTTCCAGAGCACAAGCACAGCATCTTTCCCTACCTTCTTTGGCCCTAATATGAATTGTGTTGACATCTGGGCATGACAGAACGATTCTGATCTCCAGGAAGGTTTGTGTCACAAATCAGCCTCTCCCTGGAAGAGAGACAGGCAGCTGGATGGGCCAGGAAAGTGAAGTTCCTCCTTGGGAGTCTGAGGTCCTACTAATGGACTTTGGGCCTTGTTGACCAGACGAACCAGTTGATGTCAGTCACTGTTACCAGGGACCATCAGGATCCATTGCCATGTGGGGTGTTTTTTGTTTGTGTTAAACCCAATTGGAGAATAACTTTCGGAGATCAGCCAGATCTGAGCATTTAACTGCAAATTAAGTGTTCGAATGGGGGCGCCTGGGTGGCTCAGTTGGTTAAGCGACTGCCTTCAGCTCAGGTCATGATCCCAGGGTTCTGGGATCAAGCCCCGCATCGGGCTCCCTGCTCAGCTGGAAGCCTGCTTCTTCCCCTCCCACTCCCCCTGCTTGTGTTCCCTCTCATGCTGTCTCTCTCTCTCTCCCCCTGTCAAATAAATAAATAAAATCTTTAAAAAAAAAAGTGTTCGAATGAATATGCCATTTTGGGATGTCTGGGTGGCTCAGTCTCGGTTAAGCAGCTGCCTTCGGCTCAGATCATCATCCCAGGGTCCTGGGATTGAGTTCCGCGTCCGGCTCCTTGCTCCGTGGGGAGTCTGCTTCTCCCTCTGCCTGCCGCTCCCACTGCTTGTGCTTACTCTCTGTCTGTCTCTCCTCTCTCTCTGACAAAATCTTAAAAAAGAATATGCCATTTCTTCTTTTTGATCTGTGACATACTTACAAAGACTTTTTTTTAGTTCGTCCTAAGTATAGGCTCTTCTGTGATCTTTCCCTTGACAGGTATTGGCCTGTTCTACCCAATATAGGAAGTTCTAGGTCTTTGGGCTGTGGAGAGCAGGCTTGATTGAAGCTGTGTCACTGGAAAGGGAGAACTGTGGAGTCCACTCTCAGGGTTCACGCCCTGCCCCCTTCTGGTCTTGACCTCAGGTGATTTACATAATCTCTGTAGACCTCAGTTTCCTTATTTGTGAAGTGGAATATGTATACCTGAGCATTGGCAGGTGGCCAGAAGGTGCAGGGGAGGGCGGGCTCACATCTGTATTGTATTTGGATTAGTAGGGTCTGAAGGGAGTGCTTGCTTTGCTCTGCCTGAAGGGCTTTGAGAAAAGCTGTCCAGACTCTACTTTGCATGTGGTCACCTTCCTTGTCTTGGTTCCATTTAAGGCTGAAGGTCCGTATTTGTTCCTTGTTGCTGTCAAGTCAAGAGGCACTGGCACACTGTGGAAGCAGTGCCAAGGGAGAGGTGTTGGGCTTGGTATTATGCAATTTCCAGAAACAGGAATTAGTAATTCCTATGTCCTTGTAGGTGGCTAATGTCCTCACTTGTCCTACCCAGGCAATAACACATACACATCTGTGGGCAGATTGACCTTTGAGATTGTTTTGTGTTTTAAGAATAAAGAAAAAGGAAGAGCGTGAGATCAGTTTGGGGATTTTACACTTGAAACATTTTCCATTGTTTTTGAGGAAACCTGTATTTGGTGGGAGCAGAATGTTAATGTGAGGGTTGAAACAGGAGAACTGCTTGGGCGCCTGGGTGGCTCAGTTGGTTAAGCGACTGCCTTCGGCTCAGGTCATGATCCTGGAGTCCCGGGATCGAGTCCTGCATCGGGCTCCCTGCTCAGCGGGGGGTCTGCTTCTCCCTCTGACCCTCCCCCCTCTCATGCTCTCTCTCTCTCATTCTCTCTCTCAAATAAATAAATAAAATCTTAAAAAAGAAACAGGAGAACTGCTAATGTGAGGGTTGAAACAGAACTGCATGGAGTGTGGAACCTGCCAGCACTGCGTGTGTGTGTCTGTAAGTACATAAATACGTACATACGCACGTGTGTGCATGTGTATGCATGAGAACTGGGTACAGGGGCACACTGTACTTGCGTTGGACCAGTCACATACCCTCTCAAGTCTCAGTTTCTCACGTAAAATGGGGTAATAGGTTTGGGCTCCAGAGAACTTGGACCAGAATCTAGATTTTTAAAAGAAAGTCGTTATTGTTTTATCTTTTTTTTTTTTTTTTTAACTGAGGGTAATGACATGAACTTAAGGGTTGCAATCATGTTTAAGGGGAAAGGGTAATGTCAAAGAGTGTCGCACATTGAAGAGTATTTCATAAAATCTTTACTTGGACTTTATGTATTGCTGTGTATATGATAAAACGTGCATCTTACCATGGGCCCTGTCAGAACAGTGTGAAATAACATTGTTTTAGCTACCCACTCGTAACTGTAGGTACCTTGATGGTAGTTTTCTCTTAGCCTTATTGCGATCTATTTCTTCCGCACTTGTCCAAGGGTGACTCCTGTATATGCTTTCTAGTAGCAGGTGAATTGCATTGCTCTTTTTCTTCCTTGTACCCACTGCTTGCTGAGCCCTCTCTGTAGGGGCTGGAATGGGTGGGGGAATTGAGGAAGCCTGTATTGGTGAAGGTTGTCAGTCTGCAACGGGCAAAACAAGTATATAAAGGGTGTTGTGTGTGTGTGTTAAAAAAAAAATCAACCGAGTAAATTTTAAAGATCTTAGTTGACTTTATTCAATGATTCATGAATTGGGCAGCATCTCACCTAGTAAATAGAAAGGAGCGCCAAAGAGCTGTATAAAATGAAAGGTTTTTACAGACAGAAGGGGGCAGGATGAGGAAGTTACAGTGAAGAGCAGATTGTTTTAGGCAAGGTCACCTTCCTTTAGGGGCTGGGGTCTGTTGGGCAGATTACCTCACTAGTGCTGACCAGGTAATTCCAGACTGACTGGTTTAAAATTCCACTCCTGGGAGAAGTTGAAACCATAATTTGGTATTAAGTCTCAGTTTGGTGACTGTGGGGCTTAGCACAAGTGATTCCATTTGGGGCCTTTTATCTCTTCAGGTGTGTGAGGCAAACTACCTGTCCTTTATTCTCAGAAACTGTCCTTCCAACTTTCTAATTAAGATCTCTCTCTCTGGAAATAGTTTTATTGGTTAGGTCTTCCTGATATAAAAAACTAATGTAAAACTGTTAAAAGGGAACTCTGTTGGCTGATGTGACAAGAAGTCGAGTGGGTCTCAAACAGGGACCTCAGAGCTTGTTACCTATCTCTGATATACTGATGTCAAGGTCAAGATTGAGTCTTCCCAGGTAATGCTGTCTGATGGCAGAAGACTCTGACTTGGATCATTGCCCATCACTAACCTTGTACAGAATGGGAATGCCAAACCACCTTGCCTCAAACATAGGACCTGTAGCCCATCTCTGCTTTCCACTTGCTCAACCCAAATAATAGCTCCAGCAGCATCTTGTTCATTCATTATGAGGCATGCTAGGTGAATTTACTTTGGTTGAGCAGTCTGTCTTTTCACTAGAAGTAGTGTGCCCCTTGAGTGGAAGCAAGAAATTTTGGATGACTGAAAGGGAAGCTAATTTTCCATACTAAGTCATAAACCAGAATTAAAATCAGCTTAGAGTGAGTAAATCAAGAAAAGGGTAAAGCGAAGATGGTTAAGAATTATGTATTCCCAGTCCTTTGGTAGAGGATTAAATGGTTTATTTTACCAGGTGCTGGGTACAGAGGGAGCCACTGTGGGGAGCTGTGAGAGGGATCAAGCCAAGTCTCAGGGTCTCTTTTGGTGGAGGGAGAGGACTCAGGTCACCAGTGATGATAGGGTCCAGTTTAGCCAGAAAAACAGCCCTCAGGAAGCACAGGGGTGAGATGGGCTTCTAACATCGAGGAAGCACAGGGCAAGACTTGGAAAGGAGACCAGTGAACGCCTGTATGAATGAAATTGTAATGGAGAACATTTCAGTAGACTGGGTTCATCTTTTGTCCATGCTTGTGAAAACTACAATTGTAATTTTGCCATTTGCTAAGCTGTTTCTGTACTTAAGTTCTTGTAAAGTCTGCTGCTTGACATTCCTCTAGTATTACAGAAAGCCTACTCAGATTTATTTCCATAATCAAAAACAAGTGTTAAGCACTGCTAGAGTAATCATTTTCCTACAGTTCTTGCTGTTGGATTTATTCAGTCCTTTAAAGAGCTTGGAGTAATTGAGGATCCAGTGGCCAAGGATGAGACCAGCCCTGCTTCTCACTAGAGTATCAGTTCTTGATGGGATGTCAGAGGTCATCTTGAGAATGTGACGAATGGGGCGCCTGGGTGGCTCAGTCGTTAAGCGTCTGCCTTCGGCTCAGGTCATGATCCCAGAGTCCTGGGATCGAGTCCCACATCGGGCTCCCTGCTCCAAGGGAAGCCTGCTTCTCCCTCTCCCAACCCCCTTCTTGTGTTCCTGCTCTCGCTGTGTCTGTCTCTGTCAAATAAATAAATAAAAATAAAATCTTAAAAAAAAAAAAGAATGTGACGAATGCTATGGGTCCTTTGTCCAGAAAAAAAATGCATATGCGTGAATGTCGAACAGTTGCGGAGGATGGTTCTCATGAACCAGAGCCCATCCAAGGAGCATGTACTAAAATGAATTTCCTGAATTTTACTTCGAGAAGCTCTTGGTGGTTTTGAAGACTTTCCTTTTTGCAGGTAGCCTGCTTTTGCAGACAGACATTTACAAACTTATGACATGGAAACAGTGTGGAGCACCCATTTTGGTTTGTCCTTGTAAAATCCTCCAGAGGGGTTTATAGAGCTGTTACTGTGAGCGTCAGCAGTGGTACAAACCTGCCCAAGACACCCCCTCTTTTCCAGCTTGTTTTCTTTCCTGGGCATGAGGAATGTCAGAATGGGCCTATCAGTGGCTGCAGAGGAAGAGAGGTTTTTGTTCACTGAAGTTGCCACTGTTCGTAAAACTGTCTCCAGGATTTGGTGTTGGCCTGGAGCTTTTGCTGCAGAAGGTAACCCAGTGGGCCATTAGCTAGCCTGTCATTTGGTGGTGCTGGATGTGGGTAGATTTAGGATTATGGCTGTAGGTCCCTATTGTGATTTAGTGCCTGCTCTTCATACATACACTAGAACTACATGCTGAGGGAGATAGAACTTGTGGGATGGCAAAGTATTATTCTTCAGCATAATGTTAATGCTTAAGAATATGAACATGCTACTCCATGTGTGGAGCATGATGCCACTCTGCTGTCTCTCCCCACATGCCTGTGTGGTGGAAAGAATAGGAAACACAATACCACAAACTTGAATAATTCATACTTCTGTAATTGGGGCAGAGTTGGAGGATGGAAAAGATCCTGTTACTTCTAAGAATAGTTTATATTAAAAACTCCCTTTCTCCTCATTAATCTCTGAAGTTCGAAGATTAAACTTGTTATGTGCTGATGGATATTTCACTCATTTACTGTTGGTGTTGGCTTTAATTAATCCCATTGCTCTGCTCAGTTGAATTACAGTCTTACTGTACAGGCATGATTTTTGTTACTTGAGCAGTTTCCCCTTTCTATTCTGTAATTAAGAGAAGCAAGATAGGGCACATGGAAGAGTTTTGTAAAAGGTGGTGCCATCCATGTGTAGGTTGTTTCATTTATAATCTTTGTTGAAAATTACTTGGTGCTCAAGTGCTTTCAGTTATAAAAAGCTGCTGAGTAAGAAAGTCATGTGTATGTGTCTTCATTTGTTTTCCTTTTGACACTAGGAAACAATTGAGCTGACAGATTAGCTGTCTGAAATAATACCACCTTTTGTTCATCTATTTCAGAATCATAACACGCATCTTTGTAATCCCAGGAATGCAGTTTTGAGTTACCAGTGTTGGAGCCCTTTTGAGTTGCAGCACATGCAGCCTGTAGTTTAGTTGGCCTGTCTTCAGGGTCCTCTCTCAGGACATCTCCAGGCCTGTTTGCTTTGGGAACCCCTGTGTGAGCATCCTTCCCTTGTGCTTGTGAGGGCTGAATGCCCTCCCTGGCCTGTGGCTCTTTCCGCTTGCCTTCCAGACCCCCATATTCCCTTTGTTCACCTTGAGGCAGTGCTTATTTTTGATCCATGACTGTTTGTGTAAAGGTTTCCTGTAAAGGGTAGAACTATCTTTTCTGAATGTATGGGTTTTTTTCTCTGTTATTGCTTGCCTATTTTGAAATAGTGAAGTCGAACATGAGTCACCTGGCTGTCGTCCTTAATGTATGGAGCTGCAGTGTGGGTCTCTTCTTTCTCACTGTTTCCCCAGATGGGAAACTTGAGCATATGTTTATGAGCACTCTGTTTTAGTGAGTATTTGAGTGGTTACTGTGACCCAGGTGCTAGATTTCTAAGAAAGGCTCCTGTGTTTTCCTTAAGTCTTAAGAAAAGACCCTTATTAACTGGGTACTAGTATCTCCATTTTGGAAAAGGAAGCTGACACCCAGAGAGCTCAGTCACTTGAGCAGGGACGCAAGGCAGCACCTGGCTCCAGAGTCCACGTGCTCTCTCTTTTTTTCCAAGATTTTATTTTTAAGTAATCTCTACACCCAACGTGGAGCTTGAATTTACAACCCCGAGATCAAGAGTTGCATGTTCCACTGAATGAGCCAGCCAGGCACCTCCCACATGCTCTTGACTTCTGTTCTACAAGCTATGGAAGGAGGGAATCTGCCACGTGTAGATGGTTAAGATGGTACATAATGTGCACAAGGTAGACTGCAGGAGTGCTTTCTGAGAGGTATAGGCCGGCCACTCTGGAGGAAGAGAGACCTTGCACCTGTGAGCACAGGAAAGGAGCTGGCATTTTGGCTGGTCCATCTGAGGACAGCTGAGGCCTGGGTGGAGATCTGGACTGTTCTGCAAGCAAGCACCTGTCCCTTGGAGGCACTTAACTGGGGTGGGGAATGGTCAGAGGAGGGTCATTACTCTGGCTGGGCAGATCCCCTTTTCATCTGGGCATCTGGTCATTAAATGCAGTGCTACTCTCCTGAGGAGTCTCATGAAGAAATTTACATGAGTAGAATTAAACTTCACCTGCCTTGATTTGGTTTCACCTCCATTTTTTCCTTGCTACTCCAGTGAAAGTCTGAATACAGAAGATGGAGTTTGGGCAGTCAGTAAGCTGGAGTAAACTTCATCTTTAGCCCGTGTGCCCCAAGCTTGTTAAAGCAGGGGCGTGAACTGGATGATCTCTTAGGATTATGGTGAGTCTCTGTGTCTCAAAGTGCCGCTTATTATAGGGTGCAATTGAGTTCCAGCTCATGGGTGCTTATTTCCCACTTAGGGACTCTTGTTTAAAGGGAATTTCCTGCCTTAAGCAAACAGGCCAAATTCTGCCAGGGTGTGTGTAGGACTTACTAGGTAATCAGGCACTGTGCTATCTATATTCTGTGTGTGCAGTGAAGATTCAGTGGTGAATAAAGGTATTTTCCATGTCTGTATGCCATGTACAATTAAAGTGCATGTATAATTAATGACTGGGGCAGAGTAAGGCAAGTGTTTAAGGGGTCCTAATATGTCCAGTGGTGGGCAGTGGCTCAGTGCTAGAAAGGTGGTAATTTATTTAATAAGAGTGCTCTGAAGAAACAGATCATTTTACTTTTAAAACCTTTCTTTGACTTTGTAAGATGACAAATGATCTCATTGAGTAAGAGTTTGGCTCTGAGTGAGAAAAATCCAGTCAAGAGAAAATGGTACAAGTGGTTAAACAGGCTTCATGCAAAGCTAAAAACTAGACTAGTAAGCTAGTTGGAATATGATCAAAATGTACTAGATTTATTGCAGCAAAATTCTGCTGCTCTAAAACCCCACTGCATATAGGCTAAAGCCCAAACTCCCATCCTGTGGTACTCTGGGCCCTAGCTTCTGTGACAGACTGCTGTCCCATGTCTTTGATTCTTTGCTTTTTCTAGACACCCCCCTCCCATCTTTCACGGTCCAGTTTGGATCTTATTTTACCAGTGACCTACCCAGTGGGGCTTAAACTCACGACCCTAAGATCAAAAGTCACATGCTCTTCCGACTGAGCCAGCCAGGTGCCCTGTGACCTACGCAGTTTTTAAAGCAGTGCTGTCCTGTGGAACTTCCTGCAATACTGGAAAATCTTGAGTTGCTGAGTTATCCCATCCAGCACTGTAGCCACTATCACCATGTGAAAAGTGTGCCTGACTTGACAGGTTTTAGAGAAGATAGGCTTATTTTAGTCCCCTGGTGCTTGTGGTTGAAACTGCCTTGTAGGCAGGTGGAGTGCAGTTCTGGAATGCAGGGGCAGACCTAGGCCAGAAGTGGGGACTTTGGGCATTGCCGGGAGGGTGGGCGAGGTCTTCTGGGACTGTGTGGAGAGAGAAGAGGGAGGGGCCTGGGGCTACATGTAGAGTGCGAGGACAGTCAGGAGCTGAATCCTGATTTGTGGAGAAGGGCAAGTACCTTGCTCCCATCCCCACAGGAGGTTGGAAATGGAGTCCCAGCAAGGTTCCAGGCTAGAGAAAGCCAAGCCTGCATAGCCTAAGAACTCAGGTGGAGAATTAACCTTCATCAGCTCAGGGAAAGGGCTTTTCCTTTGAAAACTATCCATTGTGGAGTGAACTCCAGTTACTTAGGTAAGTATGGTATTCTCCAATCTCTGCCCTTCTGTTTTTATGGCCTAGAAAATTCCCTGCGCCTCCTTGGAATTTGCTTTATCTAACAGCTTTCATTTCATTCATTCCATATATCTCCCTCCTTACCCATTTTGTGAGCAGAGCTTTGGGGGAGGGCTGGTGCATTTGGCCCATTATCTTTGGGTGTGGAGAATGTGAACAAAGCCTGAAGCAGGGACTGAAGCCTGAGCTGTGGTTATAGAAAGTGCCAGTGGTGGGTCTGCCTGAATTGAGTCAGCTGAACCAGGTGGATGAAGCCTGCCCTCAGAGCTTGTGTTAGTGCGCTGCAGACCAGACCTCAAGGCCCATTGGGTTTACTCTGTGATTACATTATGAAATGTGCAAAGTTAATACCAAATCATAATTTACTAATAGTATGATTAATAGAGTTTATTGAGCACTTACTTTCTGTTGCATCCCATTTGACACTTACACCAGCCCTGGGAGGGACAGTCTTATCTCCATTTCTAAGTTGAGGAATCTTTGGTGAAGCCATCTGCCTCACCCCCCCCAAAAACATAAAAGTTTATCATCCTAATGTTTTTAAGTATGTGCACGTTGTTTTGCAATAGATCTCTAGAACTTTTTCATCTTGCAAAACTGAAACTCCATTTAACAACTCTCTTTCCCCTTCCCTCCAGCCCCTTGGCAACCACAACTACTTTGTTTCCAAAAGTTTGACTATTTTAGATACCCCACATAAATGGAATCATGAAGTATTTGTCTTTTGTCACAAGCCTATTTCACTTAGCAAATGTCTTCCACGTTGTCACATATGAGAGGATTTCCTTTTTTAAGGCAGAAAATATCCTATTGTTGGGGTGCCTGGGTGGCTCAGTCTTTAAGCGTCTGCCTTCGGCTCAGGTCATGATGCCAGGGTCCTGGGATCGAGCCCCACATTGGGCTCCCTGCTCCACGGGAAGCCTGCTTCTCCCTCTCCCACTCCCCCTGCTTGTGTTCCCTCTCTCGCTGTGTCTCTCTCTGTCAAATAAATAAACTCCCTAAAAAAAAAAAAAAGAAAATATCTTAACCGTACATACTTTTTTTTTAAAAAAGATTTTATTTGAGGGAGAGAGAACATGAGAGGGGGGAGGGTCAGAGGGAGAAGCAGACTCCCCGCTGAGCGGGGAGCCCGATGTGGGACTCAATCCTGGGACTCCAGAATCAAGAGCCGAGCTGAAGGCAGTTGCGTAACCAACTGAGCCACCCAGGCGCCCTCTGTTGTACATACTTGCCACATTTTCTTAATCCAGTCGTATGTTGATGGACATTGGGATTGCTTCCCCTTCTTGGCTTTTATGAATAGTGCTGCAGTGAAATGAACGTGGGTTTGCAAATAGCTACCTGCCTACTTTTGAACATAGGTTTCTTTTTTTTTTTTTTAAGATTTATTTATTTGTCAGATTTTTTTTTTTTTTTTAAGATTTGTTTGTCAGAGAGAGAGGGAGCGGCAGGGCAGAGGGAGAGGGAGAAGCAGGCTCCCCGCTGGGCAGGGAGCCCAACTCAGGACTCCATCCCAGGACCCTGGGATCATGACCTGAGCTGAAGGCAGGCGCTTAACCGACTAAGCCACCCAGGCATCCCTGAACACAAGTTTCAATTTAGAACTTGGATGCAGAAGCCTGCTACAAAATTCCCATGTCCTGTTTGCATGCTGAAACTGATCTGGGATTTTTTAGTCAGCTGTGAAAAGTGGACACAAGGGTACAAGGAGGGAGATGGTGCAGCGGGGGGTCCCCTGTCCAGCCAGGTGTTTTTCAAGGCAGCCTAAAAAGAAAATATGTGACTGGTTGCAAATGTAGTGGACTCCACCCATTCCTAGGATCTTATCCTGTCAGTTACCCCACAGCCTTGGCTTCCTAACCTAACCCACTAACGACATTTTCCATGGCAAGTAGCTTGACTTATGTTTTCATTTCAGCTAGTGTAATCCTGAAAAGGCTCACAGAATCACTGTAACTTAACATTTCTCTGTGCATTGCCTCCAAATACGACCAGAGCAGCTTAACGTTTGAAATCCTTTAAGTGGGATAGCCCTTACCCAACTTATGATCAGATAGATGTAGCAGAGGTGAGAGGTGCTTCCAGCATCAGTCTTGGGAGGCTCTGCCTTTCCCTGCATTCTGTGTCCTGTGACTTATGCCTGGACAACTTGGATTGCTTCATCCTCCCTCCCGTCCAGTGCAAGCACCACCAAATGCCACCTGTCCTTGGAAGGCGAGCATAGAGCCTTAGGATAAATAAACTAGACAGCTTGCTCCCCCAAAAGGAAGCAGCTTAGATTTTTTTTTTTTAAGATTTTTATTCATTCATTTGACAGAGAGACATCGAGAGAGGGAACACAAGCAGGGGGAGTGGGAGAGGGAGAAGCAGGCTTCCCGCTGAGCAAGGAGCCCGGCGCAGGGCTCGCTCCTGGGACCCTGGGATCATGACCTGAGCCGAAGGCAAGATGCTTAACGACTGAGCCACCCAGGCGCCCCAGATTTTGATTTTTACTTTTTCAGAAAATCTGGTCACATTCTTATAAACGGGACCATCCATTCATCAGTTCATGGACATGTCAGTTTCTGCTTTTTGGTTCTTACGAAAAACGCTACTCTGAAGTTTCACATGCAAGTTTTTGTGTAGATGTGTTTTCCTTTCCTTTGAGTATATAGCTTGGGGTGAAACTTCCTCCTTATATGGTAACTATGCTTAATCTTTCCAGGAACTGCGTACTGCTTTCCAAAGTTGCTGCCCTATTTTTACATTCCTGTCAGCAATGCATGAAGGTTCCAGTTTCCCTCCATCCCTGTCAGCACTTGTTATCTTTCTGATTGTAACAAATTCCTTTTCAGCCTAGCAGAATTGAAGTAGTTTCAGCTTTTACTTCTTACTTTCTCCCTTTTGATCTTCCGGATAAGCAGCAATTGTAGGATACTTCTGCCCAGATGAGTCTTGTCATATGACATGCCAGTTACAAGACACTGTATGCAGATCTGAATGCATGGTATTTTCAAGAGGTTGAATTTTAAGTTGTATCATGGGACTTATTTCTGTGAACTTTTTTTCTAGTGATGTCTTAATTCATCTTTTAGGTAATACAGTGTTGATGTCTTCAGGTGAGGGTTCCAGTCCACATTCTCCCTTCCAGTTTTTTACTCACAGGTGTGCACGTGTACCTGAGGCTAAAGATTTATCTCAGAACCCATCTTACTCTCTATGCTTGTTGGTGAAACAGCTTCTGGTCCAGGGCAGAGGATGAGGGCTTGATTCATTAAGGATCTTAAGCAGACTGTGCCTCCCAGGTTTTGAAACCAGCCATAACTTTGCAGTCACTCTTTTTACTGTTTAAACAGCAGTTGGCATTCTCTTGTCCTGGTCGTGGCAGGTCTAGTCACTCAGCGGTTTGTTTCATGCTTAGCAGAGGTTCTCTTTACCTCTGCTGCGTTTTACGTTGGCCAATAGAGCATGCTGAAAATGGAATGAACCACATAAGGAGGTAAACAGATGAACTGTGACTAGTGGTATTAAAGCTGAAAATGGACACTCACTGGCATTTGGAGAAATGGGTGGTGATCTGGGACAGTCGGCTTAACCTCTGAGCCTCTGTTTTTCTATCAGTAAAATGGGGTAACAAAAACCCCACCTCCCTCAAATTTCTGAAGATCTGTCTGGGATCAAGTAGCTCTAGTGTTAGTAACAAGCTGCTGCTGTCAGGCATAGCAGAGGGAACATGCTCTGATATCACAGAAGATGCTGTGGATTCAGTCATACATGATTAAAGGTGCAATGATTTGCACTTTAAATCTGAGTGATTCTAATTTCTGTCTTCCAGCTTGAGGAGACCTGGCATGACCAGTTCAGTCACCTCTGCTTTGTGTATACTTCTTTTCCTACCTCATTTCCTTGCCCATCCTGAATTTTGAAGTCACCATCCTTTTTTACTCTGGTCTCAGTTGCATATACCTTTAAAGAGTACATTGTTTAGTCTTACTGTTTTTCAGCTTTATTACCCATGCCAACGCATTATTTGCAGACTTCTGCCACCTCCTCATTTAAGTTCATGCATGTTGTAGCTATACCTCATTCATTTTCACCAGAGTGTGAATGTATCACGATTGGTTCTCATATTGATTTTAAGATATTGTTTTTAAGCAGTTTCACCCCCAACATGGGGTTTAAACTCACAACCCCATGATCAAGAGTTGCATGCTCTACCAACTGAGCCAGGCAGGCACCCTCTTTAGATTTATTTTTATTGAAGGGGGAAGGGAGGGTGGAATTGGTGTCATTAGAAAGCATTGTTGCTATGAGCCTGTATACAAGTGTTTCAATAAGTGCCAGGAGTGGAATTACTGGATCATCAGGGATGCCTTCATACCAAATGATTTTCGGAAACAGTCCCATCAGTTTACCTGCCCACATCCTAAAATGTTGGACCACATTTTCACAAACATTGGCATTAATGGACTGCTTATATTTTACCAGTCTTGATGGATACAAAATGTCATTGTGACTTCAGTTATCAGGGAAATGAAGATTAATTTCTGGCTGAGCATCTTCTTCTTTTTTTTTTTAATTTAACTTAATTTAAATTTGGTTAATTAACATAGTGTATTACTAGTTTCAGTGTTAGAGTTCAGTGATTTATCAGTTGCATATCACACCCAGTGCTCATCACATCACCTGCCCTCCTTGATGCCCATCACCTAGTTACCCCATCCCCCCACCCACCTCCCATCCAGCAACCCTCAGTTCGTTTCCTAGAGTTAAGAGTCTCTTAAGGTTTGTCTCCCTCTCTGATTTCATGTTATTTTATTTTTCCCTCCCTTCCCCTGTGATCCTGTTTTGTTTCTTATATTCCACATGAGTGAAATCATATGGTAATTCTTTCTCTGATTGACTTATTTTGCTTAGCATAATACCCTCTAGATGCAATGATCCACATAGTTGTAAATGGAGAGATTTCATTCTTTTTGATGGTTAAGTAGTATTCCATTTTGTGTGTGTGTGTGTACACACACCACATCTTTATCTATTTATCTGTCCAGTGACAGCTGGGCTCTTTCCATAGTTTGGCTGTTGTGGTCATTTCTGCTATAAACATTGGGGGGCAGGTGGCCTTTGGGATCACTATGTTTGTATCCTTTGCGTAAATACCTAGTAATGTAATTGCTGGATTCTGGGGTAGCTCTGTTTTTAACTTTTTGAGGAACCTCCATACTGTTTTCCAGAGTGGCTGGACCAGTTTGCATTTCCACCAGCAGTGTAAGAGGGTTCCCCTTTCTCCACATCCTCGCCAACATTTGTTGTTTCCTGACTTGTTAATTTTAAGACTGAGCATTTTCTTGTGTGTATTCAGTGTTGTTGTTGAAATGCCTGTTTCTGATTTTTGTTCATTTTCTTTTAGCTTGTTTATCTCTTTTTTTTTTTTTTGAGCAAGTATGTGCATGCACTAGCTGGGCAGGTAGGGGAGGGGCAGAGGGAGGAGGACAGAATCCTAAGCAGGCTCCAGGCTCCATGCCCAGTGTGGAGCCCGACTTGGGGCTTGATCTCACGACCGTGAAATCCTGACCTGAGCCGAAATCAAGAGTCCCATGCTTAACCGATTGAGCCAGCAGGTGCCCCTAGCTTGTTTTATCTTTTTTAATTGATTTGCAGAAGTTGTTTATAGACTGAGTATCAGATCTCTGTGGATAATAGATTTTTTGCAAATATTTTTCCCTAGTTTAGTGCCACCCCCCCATAGTCTTTTGACAAACAGGAGATGTTAATATTAACGTGGGTGAATATATGAATCTTTGTTTTACAGTTAGTGGGAAGAACACTACCTGAAAAATACTCTGTATTTTCTAAAAGTCGTAAGGTTTTGCCTTTCAAATGTATGCCCTTAATTCATCAGGAAATTATTTTTGGGTATAGGGTGAGAAGTTGTGCAGGCTTTGTGACCTCAGATGAATGAATGACATTTCTAGCATCAGCATCCTTGTCCGTGAAACTGAGATCTTAGTCCCTACCTGTGCAAGGTTCTCATGGGGCGGGGGGGGTGGGGTACAGAATCCTAGCACGCTGGGCCTGAGCCTCAGTAAGCATTCAGTAATTGCTCATTGGTCTGAGTCCAACTGCATTCCCTAAGCATGTGGACACTCAGGGAAAGTTGGCACTTCACTGGGAAAGTTGTTTCTTATACATCGCCTGCCAACCACTACAGGCATCGTGGCCAGGCTGGGTTTGGCTGCTCAGCAAATCCTCTGGCAGGGCACTGGCTAGCTTGGAGAATGTTCAGCTGTATGCAAAGCTTGCCTGATTCAGGCAGGTGCTCAAGTCAGTACCAGAGCTAATTGGTGTGATATCTGAAGCATTCTAGAAATGGCTGCTTCCTAGGTCCCTAGTGCAGTCACAAGCCTGGTTCCAAGATACTCTCCTAACCAGGAGCTTCGGGCCTTGAGTGGAGCTTGTTTAGTAACTGACACTGAGTACCTGTGCAGACACGGACATACCTTTGTGTGCTCTGGGAGGTCAGATGTCAAAATGAGGGCTTTGGGAGACCAAAAGGCATTGATGCCAACCCCTGCTCATGGAATTTGTTGCGGTGGATAGTACCCTCTCTGTGAGCCTTTTCCAGTTAGGTTCTCCCAGTGTTCTTGCTGGCATTTTGACCAGGGGCTTTGTCATATACACCTTTTACAGAAGGGACCACTGAGCTGGGCATGTAATAATAAACCATCAAATGTTTCTTGATCCCTCTCAACCCTGTAATGTCCACATTGGAAAACTGGAAATATTTCAACATAAAATAGCTGGGTGTGGTTTGTGAGCTTTGGCCTTTCTTTTTTTTTTTTTAAAGATTTTATTTATTTATTTGACAGAGAGAGACATAGCGAGAGAGGGAACACAAGCAGGGGGAGTGGGAGAGGGAGAAGCAGGCTTCCCTCCAGAGCAGGGAGCCCGATGTGGCGCTCGATCCCAGGACCCTGGGATCACGACCTGAGCCTAAGGCAGACGCTTAACGACTGAGCCACCCAGGTGCCCGAGCTTTGGCCTTTCTTTGTGATGGGTAGCAGTGGCCATCACTTTGCTGTTAAAGGTGACAGGTCTGTATACACATCCCACCAACACTAGGACACAGGATGTGAGGAGAATATTGATTGTGGGTAACCCTGTGTGCTTCTACACATGAAAATGGTTTTGTTTTTTTTTTTAAGATTTTATTTACTTTTAGAGAGATCATGAGCAGGGGGGAAGGGTAGAGGAGAAGTAGACTCCTCGCTGAGCAGGGAGCCCAACGTGGGACTTGATCCCAGGACCCGGAGATCATGACCTGAGCTGAAGGCAGACGCTTAACTGACTGAGCCACCCAGGTGCCTGAAAATGGGTGTTATGATGTGGGGTGACCTTTTCCCTACTTGTGGCTTTTTTGCATTTTTATTGTAAGGACAGTGAAATGTTTTAATCAGAAGACCTCATTCCACAGGTAAAAATGTCCTGCTGCTTGTTCCTTCTGAACCTGAAGGTGTTCTGCTCTTGGCCAGGAGGGAATTGCTTGCTTCTCTGACACTTCATTGTCTAGGAGCCACCTCACCCACCCCTGCCTCTCCCTTTACTAGTTTGGAGATTCAATCAAAACTTTAAAATTGGGGGCGCCTGGGTGGCTCAGTTGGTTAAGCGACTGCCTTCGGCTCAGGTCATGATCCTGGAGTCCCTGGATCGAGTCCCGCATCGGGCTCCCTGCTCGGCAGGGAGTCTGCTTCTCCCTCTGACCCTCCCCCTCTCATGCTCTCTCTATCTCATTCTCTCTCTCAAATAAATAAATAAAATCTTTAAAAAAAAAAAAAAACTTTAAAATTGAGCCAAGGCCCTCTAGGAAGCATTTAGTTTGAAAAATTATTCTACCCAGTAGCTTTGTGTATCACGATAAGTTAGTTGTCTCAAAAGGTTAACGAACTGTACTTTAATCACTCTGGAAAAGCTTGAGTATCAATTTTCCCCCTGCTCTGAGTTTAGGAGTAGTCCTCTTCCTCCTTTGATGTGAGGGCAGGAAATGCTGTGGTCATACAGCCCACAAGGATTTTTGTTACTCTTTTAAGATTGTTAGTCTTGCTGTTTTGCTGTCTTAAGTACAAACCACAAGTCACAGAACCCATTCTTTACCTTCAACTAGAGTTTTCCTTTCGGGAAAGTACTTTTTAACATTTAGTTGTTCAGCAGTGTTCCAGTAGCTCTGATCTTGTAGGAGTCTGAGCTACACAGGTGGATTTCTCTTTCAGAAAATAGAATATTTGGGTTCCCTCCCTGTTGCCCTTAATAACTATGATTGAACAACACTGAACACTTGACATATGGCAGGCACCCTTTGTAAGCCTGCTAATCCGTGGGACAGCACTGAGGGTCGGTCCTGTGAAGCACGGTTCACAGATAAGGAGTCATGAGCCTAACAGTGGCCTGTGTCTCCCAGCTCAGCTCTGGAGCTTGGTGTTCAGACCAGGCTACTCCTGTTTAGCATTTGCAGGTCTGTGTCTGCACTCCTTGCATGGCAGCAGGTCTGAGTCGGGGGGAGCCCACTCTTGGTTTGTTTATTCATTTTCTTAACTTTGCTATAAAACTCACTTTGACAAATGCACTACCAGAGACAGAAACTATTTTTAGCATCCCCCCCTAATTCTCCTTGGGCCTCTTTGTAGTCAGCTCCTCCTCCCATTCCCAGCTCCACACATGGATTTTTAAAACAAGCTCCCCCCAAAATTCTCTGTGCAGCCAGAAATGAGAGCTACCATCTTACAAGCTCTTTGCAGAGCAGTAGTCATTTTTTGCTTATGATCCTTGGTGGATGAGACGCAGAAGTGGGTGGCCACTTGCTTTAAACACAGGTAGCACCAGAATGTTGGGACCTGCTCTGGAGTGGTGGCTGCCTGTTGCTGCAGGAAGGAGGAAGCATTGACGGCATGCCACGGAGTGCACTCATGTTGGGCCACCAAAGGAGCCCTGGAAATGTGTCCCTGTTAATTTGCCTCTCTACATCTTGTCCATATTGGGAATTCTGCCTGAGGTTAGGGCATCTTTTATAGGGAATCCCCAAATTGCTTTTTTTTTAAGCTAGGATTGGCCAAACCTGGATGCCCCAGGTGTCCCATCACCCTCCCATCACCCACTTCTACCAAGGAACTCTTGAGTTGATTACTCGGCTGACTGAGCACATATATCACTGCAAAAGAATTGTGTGACTTAGAGAAAGTTGCAGAACTCTCTAAGGGGAAGATTCTTTTAAAAATTGGGGGGGGTGGACACTGCTCATTCGTGCATAATCACCTTTTTTTTTTTTTTTAAAGATTTTATTTATTTGAGACACAGCAAGAGAGGGAACACAAGCAGGGGAAGTGGGAGAGGGAGAAGCAGGCTTCCCACTGAGCAGGGAGCCCGATGTGGGGCTTGATCCCAGGACCCTGAGATCATGACCCGAGCCGAAGGCAGACGCTTAAGGACTGAGCCACCCAGGTGCCCCCACCTTTTTTTATTTAAGATTTTATTTATTTGACAGAGACACAGCGAGAGAGCGAACACAAGCAGGGGGAGTGGGAGAGGGAGAAGCAGGCTTCCCGCTGAGCAGGGAGCCCGCTGGGCTGGATCGCTGGGCTGGATCGATCAGAGAAGGCAGATGCTTAACGACTGAGCCACCCAGGCGCCTGCATAATCACCTTCTAATAAGATGCTGGGACCTTCTGCTATAAGATAGGCATGTGGATCACAAGTGAGCAGTGTCAGGCTAGAGCCTCGGGTATTCATGCGGGTAGCTGTGGTAGCTGAGCACATTTGCTCCCCAGATGTCTGTGTCTGCAAGTGTTTGTTGTTCCCTGTGACAAGGAACAGCTCTGTGCCAGCAGAGAAGGCTGTTGCTACACTGCTCAAGGCACGGCCCATAAAGGTGACATAGTGATGTGCCAGCAGCTACCCAAGTGCTGGAGTCCTAGGACATTAACCTGGACTGCTTAAGGGATCTCTTAGCAGCGTGGGACCTATTTTCTTTGCTAAGACCTTGGGTGGAGTTGGATTGTGTATTTAACTAGGGATGACTGATTTGGCGGTGTTCTTTCTGTTAAGCTGATTTTCTGGTTGTAGGAAGTAGATTGTTATAATTTAGGTTTAGTTCACAACTGTTAGGGAAGCTGCATACAAGTGCACTTTCGGGACACCTGGGTGGCTCAGTCGGTAAAGCGTTTGCCTTTGGCTCAGATCATCATCTTAGGGTCCTGGGAATCGAGCCCCGCATCAGGCTCCCTGCTCAGCAGGGAGCCTGCTTCTCCCTCTTCTGCTGCTCCACCTGCTTGTGCTCTCTCTCTCTGACAAGTAAATAAATAAAATCTTAAAAAAAGTGCTCTTTCATTCCTTTTTCAGGGAATGAGGGGTGGGGAGTAGGGAGAGGAGTGATGTGACCACAGGCTTTTACGTTAAGAACGCTAGGAAAGCATTTTGCAGGTTTGTTTGTTTTTGACAGCCCTTTGAGTTAACCACAGTCTTGTTACAGAGTTAGCCAAGATTCAGGCAGAAATGAACCAAATACTTCAGCAGTGCTTACAGTAGGTATTTTCTGTTTGTGGACTTCTGCCTGTGTCCTGTGTTTGTGTGTTTTGTAGAGCCCATCAATAAACCAGTGCTTCATAATGAAGTTCAAATTAACTGGGTTGTATGTTGGCCTGCCTGGGGTACCTGTGCTCTGCTGCCTGTGTAGGGCAGACAGAAAGAAACCTTCACTACAGTTGTTGGCTGCCGAGTAACCAGGTGTCTGGCCGCCTGTCGTGTTGTGGCTCGTAGTGATTCTCCCAACTAGCGACACTGGTTCTAACAGAACTTGCTATTGTGCTTCACCTTCATCTTAAAGATGAGATTGTAGAAAGGCCTGATTGGGGAAGGAGACATGTAGACAGCACCCCTTTTTCCCTGCTGCTGGTCCCTTGGGAGTCCAGGGTGTTTGGTTTGAGCCGGGCCCTTCTATTCTGCTGTTACCATTCCATCTTTGATTTCCAACTGAAACGGCTGCTTTCTGCCTCTTACATCATCCCCTGTGATGAGGGCAAGCCTCAGAGGAAATGAGGACACTCCTAGTGGGAGCCCACATCTGTATTCCTTTGTCAGCAGGTGGGGCATTTCCCCCTAGACCTGAACCACGTGCAAAGGCAGAGATCAAAAAGCAGATGAAAAGTCAACATGCTCTGAAAGAGACCTACTGACTATGCAAATAGAAAGTTTCTTATACTTGTCCGGCAGACAAAACAAAGGAAGGTGGTGTGGGAGTGTGTCAGGTTTTGATGAGTAAAAACTTAAGCAAAGGAAGCCCCCCACAAGGCTATTTACAAATTTTGTGAAGGCATAGTTGAGGGGCTCTAAATGCTTCTCTGTGCTGTTCATGCATGAAGATGAGGGGGTGATATATACAAATATATGCTTAGCAACAGAAAAGGGTAATGCTCTCAGTACATTTAGAACTGCCTAAAGAACGGGGCACCTGGGTGGCTCAGTCGTTAAGCGTCTGCCTTCGGCTCAGGTCACGATCCCAGGGTCCTGGGATCGAGCTCCGCATCGGGCTCCCTGCTCGGCGGGAAGCCTGCTTCTCCCTCTCCCACTCCCCCTGCTTGTGTTCCCTCTCTCGCTGTGTCTCTCTCTGTCAAATAAATTAAAAAAAAAAAAAAATGCCTAAAGAACAACTTGGGAAGGTCTCATGCCTCTGCGGCTTGGTCACAGGGTGACAGGTTTCCTTGGCCTTTCTGACCTGTGAAAGTGCCATACTGGTTGCCATGCTTTGTCCTTTGTCAAGATTGTGAGAATGTAACCCAGGGCTGTTACTGTTTTAAATCTTGACATTACCTATTTGTATATGGGAAGGGAAGGAGCTGATTTTTCTTTTTTTTTAATCATTTGCTAGAAGCTGTGCCAACTGCTTTTTTTTTTTAAGTCCTTGCAAAAACACAAGGTAGATATTTAAAAATCCTACAAGAAGAAGGGCCTTGGGCTGAGGTGCCTGCCCAGGGTCATCTGGACAGGATCTGAACCAAGGTCTTGCTGGATCTGAAGTACATGTTTCACCAGGGTAAGAGGAAGTGTCGACCACCATCAGAGACCACTCCCCGTGAAAGGGAGGCAAAAGGGGTCATGTCTTTAGAGAACCGGAGAGCAATCAGTTGTTCTCTAGATTAGAGAAGCCTCTGTCAATACACCTCCTTTGTTAAATGGATTTTCAGAGGATTTGAGAGTAAGTTAGTCTGTCTTCCTTTATTCCCTTGGATTTTCAAATCTTAAATTTAAAGCCTGAGGTTGAGCAGAGTGCTGCTTCAGGAGCCAGAGCTCGGTGCAGTTGAGAGGTCAGTAGACTGTGCATTGGGGTGCCACCTCACTCCTGTGCTGATTCCCTGGGCTCCCTATTGACTTTAGCAGCCATGACATACTCTGCATTACTGCTGTCCAAAGACACATTGGCTCATCTGCAGGCATCCTGCCTTCTTTCAGGGGTTAGGGGGTCTCTGTCCTAGGCTTTAGGTTTTGTGTAACTGGCATTTGTAGTTGGTTTCTGGCTTTCTTCAAACATTTATTGGGACCTTTCAACCTGCTAGGTGCTGACTTGATGCTGTTCATAGCAGTATGAACTTGGAAGAAAAGGAGCAGGCACCATCATAGTTTGGTGGATGCTGTGGTTGCTTCCAATTTCAAATTCCAGTTTTTCATTGCTGGTATATAGGAAAGTTAGCTTTTTGCATATCAGCTTTGTATCTTGCAACCTTGCTATAATTGCTGCTTAGTTCCAGGCAGTTTTTTATTCTTTGGGATTCTCTACATAGACAATTTTGTCATTTGCAAATAAAAAGCTTTATTCCTTCCTTTCTAGTCTGTATCTCTTTCATTTCCTTTTCTTAATTCATTAGGACTTCCAGGACAATGTTGAAAAGGGGTGGTAAAAAAGGACACTCCTGCCTTGGTCCAGATCTTAGGGGGAAAGCATTGAGTTTCAAACTCAGCATTGAGTAGATCCTGTGATTGTGATGAGACAAAATCTGGCCACAGGAATCCTTGAGAAGACCATGTAAGGCGGACTTGATGTGTGTGTGGGGGGGTGGGTAGGGGTAGGGATTCAGGGAAGGCTTTTTGAAGGAGAGGCGTTTGCCAGGTTGCGGTGCTGTGGAGGACATGGTATTCCAGACAGGGAAGGTCTAGTATGTTCAAAGTAAGAAATCAAGAGTGTCAGGGGGTGCCTGGGTGCCTCAGTTGGTTAAATGTCCGACTCTTGATTTTGGCTCAGGTCATGATCTCAGCGTTGCAAGATCCGAGCCCTGTGTTGGGCTCTGAACTCAGCATGGGGTCTGCTTGTCCCTCTCCCTCTGCTACTCTCCCCCTCCCTCCCCTCCCGCCGCATGTGTGCACGCTCACTCTCTCAGTAAATAAAATCTTTTTTAAAAAAGGGTACAATGAGCATATCTGTGAGAGAGAAGGGGAACCTGACTAGAATCCTTGGGCTCCTATCATGTGCGAGGTGCCCTGAGGTGGCAGGGACACATTTTGCGTAGCTACCAGACCACCCCCAGGCTGCAGTCTGAGTTCAGATGTGGCACAGCTTCCTTTGGCAGGCTGGTTCTCTGGGGTGGACAGGGTCTACCAAGGTTGAGCTTCAACTGTATCGCTTGTTGCTTGGACCAGTGTCCCCCTTCATGGCCCCTGTGATTGGTGGCTGACTTGGAGAATCTACACAGCACAGGTAGTGTTATGGTGTTGAATGTTGAGGCAGTTGCGGAAACAGTCACAGCTAAAGAATAGTTTTATCTCTTCCCTTTTTGAAGGTAGACATGTTAATTCTTTGTTCTCTGAATGGCCTCCGGGGTCTAGGATAGCTTGCCCCACACTGTTCACTCTCCTTGACTGCTGTGCTACTTTACCACACAGGGCCCCAAACTCTAGGCCTTGCCCCACACTGGCTCTCTGCATCCTAGGAATCTTGGATGTTAGCCAGGCCCTAGAGCTCCAGGCTCCGAGGAGATCAGCGATTCTGTTCATTTTGGATTAGCCCTGGCACCCAGCCATCATTTACAACATTCTTCCCTGGGAATCCAGCAGAGAAAAATCCCAGGACCTGGCTTGATGTACCTTTGGAACATGAGCCTGTCCTAGGTTGCTGGTTGCCCATGGTATGTTAAGAAGACTTTTCTGCAAGAACAGTGGGAAAGGGGAAATTTCCACACCCAGAAATTAGCCCTGGAATTAATAGCCAACTTTTAGTCCTATTCAATACTAGTGGCAGAATCCTGTCCCACCATTCCTCTTTCCATCCCCTTGGCTTCTGGACTGAAGAGGAAATGAATGGACCCAGGAAATCTCTACATGAGCGTGTTTCCATCTAAGCTGGTGGAGATCACAGTGGAGTGCCTGGTGCCTTCTCTGTTAGATGTGTACATAGAGGTCAGGGTGTCTCCACTGTGAATTGCACGCCCAGACCAGTACCAGTTACAGCTGCAGAAATACAAGCGAAGGAGAACATTCCATTTTGGTGTTTTCATTTATCTTTTACTCAACGCAGAAATGTTTAGCTTCAGATTATGAGCACATTGGCACGAATCACATTTGTGAAAACTCACGGATTCCTGGTATGTCCTGGCATGGTGCCCCATTTCTTGATCTTGATTGTACAGTGGTTCACAATCTTGGCTTGGATATTAGAATCACCTGGGGAGTGTTTGAAAATCCTAATACTTGGCCCCCACCCAGGATCCTTTTCATTGGCATCTCTGTGGGAAGGGGCCCAGGAGTCCATATTTTTTAAGGTTTCCTGAATGCTGTCAGCTATACACTTATGTAAACTGCTGTTTGTACCTGATTTCACCGTGGTCAGGTGCCGAACGTAGAGCATACAGAAGGGGCACAGTGTCATGAGGAGAGACGTAATACTGGGCAAGTTGCAGGCTCTTCTGGGAATGCTTGGCTTATTTATTTCCACCCCTGGGTTTTTTCTTTGCTATCTTCACTGCTGAGCACCATCTTCTTAGTCTGGGGACTTGAGGGAATGGTGGTCTGGTTTATTAAGACCCAGTTGACTGTTTTGGCTACATTTGGGGCCTGCTGAAATCTGGGAAGTGGGGCCCTGACTTAAGTGCTGAAGCTATTTCTGCTGTTCATTTGAGATGGAAAACTTTCTGAAGTGAATCTTTGCCCTGGGGTAAAAAGGGGTGTGGCTTCAGCAATGTTCATAACAGCACTCTTCACAGAAGCCAAAAGGTAGAAGCAACCCAAACGTCTCCTGGCAGATGAATGGATAAAGTATGGCATAGCTGTGTAATGGACTATTAGTTACTTGAAAAAGGAAGGAAATTCTGGCACATGCCACAACATGGATGAACCTTGAAGACATCATGCCAAGTGAAATAAACCAGATACAAAAGGACAAATACTGTATGATCCCACTTACATGGGATACCTTATAGAATAGTCAAATTCCTAGAGACAGAAAATGGAATAGTGGGTGCCAGGGGTGGGGGAGGAGGAGTGGGAGTTATTTAAGGCAGAGTTTTGGTTTGGGATGATGAAAAAGTTCTGGAGGGTAGTGTTGATGGTTGCACAACAGTATGAATATACTTAATGCCACTGAGCTGTACACTTAAAAACAGTTAAAACAGTAAATTTTATGTTGTGTATATTTAACCACACACACACACAATTTTTTTATCAAGATTTTATTTATTTATTTGACAGAGACACAGCGAGAGAGGGGACACAAGCAAGGGGAGCGGGAGAGGGAGAAGCAGGCTTCCCGCGGAGCAGGGAGCCCGATGCGGGGCTCGATCCCAGGATCCTGGGATCTTGACCTGAGCCAAAGGCAGATGCTTAACGACTGAGCATCTGCCTCAAGCGCCCCAACACACACAATTTTTTTAAATGAGTGGGTCTTGCCCTCTTCCAGGTAGATAGCTGGGGCCCCCCCTCACTGAGTTTTGATCTTATTCAGCACAGAATAATGAGTGGCGCCTGCACAGGTTGCCTAAGGCTGTTGCCCTCTGCCGTGGCAGTTAAGTTGTTCACTGTTTTTCTTTTGGTAAAACAGCATAGTTGTCTCCTTGCCTGCTATCACATTGCCGCTGGTGCTTCCTTCTCCTGTGCCTTCAACTGTTCCCTCCCCTTTCAGCGGGCTGCCTCTCATCTGGTGTTCTGGGAACAGAGATAAGCCTGCCTTCCCAGTGGTATGAGGCTTTGTGGTGGCCCTACCCAGTGCCACTCTCCTAGGACTTCAAGTGTCCAGGAACCCCTCTCATCAACCATTCTGGTAGAGCTAAACTGATGAGTTTCAGGTTTATTTTTTATTATTATTATGTTAATCACCATACATTACATCATTAGTTTTTGCTGTAGTGTCCCATGATTCATTGTTTGCATATAACACCCAGTGCTCCATGCAGAACGTGCCCTCTTTAATACCCATCACCAGGCTAACACATCCTCCCACCCCCGTCCCCTCTGGAACCCTCAGTTTGTTTCTCAGAGTCCAGAGTCTCATGGTTCGTCTCCCCCTCCGATTCCCCCCCCTTCATTTTTCCCTTCCTACTATCTTCTTTTTTTTTAATAACATATAATGTTTTATTTGTTTCAGAGGTACAGGTCTGTGATTCAACAATCTTACACAATTCAGAGCGCTCACCATAGCACATACCCTCCCCAATGTCTATCACCAGCCACCCCATCCCTCCCACCCCCCACCACTCCAGCAACCCTC
>NC_138369.1:8895057-8943691 GCF_054177405.1 Leptonychotes weddellii | reverse complement strand
TAATATTCCATTGTATATATATACCACATCTTCTTTATTCATTCATCTGTCGATGGACATCTTGGCTCTTTCCATAGTTTGGCTATTGTGGACATTGCTGCTATAAACATCGGTTTGCACGTGTCCCTTCGGATCACTACATTTGTATCTTGGGTAAATACCCAGTAGTGTAATTGCTGGGTCATATGGTAGCTCTATTTTCAACTTTTTGAGGAACCTCCATACTGTTTTCCAGAGTGGCTGCACCAGTTTGCATTCCCACCAACAGTGTAGGAGGGTTCCCCTTTCTCTGCTTCCCCGCCAACATCTGTCGTTTCCTGACTTGTTAATTTTAGCCATTCTGACTGGTGTGAGGTGGTATCTCATTGAGGTTTTGATTTGGATTTCCCTGATGCTGAGTGATGTTGAGCACTTTTTCATGTGTCCGTTGGCCATTTGGATGTCTTCTTTGACCTCAGCCGCACAGCAAGTTCTTCCTAGAAACATGGCCAAAGGCAAGGGAAGCAAGGGCAAAAATGAACTATTGGTGGTACTTCAAGATAAAAAGCTTTTGCATAGCAAAAGAAACAGTCCACAAAACCAAAAGACAACGGACAGAATGGGAAAAGATACTGGCAAATGACATTTCAGATAAAGGGCTAGTATCCAAAATCTATAAAGAACTTACCAAACTCAACACCCAAAGAACAAATGATCCAGTCAAGAAATGGGCAGAAGACATGATCAGGTTTATTTTTTAGCTTCAGTTTTTACATTGGTATCCAGAGTTCAGCTAATTTTGTTTTGAGTTAAAGAGGAGTTTGTTATTCATTGGTTTTTCTGTTGCAAAGTCAGTTTTGAGTGGTGCTTCCATTGGCCCCCTTAAGCTCTTGGCATCAATTGTAGATGGCTGTTGAAAGGATGCCTGGGTGTGCACTGGGCATAGTGGTCTGACATGAGCCAGCCTTTCCAAGGGCACTGAACATCAAGAGGAGGTGCTCCTTCTCCTGCCTTCCCAGTGCTGAGAAGAGAGCACCTCTCCTTCCTTTGCTGGAATCTGCTTGGGCCTGAAATTGTGAAACCTGGGACTTAGCATGCTTTCAGTTTGGGGTGTCTGGGCTTTTGAGAAAACATCTGTTTTCTCATGTGCTCACGGTGCCTTATTAGGCAAACAGCTTTCCACATAGTCCATTGTGTAATCCAAATAATGCCAAGGGCTTCTGGGGCCAGGGTTCCAGCAGCAGAGAGAGACCCTTGGGGTATAGAGAAGTCACCAGAGTCTGCAGTGAAGGGTGGGGGTCGTGAAGGCATCTCCCCAGATAGTTGTGATGTGAAGCTCTTTTGCCTTCAACACATAGGAACTGTGAAACCTCTGAGGATTCTGGGATAGAGAGAAGACCAGGTCATTAAGTGGCTTGTTGTCATAACTGGGAGACTCTTGGGGCGCCTTGGTGGCTCAGTCAGTTAAGCGTCTGCCTTCGGCTCAGGCCATGATCCCAGGATGACTTCCAAGTCAGGCTCCCTGCTCAGTGGGAAGCCTGCTTCTCCCTTTCCCTCCGCCTGCCGTTCCCCCTGGTTGTGCGCTTGCGCTCTCTCTCTCACAAATAAAATCTTAAAAAAAAAAAAAAATAATAACTAGGGGACCCTTTTTTGGCCTGCTTTCCTAAGTTAAAGATGGAGCATATTTATGAAATGAAAAATCAGGACTTGGTCAGCTGAAGAGCTGTCATTCAGCTTACAATTGTGGCATTTATTTATTTAGGGAATCATTTAGTAACTACCAGTAAAATAACCGGTGTAGTGAAAGGAATTAGCATCTTTCCAACTGTAACAATGTAAACCTAGGGTTTGCTGTCACTGTAACCTGCCTGAGGTGTAAAATCTAAGGACCACCTGACTGACACTTGACTGTGCAACAAAATGTGTCTATACTGGTTATAATCAATGTCTAGGCTAAAAGTAAAGTTGTGATACAGAACTGGCTTAATGAGCTGTGTTGTCTTGTATGTAAATTATCAAAGGTAAATAAATTCTGTCCTTTTTCGTTGTCTTTAAAGATGATAGTGTAAAGATGGTATCACTGAATGGAAGCTGCAATTTTAAGTAAGCTACAGGCCCCTGTGTATATAGCAGATACATATATCTGGGGAACCAGCTTTAGAGTGTTTTACACATGAAAGAGGTTTCCGTGGAGAAAGTTTGTTTTCGGGGCACCTGGGTGGCTCAGTCGGTTAAGTGTCTGCCTTCAGCTCAGGTCATGGTCCTGGGATCCTGGGATCAAGGCCCATGTCCCCACTCCTTGCTCAGCTCCCTTTTCCTTCCTCTGCCCTTCCCTCTGCTCATGGTCACTCGCGCTCTCTCTAATAAATAAATAAAATCTTTAAAAATAAATAAAATAAGTAGTATTTTTTTTTTTAAAAGGTTGTTTTCTGGGTGGACTGGTATCCCATTTAATGCATAATACGGAGGAAATGAGATCAGAAACCACAGAACCTCGCTTGTGAAAGTCCCAAGAGATTCCTTTAAAAACTTAAAATTTTTTAAAAAGCCCCAATCTCATGTGCCCCCTGCTCTTCTTTTTCTGTAGTATACCACATAATTTTAGTTGTCATTTTCACTCTTGATTGTCCCCAACCCCCCACCCGTGGGCTGAAATGGGAACCCGTGACTGCAGGTGTCTTTGCTGAACCCCAAGAGCGTTCAGTGTTGCAAGATACATAGTTTGTTGAATGGCTGAATCCGAAATCCACAGTTTTTATCTAAACCAACAAATGATGGGGTATACCCACTCATTCCTAGGGTCCTGTTTCTTGGTCAGCCAGGAGTTGGTTTTCAGCCTGTTCACCTCAACACCCATCTCCTTATAGACCCATTTATAGACCCGTGCCAAAACATACATACTAGCACATAAACAGATACATATTAGCATGTATCAGCAAAGGGGGGCAGCAAAAGTCAGAAGCAGAGCAGGCCAAGTAGGTACTGTTTATGAGAGGAGGAAAAATATTCAGATTACAGGAGCAAAGCTAACAGAAGGAGCCCTTACCAGAACCGCTTGATTTGGGGTTTTGCAGGGTCCAAAGTGCCTTTACGCCTACCTCTTTCCATCTAGGTCTTGCTGTGGGACTGTTACTTCTGTAATGCAGTAAGACTTTTTTTCTTTTTCATTTATAAAGAACACTTTTTAAAACCTCTCAGATCATACCTTGGGTTGAAATCAAATCTAGAGATAGTGAACCTGATCCATGAGGGACCTTGTGTCTATTGAGGGGGAGTGGAGCTTACATTTTCATAAATATGGGTCAGTATGAAAATGGAACAAATCAGAAACGTGACAGCTGTGGACCTGCAGCCGGAAGGAGGCGTGTGTGTGCGTGCGTGCGCGCGTTTTGAGCTTGATCACCTCTGGGGTGTGCTAGGGTGGGGGCAGAATTACGGTGCGTCTCAGTGGGAGGGCAGCCTGGCCAGGTCAGTTGTGTTTGCCTCCAGGATCTTCCCTAGGGCTGATGTTTATGTTTGTGTTGTGTGAATGAGTGAAATTCCTTTCTCTGCCAGGCCTGCAGCACATCTGTTTGGGTGGTGGTCTAGGTATACTTGAGGTACTTGCACCCATTTATTATTAAAGGGATTTGAGTTTGAACTGGATTTGATGGGGATTTTTCTTCAGCACCCATGGTGCATTTCTTCACCCAAAAGTATAATGCATTTTGATGCCATTTCTATAGCAACTGGTGAACTCCAAGGGAACAAATTCTATTTTTGTGCTCTAACATGGTAACAGGATTAGTGAAGGCACATAGAAAATTCCATTATAAGTCAGTGCTGCATTTTGAAGAGAATTGAAGTGGTCCAGTACTAAATTTTTAACATTAACTCCATTTGAATACACTTGTAATAATCTGCATGTCACTCAACTTAGTCTCTGTTTTAAATGTCATTAGGTTTTGTAGGGTTGGGAGGGGATTGATGGGAGCTTATTTTTAATCCCAAATGGGTCCTCAGTAAAGTCTTAAGGACCTCGGGCGCCTGGGTGGTTCAGTCGGTTAAATGGCTGCCTTCGGCTCAGGTCATGATCCCAGGGTCCTGGGATCAAGCCCCACATCCGGCTCCTTGCTCAGCGGAGAGCCTGCTTCTCCCTCTCCCTCTGCCTGCCTCTCTGCCTACTTGTGCTCTCTCTCTGTCAAATAAATAAATAAAATCTTAAAAAAAAAAAAAAGTGTTAAAGGAGCTCTACTCTCAAGGTTTCAAAAGCACCTTGTTCACATGCCTTGTGTTCAAGTATGTGACACCCTCCCCCAACCTGAGCCTGCAGGTCAGGTGTTTTTTGTTTTGTTTTACTTGTCTCCCCTGCCTTTAAACCAGATCTCTCCTAGAGACAAAATAAAACAAAAAAGTGAACTCCTCTGCTGTGGACCTGAGAAAGATCACTTCCTCAGGAATTCTTCCCTGACTTGAGCCCCTTGCTGGGGTGCCAGTGGCCCCCTGGGAGGTAGTGCCCTGTACCTTCCTGTCTGCTGGGAGGGCAAGGAGCTAGTAGTGGGTGACCTCCTGTTGGGAGTGGGTGGTCCAGTGCCCCAGCGAGCACACTTAGCTCCCATTGCTCGTGAGCCACACCTTTCTTTGCTTCCAAGCTCTTGGTTTCATCAGATTGAGCTCTCCTGATAGTGGTTTGGGGTTGGGGAAATGATACCCACCTATTTTCTGATTTTAACTCAGTAAGAAGCCTAAGGTTTCCACTGGAGTGGTTTAGAGACCTTTGGGATGAAGCATCTCAATCCTCACTGGCTCCAGGCAGTTGTGTCTGAACCTGGAAGCCGGGGGTGGGGGGGCTGGGTAGGGATGTGGGGGAGCTGAACAAGGGCAGCCAGAGGTAGAAGAAAGGGAGAAATTCTGGTGTGGTTCTGCACTTTGGTTTCCCCTAGTTGTTGAGGACAGAGAGACTGTAGCTTCTGTTTAGCTTCTCATGTTTAGGCCTTGTCTGTTGCAGCCACCTTGAATGATAGGGACCTGGGCAGTTGTTTTTGCCAGAGTGTGGAGGGCTGAGGACTCTGGTGCCTGTTCCTCTGACCTTTCTCTCCCCCCAGCAGATGGTACTGTTGCGTGTTCTCCTCGCCAGTGAAAGAGCTCATTCATGCCATTCACTGAGGGTGGACTCAGAGCTCTGCCCTCCTCCATCTGCTGGGGACAGGACCCACCACCCAGCTTGGAGGCCGCCCTCATGTGTTGACTTCCTCACATTGGCCCGATGCTGGGCACTGTCCTGGGTAGCATCAGCTGCTTAGCGGCCAAATCTGAACAGGGAAATGCAAAGTCTCTCTTTGCTTCTACGCCAGCGAGAGGAGCCACCTGAGTTTTTTTGGGGGGGGCGGTGGTGCTAAGGGCAGTGTCAATAGTCCAGGCTGAATTCTGCATTGTGTCTCACAAAACAGCTTCTGGGAAGGAGCTAAGTTTATGGCTGGATCCTGCATGCCAGTCCCCTCCTAGTTATGAGGAGCCTGGGGGCCCAGGATCACGTTTTGCCCAGGCTCTAAAACCTTTGGACGTTACTTTCACATCTCGCCTCTCCCTTTTTTTTGTTTACCTTGGTCTAAAACTCTCCTTTAGGATCTGTTTTTTCTAGGATGGTTTCCACTTCCTCCCCTTCCATATTACTATTCAACTTTCAGAGGACAAACACATTTCTCCCAGTCCTCTGGTTAAGTTGCCTGCAGCCTGATTGAAAATCTCAGGAGCAGCGGTGGTACCTGAGACCACATGACCCACGCCTTGTCTCTAACTTGCCTTGCAGTGTCCCCATCCAAGAGGCTGCAGAGTTCCCCCTTCTCCCTCCCTCCCCAGCGGGGACTTCAGTTGACATTCTTCTGGGTACTCTCTGGACACAAAATTTCCGGAGTGGTCTCACTCAGCCCTGTTACTCAGCTGCTACTCTGCTGTGCTCCTATTCCCTGGCAAACAGCTTTTTACCAGAGACAATTTGTCTTGTGATGGTTTGCCAGTTGAGGTTAATCCTGGATTCTCCCTTGACCTCGACAATTGGGATTCAGCCTCTTTAATTGTCTCTGAGTCTGACCCCATCCTCTGCTCTTTTTTTGGTCTTGTTTTGCTCCTACAATAAATAGCCTCCATGTTAAACTTGCTCTCCACATACCACCCCCCCCCCCGCCCGTAATGTTCCCAAATTGTGGGATGCCTAAGTTAGGTGACTAGCTAGACCAGGGACTGGCATTCCCCGTGGGAGGAGGGCACACTTTGCCCTTCAGTTTCTTGCAGTCCTGCTCACGCTGAGGAGAAAGTCTCACCACGTGCTAATCTCCCTTGGTGCAAATTGAGCGCAGCTCAGACTCGGGCCAGCAGCCACTCCAGTGATGTTATTGTCATTGTACTTATTTTTACACTGGCTTTCTCTTCATAGCAGCTGGTGCTGGTTTTTAAGTTAGTGACTTTTTTTTTTTCTTTTAATTTCTTATGTTTATCAGTGCACATGTTTTTTGTTTGTTTTGGTAAATCTTTTGAAAGTAAATTGCAGATGTGATTTTACCTCACGTACTTTGGCAAACATCCCTTTAAGAATAAGGGCATTTTCTTGGAAAGCAGAGACTATATGTCCATGTTCGTAGCAGCATCAGTGAAAATGGCCAAAAAGGTAGAAGCAACCCAACTGTTCATGGATGGATGAATAGATAAAACAAATGTGGCCTAGTCATACAAAGGAATATTTATTCAACCTTAAAAAGGAAGGAAATTCCCACACAGGTCACAACATGGATGAGCTTTGAGGACATTTCGCAAAGTGAAAGAAGTCAGTCGAAAAAGGACAGACTGAATGATTCCACTTACATGAGGTACTTAGAGTAGTCTGATTCATGGAGACACAGTAGAATGGTGGGTGCCAGGTGAAAGGGAATGGAGAGTTAGTGTTTAATGGAACAGTTTTGGTTTTCCAAGATAAAAAAGTTCTGGAGATGGATGGTAGTGATGGTTGCACACCAGTGTGAATGTACTTAGTGCCACTGAGCTGTACATTTAAAAATGGATAAAATGGTAAATTTTATGAAAAGGCTGTTTTACCATAATGAAAAGATTTTTTAAAAAAGATTTTATTTATTTGACAGAGAAAGAGAGCAACAAGTAGGCAGAGCGGCAGGGAGAGGGAGAAGCAGACTCCCTGCTGAGCAGGGAACCCAATGTGGGGCTTGATCCCAGGACCCTGGGATCATGACCTGAGCTGAAGGCAGACGCTTAACGACTGAGCCACCCAGGCGCCCTATTAATGTTTTTTTTAATGTTTTCTTTTAAATAAATACATTTAAGTTTGTAAAAAGCAAGTTGACTTTTAAAAAGATATTGTGTATTATTTATTATTTTTTAAGATTTTATTTATTTATTTTGGGTAGAGCACAGAGGGAGAGGGAGATGGGGAAGCAGACTCGCCTGCTGAACAGAGAGCCCAACATGGGGCTCAATCCCAGGATCCCGAGATCATGACCTGAGCCAAAGGCAGACAAGACACTTAACCGATTGAGCCACCCAGGCGCCCCAGATTTTATTTATTTGAGAGAGAGCACACTCATGTGCGTGTGCAAAAGAGTGGGGGGAGGAGCAGAGGGAAAGGGACAAGCAGACTGCACTGAGCGTGGAGCCGGACTCAGGGCCTGATCCCACGACCCCGAGATCATGACCTGAGCTGAAATCAGAAGCCACACGCTCAACTGACTGAACCACCCAGGCGCCCCAAAAGCAAGTTGATTTGAAGCACATGTGGATATTTGGGTGATGAAATTGGTAGGTCCGGAACTGACTAGGGTCCAACCAACCCTGAATGTGTAGTGATGTGGGTCCTTGCGGCCCTGGAGCCAAGTTCCTGAAATGCATCCCTGGCTTCCTTTCTAGAAGAGGAATCTTCCAGATGTTTATGTGGTAAGATAGCGCTAATGTCTTAGGGCTCTTGAGCATCAAAATGTGGCTTGTGTGACTGAGGAACTGAATTTTAAAATTTTACTATTGCTTAAATATTGGAGAACTTTTAAGTATGTTTGGAATACTTTGGGTTTGTGAATCTACTTTTTCAGCTGTAAACTTTATGGAATCTAAATGCAGATAAAATATTTTTGGGGGGCGCCTGGGTGGTTCAGTCGTTGGGCGTCTGCCTTCAGCTCGGGTCATGATCCCAGGGTCCTGGGATCAAGCCCCGCGTTGGGCTCCCTGCTCCTTGGGAAGCCTGCTTCTTCCTCTCCCACTCCCCCTGCTTGTGTTCCCTCTCTCACTGTATCTCTCACTGTCAGATAAATAAAATCTTTAAAAATGTATATATTTGGGGGGAATACTTTATGAAAAAATTTAGTTCCTACATTGAGGTGTGCTGTAAGCATGGAGTACACACTTGGATCTCAGACATTTAGTAGGAAAAGAAATGTAAAATGTCCCAGCTTTTTTTTTTTTTTTTAACGATTTTATTTATTTGAGAGTGCATGTGATAGAGACGGTACAAGCAGGATGGAAGGGCGGAGGGAGAGGGAGAAGACAGCTCCCCGCTGAGGAGGGAGCCAACACAGGCATAGCCAATCCCAGGACCCCCAGGAAGGCAGATGCTTAACAGAATGAACCACCCAGGCGCCCCTCCCAGCTTTTTTTTAGTGATTATAAGTTGAGATGGTACTTGGGTTATATTGGGTTCAGTGAAATAATACTATTATACATTCAGTGAAATGTATGGTTAACTTCCACATTTTTATATTAATGTGGCTACTAGAAAATTTTGAATTGAGTTGGCCATATTTCTGTCAGACACATGTAGATATGGTGCAAGTATATAATATCTGCTTTCTCTGTGCAGCACCTCCCACTACCGCCCTCCTCCAGGTCCTCCGCTTACTTCCCTTTCTGGGCTACTGAAGATTTTAGGCCCTCTTGGCTTTTGGTGAATTCTCACTGGAGTCTCTTCCACTTGCTCAGTCCTTCTGTCTTAACAAGGCCTCAGGCCTGTGAGTATATGAGCCCTAGGCACACCTGTGCTCCTCTTCTTAGTGTTAGTCTTAGTGGAAGGGGCTCTGCTACATCTCTCACCTGTGCAGGGTTTGCTGGGGGTGGGGGTGGGGTGGGAGGAACATGAGGTCTGATCTGTGCTCCTGGCTACGTGGGGAAGACCCCTCTGTTCCTCCTCAGTCTAGCTCTTTGCCCCAGGTCCTCAGCAGAGGTGTAGGAGGGCATTGGGACCCCAAAGTGGATAGAGGGGGCACTAGCTTAGCTCAGCTCTATTCCCAGGTGACACAGGCCCAGGATGGAGAGCTGGGAGGGGCTTGGGCCATAAGCTGCCCAGTATGTGGGTCTCCAGCTTTCCCTGTGCACAGCTCGAAAACCACTTAACTAAACCCAGTGCGGGGCCATTTTCACTGAGGAACATGCATGTGTGCACATTTTTATTTATTGTTTATTTTGTTTATTCAGTCATTATGTATGCTAGACCCTAGTTTGAAGCTTCATACGTGACAAATGTTAGTTCCACTTCCTTAAATATTTTTCAGTTTTTTTTTTTTTTTAAAGATTTTATTTATTTGACAGAGAGATAGAAGAGCACAAGCAGAGGGAGTGGCAGAGGGAGAGGGAGAAGCAGGCTCTGCACTGAGCAGGGAACCCGATGCGGGACTCGATCCCAGGACCCTGAGATCATGACCTGAGCCGAAGGCAGACGCTTAACCATCTGAGCCACCCAGGCGCCCAATATTTTCCAGTTTTAATACAAAGGTAGTGAGGAGTTGTGGGGAATGTTGCAAGTTCATTGAGCGATTGTACAGGGGGCAGGTGTTCTGGTTTTTGGTGAGTTGAAAGCTCCTGATGGGTGAGCGGCTCTTATTCCTAAGTGGACACTAAGGACAAGCTGACTGTGTCTGCCAGAATCTGGGATTCTGTGCGACAGAATCTGAGTCTGAGATGCTGGCTTGGCTGCAGCCGAGGCTCTCCTGGGGCAGGGATCACTGTCTGCCGTCAAGGCCCATGCTGCCCGGGGGTGAGCGGCGGGCTGGAGACAGGAGGAGGGGGACGGCAGGTGGGTCCTGCAAGGAGATCAGATATGCATTGTGTCATGTGTCCCTTTTCTCTGTGGTATCTGCATCCCCCCTCCTGTCAGTGTCCGAGTTGGGGCACTTAACCTCTCTGGGTCATTTACTTCAGGGGAAGTTAGGTGGAATTAATGGCAATAAGAGCACTAATTCTCACAAAACAACAGATCCCTTCAAGTTCTTTTGCTTCTTTAGCTGTTCTCTTCTGAAATGATGTGAGTTTTGTCCCTGCTCAGCTCCTTTGCACTCTGAAAGTTACTGAGGTCGAGAGGAGGTTGGTTTATTTAAATCCATCTCAAACTGGGGCACCTGGGTGGCTCAGTCGTTGGGCGTCTGCCTTTGGCTCGGGTCATGATCCCAGAGTCCTGGGATCGGGCCCCGCATCGGGCTCCCTGCTCGGTAGGAGGCCTGCTTCTCCCTCTCCCACTCCCCCTGCTTGTATTCCCTCTCTCGCTGTGTCGCTTTCTGTCAAATAAATAAATAAAATCTTAAAAAAAAAAAAAAAGATTTTATAAATCCATCTCAAACTAACACAGTTAGGTTGTCAGGGCAGGAGTAGACACTGAATGTTTGCTTGAGGGCTGAGGCCTCCCAACAGACAAAGGAGTGGTAAACTTATACTTTACCTGATAGAAGAGGTGCCTGACAGGAAGTCAAGGCTGTGTGGAGCCTTGGCCTGTTTCCCTGGTGCTGCTTGACTCTCAGAGGACCAGCCTTTGTTATATACTCTTCAGGTAGTATCTCTAGTTTTGATGCTGTCAGCTCTCATGACTGATTTCAGTCTTTAGGCCTTGGGTCAGTCTTCAGTTCCTGCTTTGGCAACTGGGGACTTGGGGTCTTTCCAGTTCTGATGTTAACTTTGTCACTTTCTGTGTTCTCATTCCTTTGGGGAAAGTGATGTTCTTTCCCACCTTCACCCATATTATTTGGGTTCTGTACCTAATGAAAACTGAGGCATGGTGAGAAGAGAAGTCATCTTCCTTAGAGTCATTTCCTGAGAGTGCCTGATACGGACAGATGTAATCTTTTTCACAGATTATTGTTTTTTTTTTTTTTTAAGATTTTATTTATTATTTGACAGAGAGACACAGCGAGAGAGGGAACACAAGCAGGGGGAGTGGGAGAGGGAGAAGCAGACTTCCCGCCGAGCAGGGAGCCCGATGCGGGGCTCGATCCCAGGAACCTGGGATCATGACCTGAGCCAAAGGCAGACGCTTAACGACTGAGCCACCCAGGCGCCCCAGATTATTGTTATTTTTTTAAAATTCAGCTTCACAGTGAGTGTCAGAGGGTAATACTGCTGAGGTAAAGGTTACTCACTAGGCATCAGCTCTTCATCAACGTAACTAAGCTCCTGCAGCTCTAAACCCAGAGTCTGCATGTGCCCTTGTCCTTCAGAGATTCAGTTTCTGGCTCCCGGAACGTCTTATGTTTCTGTGTGTCCTCTTGGCCATTGAAGGCCTGGTTTGGCCTTTCCTCTCCGTGAGGGCTCTCAGTGGTCATGGCATCTCTGGAAACACTTTTGCTGGCCCTGTTCCTGATCCCCATTTGTCCCAGTGAGCATAGGTGGGTCCCAGGGACACCTGAGTCTTGCTCTCAGCCACCATGCTACTGATTTGAAGAGAAGGTTAGAGGCAGGATGTGCTCTTGGAAAATCTATCCCACCCCACCCTCTTACCTCTGCTTCCTAGGATATGAAATTGTAGGAAGGTTGATTGGAATGTTGCCTTTCCTGCTCATGGGTCTGTTAATGTGTTGAATGTTTTCCACTTACATACGGCAGACCTAACTGTGTGCTGAGCTGGCATGTTCTGGAACATTTCAGCCACAGGCAGTGGACCACCTCTCCCCTGTGTGGTGCTAGCCGCTGGCTGTGCAGGTTGTTCACCACCTGCACTTCACTCACCTCCTTCTTTTCCCAAAGAGCTTGACATTGGTCACTTGCTTGGAGGTCAACACTACCCTGTTTCCCTGGCGTTTGATGTGCTGGAAACACCATAGTTAATTGTCTTTTTTTTTTTTTTTTTAATAGTTTTAAGTTTTGTTCATGAGAATCATGAACTTGATTTTTGTCCTTTTGTTGGAAATGAGAGGGTTCCAGAGTATACCGTGTGATGTCATCCTCAGAAGCTTTCTGGTCTACACCAGGGCAGCCCAAGACTGTGTATTATCAGCTTAGTTGGGACTAATCCTAGTTTCTCACTCTTGGACTTTTCAAACCTCACTTCAGTAGTTTCACTGGCCTGTGAGAAGTGAACATTGACTCCCACTGTTGGTGCCTTGCAGATTCTTCTGTTTTCCCAGTGTCTGTGTGTCCTTCCTACTGGAAAACCCTCATCTAAGCGAAGGAAGAAGTACCCAGCCTCACACTCTACTTCAGCTTTGCAGTCTGCATGGCTTTGTGGCCATCTCAGAGTTCATCTCTCAAAGCAGGACTTTTCTACGTGAACTAACAATCCTTTTGTATTCCATATTACAGTGTAGGTTAACCTCAGTGCCACATACGGCAGGCACATCAGCTCTTTCGGAAAAGCAAATAACTGGGGGGACGAAAGGTGTAAAAGTGAAGTCAGGTAGAGAAGTTGTGGAGTAATAGCTTTTTTTTTTTTTTTTTTTAAGATCTTTATTCGACAGACAGAGAAAACAAGCAAGGGGAGCAGCAGGCAGAGGGAGAAGGAGAAACAGGCTCCCCGTGGAGCAGGGAGCCCGATGGGGGGCTCCATCCCAGGACCCTGGGATCATGACATGAGCCAAAGGCAGATGCTTAATGAACTGAGCCACCCAGGTGCCCCTCTAACATAACATTTTGCCACATGTGTTTCCCTTCCCTTGACTTAAAACCTAGAAATCTTTGGAACAAAACTATAGCCTGTGGGTCAGTCTGAGTTTTATTGGCACACTGCCACACTCATTTGTCAAGGATTGTCAGTAGGCTGCTTTCACAGTACAGCAGCAGTGGAATGGAATATTGCAATAGATTGTATGTCTTGTACAGCTGACTGTACTTGCTCTCTGGCCCTTTATAGGAAAAATCAGCCTGCCCCTGCTGGAATATGTTTTAGCCTAGCAGTTTTGATCTTGTCTACATCAGAGTTTTGTTTTTACTGCATGCCCATCACAGGAACTTTTTTTTTTTTTTTTTTTTAAGATTTCATTCATTTATTTGACAGAGCGAGAGCTCAAGCAGGGGGAGCGGCACGCAGAGGGAGAGGGAGAAGCAAGGAGCCAGATGCGGGGCTGGATCCCAGGACCCTGGGATCATGCCCCGGGCCCAAGGCAGATGCTTAACCTACTGAGCCACCCAGGCGCCCCTCACAGGAACGTTTTATTTTTTAAAAAAGATTTGATTGATTGGGGGGGCTAGGTGCACAGGGAGAGGGAGAGAGAATCTTAAGCAGGCTTCATGCTCAGTGCAGAGCCCAGTGTGGGGCTTGATCTCACGACCCTGAGGTCATGATCTGAGCCGAAACCAAGAGATGGATGCCTAACTGAGCCGCCCAGGCACCCCCACAGGAACATTTCAAATTCACAAGTCCATCCACCCTCTTCTAACCATCAGCACCATGATGTAAACCGTATGTAACAATGGAACTTTTTACTGTGCCTGAGTTGGTCATCCCTCCAGCTTCTGGCAGCTTTTGTAGGAAAAGATGGTGCAGAATTCTCAGTACCCCTAATTTAATGGGCCTGCTGATTGGTTTCTAAAGCAAAAGGACAGGAATTCTGATTGGCAGTGTTGTGATCTGCTGGGCCTGGCTCCCGGTCCTCCTGGCTTCGAGGTCCGTGTGGGCCTGGTGCCCCCCACCCCACCCAGGAAACAGAGAATTTGAGTGTGTCTATACTCCCCTAGCAGGAAGGTGGCTCATCTCCACCTTGGGTCCCCTGGCTTGAGGCAGGCTGCAGGGCCGAGTCTGAGGTAATGGGCCCCTGCTTGGCAGGTCTGAGGGGCGGGAGTCAGGGCTCTTACAAGCCGCTCGAAGGAGGATTAAGTCTTCTGAGAGCTGCCTCAGCGCACAGCCACTGGCCAGGCTCCAGACCGTGAGGTCTGGCTGATGACACGAGTGCTGTTCTCACCAGCTGCCTGAGCTGGTCAGATGGAAAAGTAATCCTGTTTGTGCTTCCCCACTGACACAGATGCACAGTGAAATGGGCTGTGGCCATGAATGGTAATAGCTTCTGCTCTGGGACCAGGAGGGAATGGACCTTCTGATATTAGTGTTCCATAACTAGCGTAACCATTTCAAGAAAGAGGTTCCTAGGACAGGATAAGATTTGCTGCAAATTGGTACTGAGAAATTGCCCAATTTTTACCAAAGTCAGGATCCTCCAAACCCTTCTTTTTATCTCTGGGTAGAATCTTGCACTTCCGCCAAGTGATTCTCTATAGGAGAACCTTGCAGTGGTGGGGAGGTGCCTTCCTTTGAAGGTTGTGTGTAACTGTGAACTTGTAATTTCATGAGGGGCCAGGGTCAGCTGGCATTGGCTAGCATTTTGCTTGGCATGAAACAGGTTCAAGGCACAGCTCTTTGTGGCGCTTACTGTGTGGGAAACATAAATAACAACTTGGACTCCGTTCCCCACAAATCTGTCCCCATGGCATCAGCAGGGAAGTATGTTTCAGATTTCGCCTAGGATGTGGGCCGAGACACTATAAACAGACAAACAGATGGCCAGGTGCTGTGAGAGTTATCTTGGCTCTGATTTGTTTCTGGGGGTGAAATTCTTTGGAAACACCACTTCTGGAAATCTGACTTGAGACCCAGCTTGAGGGTCACATGGCATTCAGCTGCTTCTGCAGAGAGGGTAGGGCAGGCCTGCTGATTAATACATGCTAGAATGTGGAAGTAGGGTGCCCTTGGGCAAACCAGTCCTACCAGGCCCAGCAGTGCTAGTTGACTGGGCCTCTGCCTCTGTGCTTAGTGAGCAGAGGCAGCTGTGGAGCAGAGTACTTGAGATACATGCAGCCCTGGTGACCTCCAGCTGACTGACCAGGCCACCATCCACTCTCCTGTGTTACCACAGGGATGAAGATGATATTGCCAGTTGCCTTGTAGGGTTGCTGTGAGAATTAGCTAAGCAGGTATGGCTCAAGTGCCCAAGAGAGCACTGGCCCAGGATGTGGCAGGTACGTACTGACGAGCTTGCCTAGGCCCTGGCGCAGGTGAGTGTGGTGATGGCTTGTGCAGAGTTGGTCACAGTATTTCATTGGAGAATTCATAAGGCCTTCAGTTAACCTGCACTGATCCTGTTTTCCCTGGTGTCTTGCTGTTGTGTCACATGAGGGTGAACATGACAAAGTGGAGGTGGGGGCCCGTCCAGGACTTCAGTTGGAGCTACAAGTACACAGTCTGTTTGGCCACAACCCACTAGGTTTACTCAGCCTCTTGCGATGGTCAGAACTAGGGCCAGATATCCAGAAATCAGCTTTTTTCCGGGCACTTCTTTATGGCCTTTCTCTTCTCTTGGTTGTCCTCAAAGTCCCAGATCCAAGCCTACCCATGTCTGTTTCTCTCTGTCTTGCCTCCTAATCTCCAGGAAACAAAACTTGCTTTCTGTTAATTTGAAAAACGTTATAGTTGTGTTGTTTGCCAAATACTGTCTGTCCTTAAAATTTTCTCAGATCTTTTAGAGGAGTTGGGATTTTAGCAGACAGTAGCTCTGAAAGCAGGAATGTTTAATCAGGGGTCTACTTAGGAAAAGAATTTGCATTTTTATGTTCATTGACTCAGAGGTTCCCAGACTTTCTGGTTCATAGCATTCTCAGCATCTCTATTTTTCATGATGTTCCCAGGCCAAAGGAAATACCTAACAGGTAGTTTAGATACAAACAATTGTGAAGAAGTACTAATGTCCCAACAACTGTACAGCTGTTTTGAAGACATAAAACACATAAATTGAAAGGGAAAATATTACACCCTTTCATAATCCCAAGTACTCCCTAATGGTAGTACCTTAGAGTACCTTAGATACTAAGTACCTAAGTACCTAGGTACTTAGAGTACCTTAGAGTCAGGTCCGATACCTGCTGTTCCATATTGGGTTTTATGTGGTATTTGCTTTTTAAAAAAGATTTTATTTCCTTTTAGAGAAAGAGCGGTGGGGAGGGGCAGAGAGAGTCTTAAGCAGACTCTGGGCTGTGTGCAGAGCCCAACGTGGGGCTTGATCCCACAACCCTGAGATCACAACCTGAGCCTAAATCAAGAGTCTGACGCTTAACCGACTGCATCACCCAGGCGCCCCTGTGGTATTTGCTTTTCGTTACGGCATTTGCCGAATGCCAAGCTTTGCGAGATGTAACATTGTCAGAAGGCATATAATGCAATCTGTTGAAATTATCGATTGCCTTGGACCTATAATTCTATAGTACCCCTCTGAGGTACCATGACACCCTTGGCACTCAATCTGGGGACCAGGGCACTAACCGTCTAATCTCTCTTCATCTTTTTCTTTTTCCTTAAATTGGGAAATTGTTGTAGGATATCTGTTGGGAATAGATCCAGGAATAGGACACCCAGTTGAATCATGCAGCCTTTGGGTTGGAAACAATAGGTGGAATTCTCTTCCTGTCCCTTGTCCTTCAACTAACTCAACACAGTGAATGGTGGCTCCTGCCTCTTGGTCACAGGTCAGTATGAAAACAGACAAACCATTTTAGTATCTTTTAGACTTAAAACTTTGCTTGAAGATGATGTCTACCGTATCATAGGAATCCTCCATTCTTAACATGCGCAGGTAGGTTTATGAGTTTCTGAGCTTTCAGTTTGTCTCTCCCCCATTTAGCCTTGGTGCTGAGCCATTGATTTACCCTGTCCCTGTGCATCCCCTCTTGGGTTCTCTGTCTTTTGCATCTGTAAACTGCACTGGTGTAAGTGTAGTTGAAAATGAAACATCAGGCAGGAATGGGATTCTTCTATTTTATCTACGTATTTTGAATGACCCTGGAATCTGTCCCTCATGCCCCATCCAAACACAACCCCGCCTTTGCTCCTCCCACTATATTCTCTACTCTGAGTCAAGGACACATGAAGGACAAAAGGTCATGTGAGTATGGTCACATGACCCCCTGTGCTTTTTGGGGCCCCCCCCAAGCTCCTCAAATGCTTTGGTATCTCCCCTGCCTCCAGACCTGTGTCTTTGTTATTGCATTGGTCCTGCCTTCTTTTACAAGCCTGGTCCCTTTCTGTCGCTCTCTGCCTCAGCCACCACAGGAGCGCACACCCTCCCTGTCCTTGGCCAGAGCAGCCCAGCCCTTTTCCTTACGGTACTTGCCCAAGTATTGCTTAATCACTGGAAGAATGTCATGTTGACCGCAGAGTCCTGGGCCTGGCACGTAGTTGACACGGGATGCATTGGCTGAGCAAGTGAGAGTCTGGCAGTCACCACGTTTTTTCTTTGTGAGAGTGCAAGCTACTTTCCTTTTCCAAAGCTTCAAGATTGATCTACTATTAATAGAATCCCCAGGGTGATGTTCGTATGTGGTCAGTGTAAGGTGTCTTCTGTACCTGAATCTTTCACTGAGCACTTGCTTTGTATTTTTTTTTTTTTTTTAAAGATTTTATTTATTTATTTGACAGAGAGAGAGGCAGCGAGAGAGGGAACACAAGCAAGGAGAGTGTGAGAGGGAGAAGCAGGCTTCCTGCGGATCAGGGAGCCCGATGCGGGGCTCGATCCCAGGACCCTGGGATCATGACCTGAGCTGAAGGCAGACGCTTAACGACTGAGCCACCCAGGCGCCCCGCACTTGCTTTGTATTAGGAGGACAAGAATGACATAAAGATGGCCCTGCCCTTGGGCTTGCGTGTGCGCGTGCATGTGGGGCCAACCGGCAAAGCCACTGTAGACGATCAGGGAAGCACCAGGTGCAGCAAATGAAAGGCCTGAAGGTCACAGGGAAGGGGGCCCACTGTGGCCGCTGTGTTGAGAGTGTTGATGCTATGGTCTGGGGGCAGTGCAGTGCAGTGCAGCGTGGGGATGACCGCTGTGAGAAGAATTTAAGGTGGCAACCTAGTTGGATCTGTGTGTCAGAGAAGTCACCCTCTCTCTCACATAGAGCTGCTTGCCAGTGCCTCTTTTTCTTGGCCCACAACAGATTAGAGAGTCTTGTTGGTTTCCCTCGTGTTCTTTGCTGCCATGCAGGTGAGTGTCTTCTGGAAGTTTCATAAGGATTTTACTTGCCTGCAGTTCTTTGAGGGCTGAGCTGCAAGGTGCAGGTTGTCTGGGCATGGCCTCTCAAGGTATTACTCTTGAGGAGCTTGAGTGAGTACAGAACAGGACATCCCGGGCACCTCATGGTGATACCTCACATCGGGGCCATGGATGTCACCTGTCATTGGTTGTCCTCACAGCCTCCTCAAAGAAACTTTCAGGTGCTTGTGTCTCCCAGGTCCATCTGATCTGTTAAATTGTATCATGCCTTCCATTTGCACTCTAGCAGTTTCTTTCCTTATGAAATTGACCTCGATCGATAAAAGTGTGTGGGTCTTACGTGCTTAGTTTTTCATGTTACTTGAGATGGGCCTGCCTGTCCTGACCATTTGCACTGGACCCTTCTGGGGTTGCATGTTCATCTCCTAACTGGGGACTTCTTGGTTCCAAGTCCAACTGAAACGTCCCAGGAGTTGTGTTAGACTCTGGGCCACTGTGGCTGTTTAGGCCTGATCTTTCTACTTCCTGGTTAAGTTATTTTTCTGTGCCTCAGTTTCTTCATCTTTAAAATGGGGTAAGACCAGAAGCAATCCCAGAGTTGTTTTGAGGATTTATTTTTTTTTTTTTAAGATTTTATTTTATTTATTTGACAGAGAGAGACACAGCGAGAGAGGGAACACAAGCAGGGGGGAGTGAGAGAGGGAGAAGCAGGCTTCCCGCCCAGCGGGGAGCCCATTGTGGGGCTCGATCCCAGGACCCTGGGATTATGACCTGAGCCGAAGGCAGACGCTTAATGACTGAGCCACTCAGATGCCCGTTTTGAGGATTTAAATGTTACTGTGTATCAAATGTGAGAGGGCTGTCTAGGGAAGGGTGTTTTGGTTTTTGTGGTGAAGGTAGGGGGTTTTTTTGTTTGTTTTAAAGATTTTATTTATTTATTTGACAAAGAGAGACACAGTGATAGAGGGAACACAAGCAGGGGGAGCGGGAGAGGGAGAAGCAGGCTTCCTGCCGAGCAGGGAGCCCAATGCGGGGCTCAATCCCAGGATCCTGAGATCATGACCTGAGCCGAAGGCAGACACTTAATGACTGAGCCACCGAGGCGCCCCTGAAAGATGAGGCGAAGTTTAGGGTCAGGCTTTCTGTAGAAAAAGCTTTGTTCATCTGGTGAATGAAAAATGCAGCTTTCTTGGCTCAAGGGCCCATCTGGGCCTGGCTTGAAGGTGAACAAAAGTGGTTATGTCCAGAGCCTTCTATCCCTTAGCCTCACTGAGAGTCCATTTGGAAAGAAAAAAAAAGGCTAGCCCAGCCCAGAAGTTCCAGAAGTCTGTTACCTTGACTTCATCTTGCCTCCGGGACACATTGCTTGGAGATTTCCAGAATGTCATTGCTTAATGGAAAACGTATGGGACTGCTTCCTCCCAGTGGATGCACTTGGCCCCCTGGCATTCTGTGTCCTTGTGGCTGACAGGGCTCCCCCGCTGTCCAGGATGGGGCTGCCCCTGTCCCTTGGCCTGCTGCAGCTTACCTGGCATGTGCTTGGCTGTGTAATTCTCAAGTTGCTTTCTAGGAGAAATTGAGTAGTGGGAAACCAAACTGCACATCATTCTTTATCCTCACTTAATGCCACCCTCCCTCCCGGGCTCACTTCAGTGCATCTGGCCTCCTTTCATGATGGGGCCACATTTACACTTGTTCCCTTTTATTCCTTTGGACATTTTGGCCCTGCTGCGTGGAGACCCTCTCCTAGCTGACTCCAGGACTCCTTAAAAACCCCACTGACGTGTTTCCTTCTATGTGATTCTGCCTCCCTGTTGGTACTTGTAATCCAAGCACTCAGCATGTCCTGTATCTCTCTGTGCCTGGTGCATGGCCGCCGCGCCAAAGGATCCTGGCCAGCCGGCACATTGTCCATGTCATTCTTCCCTCTGTCTCCCCCTCCTCCCTCATTGGCCCCACTCCAGTTTTTGTAGTTGCCCAATAAATAATTACTCCCATCCACTTAGCTATGGAGGGTTTTTGAGGGAGTGCTCCAAAGTCTCTACAGTCCTGTGCACAGCCTCCTCCTCTTCCCTTCCCCCCCCCTCCGTTTCCTGCAGACTCTCCTGACCCACTGGCTTCTCCACCTGGAGCCTGTAGGCTGTCTTGGCTGGCTCCCCTCCAGAGAAGGTGTTCGGGTTGTGTTTTTTTTTTTTTTTAATCAGTTTACTGCTTTGTTTATAGTACCTTTATTTTGAAAGGAAACTAAAAAGCCACACATGGGTATCAGTAAAATTAAGTATCGTGGGAACAGAACAGCGTTGTTAAATTCTGCGTGGATGATCATACTGTGCATCTCTGTGTACAACCTTTTACGCTGGCACCAGACAGGGACTTTCCTTGTCAACGCTGGAATGAGTGAAATGAGAACAGGGGAACACACAGCAGGTGATTAAATGCCATCCACCTAAAGCTGCCCTGTGAACCCTCCCACAGCCCCACCTGAGCCCTGGCATGTCGCTCTCAGGTGGCTGTAGACCTTGCTTCTCTGAGATGGAGGTCCCACTCTTTATTGATTAAAGCTCAGAGCTTGGAGAAACCCTGTCTGTCTTTCTTGCTGCTCACCTCAGCAGTGAAGGCACACTTTTTGAAGGCTTCCATGCATGGCTGAATGCAACTTCTAGGATGCTTCCTCTTCTCCCCATGTCCTACTCAATGACGTGTGATTCAGCCTGGCCCCTTGGTCTCTCTTCCCTCTGTTCTCTCCTCTGAGCAAGCTCTTTCTGATGGTTCTACACCTTATCCCACCCTTTGGGTGCTTCCCCTCCCTGGATCTGTATGTGGCCTCCTTCCTGCTCCCATTGGTGTGCATTTGCCTCTGGGGCCCACCCTGTCCTTTCTTAGCTCCCAGCTGGGCTGTTCCTTGCAACCCTCATGTGCCTCCCTCCCACCGGTAGTGCCTCCATCCCTGCTGTCCTGCCTTGATTGATGCCCCAGGCACTTCCTTCCAGGACCACATGGCCATTAGTTCTGGCCAAACTTGTACCAGAAGTACCCCTGAGGGGAGAGGGGAAGTGTCTTATGTCACCAAAGCCTGGAGCAGGCCTCTCCAGTTACATCTGCTTTTGGAAACTGTTGTAGTGCACGATATTCTCACTGTTCCCATCTTCAAATGAAGTTGATTTGGGGAAATGCCCCTCTGTGGTCCTGAACTCCTGGAGCACTGCTCTTGTCTTGTGAGGTGCTCTGCAGGCTGCTGCCCAGTTCCCCACCTCCAGTCCCCCCTTAGGCTCTGATGCCAAATGACTGGTTTCAGCTCTTGGTGCTCCTTCCCCATCTTCAGCACCATGCGAGAGGTACCAGAAATGGCTTCACACCTGCAAAGCCCCCCTACTCTCCCTTCCTCTAAGTGTTCTTCCTGGGCTGGTGTTCTCCCAGTAGAGCACACCCATCTTAGAGGTTGCCATAGGAGCTTCCCTCCCCTTCTCGAGTCTCAGGAGGACCCTGAGAGGGCACAGACTATAAATACTCACCTGGTGTCTTGGACACAGTTGGGCCTCATTAAATACTTAAGTTTAGCATTGGATGCTAAAGGCCACATCTAGACTCCTCTAAGTTGCACTGCTGTAACATACCCGCCCTCCTGTGCCTTGGATAGGAGCACTAGTGTTTCTCTCCACAGTGTCGTGCCTCCTGTGTGCTAAATGATTAGTGAATTACTCAGTTTTGGGTTTTGAGTGATTGTCATCCCATCTGTGAAAAGGTAGAAGGCACTCATAGATCTCCTACTTGGTCGGTGAAAAAGGATAAAGAACAGTCTTCCCCTTTTAAAGCAAATATGGAACAGTCTGTAAGACTCTGTGATGGCTTTGGGCTGTTCCCACCTGTGTCTCCTCTCTGCAGCAGCCTTCTCCTTGTAGCAGTGTCCTCTCCACGTGGTCACTAGCCAGTTGACAGCTAGGCCTGCAGTCAGCCAGAGTACCCTGGAAGGAATGCTGTCTCCTTGACCAGGTCAGTTTTGTCAGTTCTTGGGCTCATGCTGCAACTAGGACGTATGTGTGGGGGTGGTCAGCCTCAAGCCAGGAGTTCCAGCTCTCCACAGCCCCCTTGGACAGACTCAGCACTGAGTTGCATTTATACAGCAAGGTTTCCCCCTGGTGCTTTTCAAATTTGGTAACTTGCCAGAACTGCATTTACAAAAAACTTTGTGGGGACTTTGGTTTAAAATTACACTTGGATTGAATTATAAAGGAATTCTTTAGCAGCCAGAGTGCCTAGTATGTGGTGTGTTCCAGAAAGAAAGCTGTGACAGAGCCAGATAACTTGTCCTGTCCTTTTTCATCCCCTCCACCTACCAGAGTGTGGTTGTAAAATCTGCCCTTTTTTCCTCAGCCCTTGCCTGACTTCCTCAGCGAGAGAGGTTTTTTTTACCCCCACTTACTGGAGATGCTCATTAGATGCGGGCAGCTCCTAGATTACAAAGTCTTTCTTATTGTGGGGACTGGCTTTAAAGGTGATCCTTCCTTTTTCTTGCCAGTAGAAAAGTGTCAGAAACACGGTACACAGAAAGAATGCCAAATAGTACACGTTTGAACAGATGTTTCTTCTCATTAATAGAGTGTGGGAACTCTCGGCATTGCAAGTAAGGGGTGGGTTAGTGTGTTTCTGGAGGGCAGTTTGGCAGTAACAACATGTCCCCGGGATCTGTGGTTTTGTTAGAATAACTGGACCAGGTGCACAGAGTTGCTATTGCAAGGATGCTCGTGGCAGGATTTGTGTTGTTGGCATGGCCCAAAGCAGGGGTCATTCAGGTGAGGGTAGTGCGCAGGAGGGGGTGCTCATACAGGCATTGAGCTGGGGGTCTCGCACCCCCTGTGCAGGTCACAAGAGGTGCCCTTTTTATCTCTTAATAAGCTTTGAAAACTTTGAAAAGGTTAATAAGGTGGTAGGTTGAGTATGGATTCATTTTTAGGTTATTAGCAGTTACTCTGTAGGATTTCTTGAATCAGCAAACATACATTATTTTCAGTTACCACGGGAAGTGTTCTCAGTGAGTGTGAGGCTTTACCCTGAGCACTCAGCAGTGGACTACGTGGGCCACTCTCCCTTCCTGTCCCCAATCACCAAACACAATTACTGACTTGGCTCGATGTTTCATGAGCCACAGGTGCAAAGAATTTTAATGTAAAGTACATATTTGGGGGCTTGCAAATCCTCTCTCCCACACAGGCAGTGTCCCTTAAAAACTCTCAGATGTCATGAAAATCTGGTTTGTTGCCTATTCTGCCCCTTTCTGCGTGGATTCAGTCATGTCCACAGCCCTTGCCTGCTCCTGGTCAGCTCTTCTCTCTGAGCCCTGTGTCCCTCATGCCCCTCACCGTTGGTGCTTGATCCCTCTTCCCTGCTGTAGGATACATCTTTGAGGAGAGCAGACACTAGGGCCCTTTTAGTCAGTGCATGGAGTGGCTCTCTGGTCAGCCTGACCACTTTGCACCAGAGGAGCTCGGCCCTTGGAGCCCACAGCCCCGTGTTTCTCTGAGTGGTACCCATCTGCTGCCTGGTTTCTCATGATGGCTTTTCTCTTCCCATGTAGAGTGCCCAGTGAAGAATGTGATGGGATCAGTAGCATGTCTGCGGAGAGCGGCCCTGGGACGAGATTGAGAAATCTGCCAGTAATGGGGGATGGACTAGAAACTACCCAAATGTCTACAACGCAGGCCCAGGCCCAACCCCAGCAAGCCAACGCAGCCAGCACCAACCCCCCGCCCCCAGAGACCTCCAACCCCAACAAGCCCAAGAGGCAGACGAACCAACTGCAATATCTGCTCAAAGTGGTGCTCAAGACACTATGGAAACACCAGTTTGCGTGGCCTTTCCAGCAGCCTGTGGATGCCGTCAAGCTAAACCTCCCTGTGAGTAACTTGGGCAGGGCCCAGGGCTGCAGTCCTCCAGGTCTCTTTCCATGTTGGTACTGATGACGGTGGGCTCAAGGTCGGGGCCGGAGGGTGGCAGGGGCAGAGATACCTTTGGGGCCCAGCTCTGAAATCCCAATACTCATGAGGCCCTTGAGTGAGTGGTTTTACTTGTCCTGATGGTTGGAAATAGGAAAGGGGAAGAGAACGTGCTGACTCAACACAGTAACTGGCTCTTAGATGTTAGGATCCAGGAGATACTGTGTAGAGAGGTTGAAATAGGGGTGAAGGAGTGTTTGCAGCTTTCCTTCTGGTTCCATAGGGGAGCTGAAGTGGGAGCAATCAGTGGTCCAGGCCTCCTACTTCTCAGACATGGTGGGCCAGCCCAGGATAAGTGGACGTGGTTGGTCACACTGTGGAGGGGGGACTGGTTTGCTGCAATATCTTCTCTGGTACCGGCATCATCATCATCATCGTCATCACCCAGAGCACAGGGCGGGAAAAGGTAGTGGAATACTCCCAGGGAGCAAGCACATGCAGGGGGCCTGGTTGGAGAGTGGAGGTGTGGGTGCAGTGGTGCCCTCAGCGACCTGTGTCAGAGCCACAGTGCACTTGCTCTTGTTCTTTTGTACCCCTGCTCTTCTCTTCCCCTAGAGAGTTTTCCTTTTGCCCACATCCCTAGCAGATGGTTCTGGAAACCAGTTTGTATCTCAGGGAAGAAACAGAATAATGCTTTTTTTTCTTTTCTTCAAAACATCAAGGACTGATTGTCTTTAAGTTAACCCCTGCTGGGGGGCCTGGGTGGCTCAGTCGGTTAAGCGGCTGCCCTCGGCTCAGGTCATGATCCCAGGGTCCTGAGATTGAGCCCCACATCAGGCTCCCTGCTCAGTGGGGAGCCTGCTTCTCCCTCTGCCTGCTGCTCCCCCTGCTTGTGCAAACACGCGCTCTCGCTCGCTCTCAAATAAATAAACAAATCTTAAAAAAAAAAAAAGTAACCCCTCCTGTTTATTACTAAGTCCCACACATCCCCAGATGAGGAATTAGGTGATTATTGCCATAGACCCAGGCAGGGGTCTGTGAGTGTTAGAACTGCACCAGTGTAGGAACCTCAGCTTCTGCCAGGCATCCAGTTTCGAGAAAGATGGATACAGTAGTGTGACCCTCCTGTCTGGAAAGCCGCTGTGTCTATGGCAGCTGTCCAGTTATCTCTGTCTGCTGAATAGGTGTCATATGCATTTGGGAAGAGCAAGTCAGGAGACACTGCAGGTCTAGATCATGAATTGGTCAAGAAAGGGGTTGGAGGTAAAAGAGCGTCCTTACCATATCTGGGCTTCAGAGGCTACTCTTGCTGTTGACCACAAGAAGGAGTAGAGGCAGACAACCTGTCACTGTGGGGGGAGGTTCTTGGGAGAGGTTGCTACAGCATAACCTTGGGCTGGGCTAGTGGCCTGGGATGGGCCAAGCCATGCAGGGTCCACAGGTGAGGGTGACCTTCCCACAGCAGATGCAAAGAATGGGGACAGAAGGAGCTGGAGGGGGCGGAATCCAGGGGAGCTGAGGCTTTGACAGCACCAGAGGGCGGTGGGAGGCCTACAGAAGAGTCAGGGGAAGCACCAACAGAGAGCAGCCCCCCCCCCCCCCGTTCCCATATCAGAGGCTACAGGGAGGTCAAAGAGATGAGGATTCCGACCTGACCCTCCTGTTGGCCTTTAGGAGGGCATTGGTGACCTTAGGAAGATGTGACGCAGAAGTAGAAACCCGACGGTGTGAATGAGAAGGTGAGGATGCGAAGCCATCATTTCAAGAAATTTGGCTTTGAAGGGAAAGCGCGGCAGGGCCAGAGTGGAGGAGGGGTTGGTTTGTCACAGGAAGACACAGAGGGCTGAGAGGGTGAAGACAGAGGAAAAGGGGGGCACTGGGGGACCTGAGACCCCAAGGAGGCAGCATCCCAGCCAGTGGGACAGACATGGGATGGGTGGTCTGTAAGGCCCAGTGGTTGGGGAGTTGGAGGTCATTCACTGTGGAGTGGAGGCCAGGCTCCCAGGGATCACAGGGTGAATCCCGGTCTCTCTAACTGTTGGACGTTGCCCTCAGCAGCTCTGACTAGGAAGAAGAGGCCATTGGAAGGTGCCACTGATCTGGTATCTTTAGGGAGGTGGGAGAGCAAGGGGTTGGCCCAGAGAAGCAGGGCAGGGCCGGTCAGCTGGGAGCCATGTCATTCTTAAAGCCCGGTTTTCCGGGGACCCCTCCCCCTCCTTGGGGAAAGGTTAATACAACCACCAAAAGAAGGGATCCTTCTTTTTCTCTTTTCTGACACCTTCCAGGAATCTTGACCTGCGTTTTGGCCTCTGATCCCTGCTGGACTTTTCACTAGAATGCCAGCCTCTTTTTGTTCAGTAAAAGTGTATAGTTGGATTGTTATGCCCCTAAGCCCACTGCCCCCTTGTCAACATGCTTTGCCCTCAACCACTGTCCTGTTTGCCCTTGAGCCACTTGACAGGACACGGGCAATTCAAGCACTTGATGCCATTGTCGGCCATAGAATAAAATATGTTTCCACTGAGGCCCATATATTTGGCCTTGGTGGTTCTCTCGGGAAAGGCGGTCAGAGCCATAGCATAGTATAGCATAGAAAGTCTGGTGCAGTCTGTCCTCGTGGCCTCCTGGCCAGGGTATCCAGGCATGCATGTGCAGCCCTCGGCCGGTCAGAGACGTGATCTCTGCCACTCGTTATGTGTAAGCTTGTTGTTTGTTGTTCCTTTCTCGAGGGTGTCAGAGCAACCTAAAACCTCACACCCTGTGCTCACCTTTTCAGTACTGTCCACCATTTCCAGGCAGGACCTTGGCACTTGCTAAAGGATAGGCCTGTCTTTCTGCCATCAGTTCCTACTTGGACTTGGTTCTGATACCCCACTAATGCCCAATTATGGGAGCGTCTGAGATTGTGGACCTTGGAGTGGGCTAGATGACACAGGTCCCCCTGCCTTGGCTCTGTTTGATCCTTCTACCCAGAAACCTGGTGTGTTGCCTGTTCTGCCCCAAGACACCTCCCGTGGTTGTTCTTAAAAATAAACGTTTATTTTTATGTTTGTGCGCACGCATGCTTTCCATTATGACCATGGAAGTTTTAGGATAGGTTTAGATTTACAGAAAAGCTGACAAGTAGTAGAGTCTGATTTGAAGGGCTTTAGGACATCTACACCTGCCGTTTGGCTCCTTCTGTTTGGCACTTGTGGAGTAAGATCTGAAGCTTTGAGAAGTGGGGTCTTTGGATTTTTTATTTTAAACTGAGGATTGTACAGGTTGTCCAGATTCCTCATAAACCTGGTTAGTTGTTCAACTATATCCAGGTACTACTAATGGATCCTTAGAAAGACTGTGTGCTAGTAAAAGAAATGGAAGTGCGATGAACTTGGTTCTTCAGTGTGCCCAGAAGCAAGGAGTCCAGTTGTTCCAGGTAGGCTTTAATGCTGGCTCCATAGGATTTTGCATTTTATGGGCCGGTAACATTTCAAATGGTAGAGGAAAAGTAGAACTTGTCATGGGTTGTTTTATTAGATAAGTGCTTTTAAGAAGGCTGTATGTTTTCCCCATTATTTATTAAAAATTAAAGGATTTTAACATCACCACTACCACCACCACCAACAAAAAATAGAAAACATAGATCTCCGTAAATACAGCCTGTTTCCAGACCAGCAGTTGACAGACTTGCACATTTTCCCTCCAGATTGCCACCCCACATTTAAGAATTATTCCCTGATTCACTTTATCTTGGGGTTCCCCCTTAAGATTGCTTCAGTCTGTGCTGTGGCTCTCATCTGTGCTCCTGGAGTAAGATCCACAGGCCCACCCTGAGTGCTGCATGGCCGGGGAGGTGACACTGGCCTTTTGCTCTCTTTGCTCTCTAGGATTACTATAAAATCATTAAAACACCTATGGATATGGGAACAATAAAGAAGCGCTTGGAAAACAACTATTACTGGAATGCTCAGGAATGTATCCAGGACTTCAACACTATGTTTACAAATTGTTACATCTACAACAAGGTGAGATGGTGGTGGCAGATGTCCAGCTGCCCTGTAGGGAGGGGAGGGGTGGAGAAGGAGGCTGGCATATCGAGTCTTTGGGCAGGGGTGCTTGGGAGCAGGTGGGATTAGTCTAATGGGAGGAGACCATTTGGAGGCAGAAATAATGGGACCCGTGGTTTTGCCTGTGACTGGGTGTTTCTTTTTCGGGGAGGAGGGTGCTGGCCTTGTTTGACTTCCAAGCCGTCCTTGTTAGCTTGAAGCATGTGCTTCCGGTGCCCTTGGGACTTTGGTTCTTGAGCATGTCTAGAGAAGGTGTGAGGAGGACAGTGACGACTCATTAAAAAGTCCATTTGGGTGATGTAAATGGTCAGGAAGGAGCCTACTAAAATGGAGTTGTGCAAAGGTTTGCTCAAACAGAAACCTCAATGTAAGAGAGGGTGTGATGGGGCCCACTGCATCTGGAACTGTGGACATGACCATTGACAACTTGTGGCCACAGAATTGAATGTCCCCTGAAGTTACATGTAGACCTGAAGGTCACTTCTTAACCCCATTAGCCAAACCTTTCGGCTCGGCTGTGCCATGAAGCCAGATCATTTGTTTACAGTTCAGACCACAGATGTGATTAAAACCAACCCTTTCATATAGAACGGCTCTGGAGGGAGACCCTATACAGAACTCAGCTTTTGGCCTCTGCTGGTGTAGTGGGTAAAATTGCCCAGAAGAGATGGGTAGGTGAGTTTCTTGAAGTTTACTGTGTTTTTTTAAAAAGTCTTAGCTCCCACCGCTAGGTTTAAGTGACATGTGCACAGATGAGGTTCTCGGGTTAGAGCTGAGTGGGAACAGCATGTCGTAGATGAGGCAACAGAGTGGGGACCCATAATGCAGTTCAAGATAGGCATTGCCCCGAGCCCCGAAGAGCTGCCTTGAGGGTACACTGGGGAGCATTATCAGAGCCCTGCTACGGTATCTGTGGCAAGAAATCCTGTGTAATTCAAGTATTTGTAGTGAAGTTGAATTGTGTCAAAGGAAGGCTTCTGTCAGTGATTGGCAGGGCTTGTTAGATACTTAAGGCATTAGGATGGCTTCTCAGGCCAGAGCTTAAAAGACGAGAGGGAGGTGCAGGCGACGGGTGCTGGTTCAGGCACACGAGCCTTGGTGATATCTGGTGGTATAACTGTTGTGGCCCTTTAGGGTTCAGATCAGGAAGGACCCTGACTATGATACTTGATGCTTTGGAGCAGGGAGTGGGTGGCACAGGGTGGGGAGTGCTTGCTCCGTCTGGAGAGGTGGTGAGGGCTTTCTGACCCTCACCCCTGTGTCTCCTTTTCCAGCCTGGAGATGACATAGTCTTAATGGCAGAAGCTCTGGAGAAGCTCTTCTTGCAGAAAATCAATGAACTGCCCACTGAAGAAACCGAGATCATGATAGTCCAGGCAAAAGGAAGAGGACGTGGGAGGAAAGAAGCAGGTAGGTTACCTCCAGTGTGCCCAGGCATGTTGGCCTCAGACTGAAACGGCAAGGACATTGGCTTTCCTTCTCCCCAGTCTTTGTTCCCCTTCTCCTGGTTCAGTGGAGGACCAGGGGTCAGGGGGCAGGCAGGCTTAGTAGTGGATGTGCCCCAGAGGGACACATGACTGGGTAACCTCCCACAAAGTAGAAATAATTGGGCCCTGCCTTTTTTAATGGACTTTGGTTAAAAAGAAAGTGTAAGTTTTTCAAAGCATTTTTAAGTTATTTGAATTCTTCACCCCATTTAGAGAAAAGAAATTAACCCGGCCAAGGGCAATTTTAACTAATAATCCCTATCCTGGAACCTCAAGGTTGGTTATTTGAATTATCTTAAGATGCTTATGTCAGAGCCAGGCCTGCTTCATGATGCTGCTGAAGTCGAAGTGAAGCCCTCCACTCCTTGCCCCTGTCTCTTAGGCTGACACAGGATTCCCAAGGCCAGCTGGAAAAGCTCTAACAGCTGCCTTCTGCATCTTGCCATCCTCAGCTCTGTGCCGAGGTGACCCATGCTGTGAGTTGTTTGCTTCTCTACAGAGAGGGCTTTCACCTAGCTTCCCGCCCTGCTCAGAAGTGGTGGCTTCACGGGAGCAAAGGGGGTTGGCTGGATCCCAGACAGTGTTGAGGTGTAGCCAAGGAGAGGTAGTCCTGACAGTCACCCCTTAGTCGTGGACCCTGCCAAGAGGTGTCCTGTATCCTTAACATCCAGGAGTCCTGCGACCAGAAGTAGCCTGGGACCAGGAGTTTGGTCTGCACATGGGACAGACGCGGGGTGTTGTGTGTTTGGGCTCACCCGCACAGCTGCAAGGAGGCAGTCTGAGCTGGTCACAAAGGGCAGCAGCCGTCCAGCCTCCTCCTGTGGCTCAGGGAGGTGGAAGCTTGCCAATTTCCAGAAACCTTGGCCAGGGCTGCTGATGCCGGCCCCCTGCCAGAATTGCTTACTCAGAAGGCAGAGCTTCTGGGAATGAGGACAGCTCTGTCCAGAAGTGCCAAGGAACATTTTTCCGCTCTCCAGCTACCGTCCTGGTGCTAACTCTCAGCGTGTGTTTCCTGCTCCTTTGGCGCAGGCCTCCATTCTCATGAAGGCATCTTTGTGCCCGATTTGGGACTTGAAGCCAGGACGCCTCAGGAAGTGTAGAATGCAGTGTGCCGCTGCTCTCAGAGAACCCGAGGGCAGGTGCACCAATTTGGCCAAGGTCTGGGGTGTTCGGGTTGTTCTGTCTCTAAGGCGAATAGTTACTGTGATAGTGTGTGCCATGCCCACGCAGATGTGTGCTCACCACATGTGACAGCGTCCCCCGTAAGGTCAGCCAGCATGTGTCGGGCTTGGCATCTAACCACCTGTCCCTTTTATGATTGATAGGGACGGCAAAACCTGGCGTCTCTACGGTACCAAACACAACGCAGGCATCGACTCCTCCGCAGACCCAGACCCCCCAGCAGAACCCTCCGCCCGTGCAGGCCACACCTCACCCCTTCCCCGCGGTCACCCCAGACCTCATCGTCCAGACCCCCGTCATGACAGTGGTGCCTCCCCAGCCACTGCAGACACCCCCACCGGTGCCCCCGCAGCCACCACCCCCACCCGCGCCAAACCCCCAGCCTGTGCAGAGCCACCCGCCCATCATCGCGACCACCCCACAGCCTGTGAAGGTGAGCATCCTGTGCGTGTGTGTGGCCCGACCCAGCCGCTGGCGGGCTCCTACCACCTCAGCTAGCACCCCCTCTCATCTTCTGCTCCGTAGCAATGAGGCTGGCAGGAGACAGTCACTTGTCCCTGCCAGTGCTTCATGCAGAGCCTGGCCTGGCTCTTGAGGCACTTGTGGGTGTTTTCCAGGGGGATTGTGCAGTGTTTACGTCACGGCCTAGAACCTGCTGTCCTGCTGGCCCACAGATTCCATAGTTGAGACCCACCTTCCAGGGGCTTGCTGATCTCTCCCGTATTTCTCATGTAGACTGTGCGTATTTGCAGATGCTGCCTAAATAGTTTCTAAAACATGCCTCCCGTGGGGGGCCGGTGTGATGAGGCTTGCCTCTGAGCGACTTCCCTGACATTAAGTAGGAAGCTGCTTCCGGAGGTTTCTTTGAGCTCCATTGAGCAGATTTCTGCACTCGGGTGTGTGCTTCCTCCTGCCACGGGCAGGGGTCCTGCCCCAGCTGCAGAGCAGATGGTGGGACAGGGTCTTTCCTTGCCTCGGTCTTCACACGTGGAGTTACATTTGAGCCCCATCCCTGAGAATGTTGGAACCCTAGAAAGGACCTAGCTTCAGGAGTGACCTGGGGGCCAGCTGTGCCAGCCGCCACCTCTGACCGCGCTTGTTGCACATGTGCTCTCGGCAGACAAAGAAGGGAGTTAAGAGGAAAGCGGATACCACCACCCCCACCACCATCGACCCCATTCATGAACCACCATCACTACCCCCGGAGCCTAAGACCACCAAGCTGGGCCCCCGGCGGGAGAGTAGCCGGCCTGTGAAGCCCCCCAAAAAGGATGTGCCCGACTCACAGCAGCACCCTGTGCCGGATAAGAGCAGCAAGGTCTCGGAGCAGCTGAAGTGCTGCAGTGGTATTCTCAAGGAGATGTTTGCCAAGAAGCACGCAGCTTATGCCTGGCCGTTCTACAAGCCCGTGGATGTGGAGGCGCTGGGTCTGCACGACTACTGTGACATCATCAAGCACCCCATGGACATGAGCACAATCAAGGTGAGCAGATGCCCCCTCCCCAGAGCTGGGGCTGGGGCTTCCTGGGACAAAGAAGGTCAGAACCTCCTAGGCTAGTCCAAGAGGAGGGCCCAGGCCTTGGGCTCTGGTGAACTGTGCCCTAGTAGCTTCTTTTCTCACCAGCTCAAAGAAGCCCAGCGCCCCCTGCTGGGAATCATGGGGACAACCTCCAAGACCACGTGCTTGGGCATTTTCTTCTCAGATAGCACTGCTGCCCCCTCATCTAGGGACAAGCCCTCTGTGGTCTTGGGCCCCACTAGCCACAGACTTCTTGCACAGTAGATGCTCCAGGACAGGTTGACATGCTAGGCTCTGTCATGCAGAGGGCCTTGATGTCACATCTCAGTAGGAGGCACACACAGTGCTGGCATTTTCATTGTAGTATTTTGAGGCCTTTCGATTATGTTTATTTTAAGCTGCGTTGCATTTTTGTTTGGGAGTGGAGTAAGCCTGCCCAGACATGGGACAGTGCTTGTGTACCCCCCCTTTTTTTTTTTAAGATTTATTCATTTTAGAGCACGTGAGCAAGTGTGGGGAGGGGCAGAAGGAGAGGGGGGAGAGGGGGAGAAGGAAACTTTAGTAGCCTCCGCCCTGAGCGTGGAGCCCAACTTGGGGCTTGATCCCATGACCTATGGTGAAACCAAGAGTTGGACGCTTAACCAACTGCATCACCCAGAGGCCCCCATTGGTGTTCCTTTTGACCAGTGTCTTGCCCTGTGTCACCAAGACAAGTGTATGTCAGGTCAGAACTGGTCCCATCCCTCTCTTTACAGTCTGGCTTAAGCTCTGCCTCTATTTATTCTGTGTCCTCTTGCCCCATAGCCCATCACAGTGACCAGAGTGGGTGGGTTTGGCATGGTAGCAGGGTATTTCCCGGCCCTGAGACTTGCTTTTGAGTGTCTCCTTGTCCACTTGACAAGTTCTTGAGAAGAACTAAGGTGATGATGACCTCTCCTCTGTTCCACTGAGAAGCCAACTTGCTCCTACAGGCAGCCCTCCTGGCTGTCACATCCCCATTGGAGCAGGGGCAGGCATAACCAACAAGGACCTGTCTTGTCTTTTCAGTCTAAACTGGAGGCCCGTGAGTACCGTGATGCTCAGGAATTTGGTGCTGATGTCCGATTGATGTTCTCCAACTGCTACAAGTACAACCCTCCTGACCATGAGGTGGTGGCCATGGCCCGCAAGCTCCAGGTGAGGTGCTGGGGAAGCTCTGAGCACAACATCTGTGGTAGGCAGGCTAGGGTCCTGGGTGGACCAGGCCTCTTTGGTATGATGCTGTGTTGTTTTGAAGATGGGCTCAAGTCAGGATAACGTGCCATTTTACATTGAGATTATTTCATTATAATTAAAGCAGAGTGGTTAGTTTGGGTCTTGGGTACTTGGGGTTTTGTTCTGGGGGATCCCACTGAAAGCCCCCTGCCCAGTAACTGCATTTGGTTGCCATTGGCCAAGAAGGGTGCATGTGCTGTGGATGGCCCAATATGTTCTCCAAAACAGACCTGTCTCACGTTGGTGGATGACACTGTTGTAAAGCAGATACTTTGACACAGTTGTGAGCTGAAGTAACTGTTTGCCTGTGGGCATTTGTTCACCAGAGCCTTGAAATCTTTTGCCTTCTAGCTTCTGGGTAGTTGTTTCTAGGCATTCTGTGAGGCCACATCTCCCTCATGGATTCCGTTGGGGATTGTGGCCCCTTCAGGTTGATCTGGACGGTGCACACTGTCAAGCAAGTGTGGGTGGGTGGGAGGGGGCAGGTGACCACATAATATATGAACTAACTTCACTTTGCTTTATTTAAAGGAGGAAAAATGTACTCAGATTTCAATAGTGGTTATCTTTGGGTAGAAAGATTAGGGGTTGGGGCGCCTGGGTGGCTCAGTCATTAAGCGTCTGCCTTCGGCTCAGGTCGTGATCCCAGGGTCCTGGGATGGAGCCCCGCATCGGGCTCACTGCTCAGCGGGAAGCCTGCTTCTCCCTCTCCCTCTCCCACTCCCCCTGCTTGTGTTCCCTCTCTCACTGTGTCTGTCAAATAAATAAAATCTTTAAAAAAAAAATTAGGGGTTAAAAATTATGGAGAATTGGGGCACCTGGCTGGCTCAGTCGGTGGAGCCTGCCACTCTTGATCTTAGGGTCATGAGTTTAAGCCCTTCATTGGGTGTAGAGATTTAAAACAAACAAAAAAACCCACAAAAAACTTAAAAATATGGAGAATAAAGTCTATAGTACTTTTATAATTTTTTTTTTTTTTTTTTTAGAATTACACATATAAACATTTCTGGCCTTTTCTCCCCAAGACCCTGGGTTGCTTCTGCTCTCAGTCAGAGCAGGCCCTGGGCTGGGTCACCTGTCATCACAAGGGACAGGCAGTCTGGTTGGAGCCCAGTGCCAGTTTGCACATCTGCTGTCCCACTCCCACCTGGTGGCTGGGTGGGGGGTGGGTTGGGGGGGTGGTTCCTCACACCTGGCTTTCCTAGCCATCTGTGGAGTGCTTCCAGAGCCGAAGTGAGGACTTGGCTTTGGCAGTCTGTGGGTCTGTTCTGCTTAGAGGCCACCTGAGTCCTGTCCTATTGCTCATCTGCCTCCTAGTTCTGTTAGCGCCACACATTGTCCCAGACCCACTATCAGAGTATCTCCTACCTCCTCACGCTGGAGCCAAAGCGTGGACTCTCTTGTTCTTCACTTGGCCCCTGGTCTGGGTCTTGGGCCGACTTTGGTGCAAAGGACGTGTCCTGAAGCTCTTAGGGTAGATTTAAAAAAACTTACTACTAATGTGAACCTGGCTGTTGTTATTTAAATGGAAAACTCAGCCTCCAACGTTCTTACAGTTTCTACTGTTTGTTTTTTGGTCTTATTTTTGCTGAGGTTTTTTTGGGGGGGGGTGGCTCTTAATTTGGTGCTCTCTGATTTCTTCACAAAGCTGCCCTTTCACTGTGGTTCTTCTGCATTTCTCATCCTTAAAGGAGCTCAGACTTTATAATTTTATGGCAATTCTCACACATGGCCACCAGGTGGCAGTGGTGCCCTCCGATCTGTGTTTTCAACCTCCTCTCGTGAGGACTGGGAAAGGGGGGTACTTTTACCCAAATTAATACACATACCCTTTACTTGCCCTCTTGCAAACAGCTAAACCAGAACAAGTCCTCTGTCAGCACGAAGATTGCTATTCTGAGCTACTTTACTGTAAAAAGAACAGAAAAGAGAAAGAATCCTCTAATATAGTCTAATATTCTCTCTCTAATTTCTGTGCCTGTTTTAAGTGTTTTGGTTTTGGTTTTTCTTCATTTCTCTCCTGTGAGTGGCATGAACATGGCCCAAACATGGGGTTTACCCATAGCAAGAGCACTGAGCTATTTTCCACACAGTAGCCTCTTTGTAAACATTTTTGTTCCAGATACCAGGCTGGACTAGGTGAAGTCCTTGCCCTGAAAGAGGGTCCATTTCAGGCAGGGGCAGTGCCTGGGTGAGCCATTTGGCACAGGGCTGCCTCTGCCCCTAGCCTGCTTTGCCCACCTCAGGGTGGGTTGCAGTGTTACTGAAAACAGTGTCACTTCTCCATTGCCACGAGGCAGGTGGAGGTATCTGCTTCAGGTGCAGAGTCGATGTGGAGGGCTTCTTGTCTGGAAGGTAGTTGCTGTGCTTGTGGCATTTCAAGCTTTTTCCTCTTCCTTTCTAAGCTTTCCTGGATGGGCATGGTTTAGATGGCTAGATTGTCCAGAATGAGGGAGGAGCAACAAAGTTCCAGTCCTTGTTTGCCTTTTTAGAAGGTATTAGACCTGCCTCCTCTTAAGTAGACTATGCCCAAGGACTGGGATTTACCTGAAAAGTTATATGGAAAAGGATCCACTGTGTTTTCCTCTTCTGGTCTCTGAAGTCCAGGCATTTAGAAAACTCACATCCCACCACCTGGCAGCCATGGTCACAAAGACAGCCAGGAGTGTCTGGGCTCAGGGTTTCCTCAGCCCAAGGGTGGCTTGGGCTAAGGCCTGCCAGCCTACCTGGTAGGCCCAGAGCTGCTGGTGGTACTGTCCTGTACTCTGTCATGAAGTGAGGAGTCATTTAGGAAATTTGGTACCCATGTAGATTACCAGAGTTCTTTTTCAAGAAAAAGTGCAAATTCAAGGTGGTATGCAATTATTTTTACAGCAAGGAAAAATGAAAATTGCATTGGGATATCCTGCATTAGATCCCAGAGGCAGGAAGCTTTTGAGGTGTGTGTAAATGTATGTGTCTGTGTGTCCACTCATGGCTGCATCTCCAGCACCTGGCACCTAGTGGCCTGCCACTGCCTGCATTCTATTCCCCACCACCACCCCCATCCTCTGGGCCCTGGTATGCCCAGGTATGGCCACGCCCCACAGCCATATCCATACTCGGCCATGCTTGACCTTTCGGCACTCCAGCAGCTCTTTAACTAGAGGGGGTGGGGGGTGTGCTTCCCCATGAATCTGATGTAGCCCAAAGTAGGTGACCCAGTGAACATTCTAGCAAGAGGAGACGCATGCTCTGAAACCAGTGTGCTTTGCTGATTGATGCTTAGAGTCGCAGTGTGGGTGGAGGTGATGGCATAGGTGGAAGAGCTGGGTCCCCCGGAGACACTGCCAGTCCTAGTGTGGGAGGCTGAGCCCCTGTCCCCCTAGAGAATGCTGGTTGTTGGTATTCACTGTTCCTCGCCATCACTGTCCTCCCTCACAAGACCTTCAACCTAGGTGCATCTCATTTGGTTTGGGCATCCTCTTGCCTGGCCCCACACCCTTTCCACCCATTCTCCACCTGGCCACCAGAATGAGCACCTGGATTCATGAGTCACACCTTTCTCTTCTTAGAGCCATCCTTGCTGGATCTCTGTAGCTCTTGGCATCATGTCTGCCGCTCATCCTTAGCTTTCAGGTTTCCCACAGGCTCTCTACCACCCCCTTTCTGTTTCCACCTTAACACTTACAGCACTTCACAACTATTACCATACAACAGGCCCCAGCAGGTGCCAGCCTATCTCAGCCACTTGGGAAGGTTCTTCTGCAGTAGGCTCTGGCTCACTGGCACTCAGGCCCAAGTACATTTCCCAGGATGTCCCCCACTGGGGCCAGAGCAGATGGGAGGAGGACAGGTCTTGCAGCTGGGCATGGCCGGGAACCAGAAGCCCCAGCTTGCAGGCCCTGTGGTGCTTTCCCAGCCAGCCCACCTGGCCTCCTACCTTGCACTCTTCGCTGTTTATGGTCTTGGGATAGCAGGGCCCTAGAGTACCCTGGGAGTGGAAAGAGGCCTCAGGGTGAATCCTGCCCTCCCCCCCCGCCCCCCCCCGCCCCGCCTCCATTTCCACAATAGCCACAGCCTGTTGGGGAGGAGTAGGGATGTCCTTGTGGCAAGGGTAGTGCTGTCTGGCAGGTGGCAGGAGAGGCTGGGTGCACAGATAAGTGGCACGAGGAAGCTCCCATCTGGTAAAGGCTCACCTCTCAGCAACACTGAGTACTTGGCTGTGCCTGCCACCCTCCTCCCTTGGTGGGATCCAGACACATCAGGCACACTCCTCTAACCTGCCCTCTGCCTCTGGGCAGCAGGCCTGGCTTTTCGTGGATGTTCGTGTAGGTCTGTTGGGGACCCAGGCCTGCCCATATCTAGGGCACTGAGGTGAGGGCCCCTGCTCTGGTGTGAGCCCTTGTCTCCTTGGCAGCCTGGGCGGTGACAGTCTCTGATCATCCCTTGTGTGTGTCTTCTCCATTGCCCTCAGACCTGCTCCAGAATTTATTTCTGCGTGAATTAAAAAGGCATTACCCTTTCAGGACTTAGTCTGGTAGTAAAACCATTTAGACAGGGCGCCTGGGTGGCTCAGTTGGTTAAGTGACTGCCTTTGGGTCAGGTCATGATCCTGGAGTCCCTGGATCGAGTCCCGCATCGGGCTCCCTGCTCGGCAGGGAGTCTGCTTCTCCCTCTGGCCCACCCCCCTCTCATGTGCTCTCTCTCAAATAAATAAAATCTTAAAAAAAAAAACATTTAGACAGCAAAGTCTAGGTCCTCACCTTGCTGGGAGGAGGAGCTGCCTTGGACGAGGCTGAACTGGGTGGTCTGGAGGGGAGAGGACAGCACTGCAGTTGAGGACGAATCTACCCTGTTGCCTGGGTCACCTTTCCTAGCTGCCTTGGGGAGGGGAAACCTGAAGCTGTGTTTCCAGAGATAGCAGGAGAGGTTTCTAGGGCCAGCTCTGTCAAGTGTACCCTAGTTTGTTTGACACAGCTAGATCCCACAGCTCTCCTGGGCTGTGCAGCTCTGAAGTATCCATTCACACTTGGGAAAGGCCCCTTCTCGAGAATTATGTGAGATGCCATGTTGACGAACTTTGTCCAGGCTTAAAGTAGGTCCTAATATCCTGCTGGGAAGCTAGCTCTGTTCCTTTCACTGCTGTCCTCTGTCCTGAGTCATCACTGGAATTTATGACCCTGGAGCCCTCAGGGTAGGAAGGGACCTGCCCAGCTGGCTGGTGGGGCAGCACAGGTGGGCCCAGGTACCCAGGTGGAGTTGTGCTCAAGCTCTGTGACCCCACATGGAGTTCCATCAGATTCCTGGGTCTTAGAATTGGGAGGCCTCAGTCTCCTGTCAAGGGATCCCATGCTTAATATAAGGTTGGGTCACTGGCACCTCACAAGACTTACTCCCTCCTGCAGCCCGTCCTCAACACCCCCCACAGCCACTCTTCTATACCTTTCGCACCTTGCCGGGCATGCCCTGGAGATACCTCAGCCAGTGGCATGGCTTTGCTCAGTTACATGCCCCAGAGGTGATCTGAGGAGTGGGGAGGCAGATGCAGACATGTGCCCACTGTAGCAGAGGCTCAGTTGCCTCACTGGCCATGGGCTCTGTGCCAGGCACATTTACTGCAGGGCTGGGCCTTTGCACGTGCTGTTTCCTTTGCCTGGAATGCTCTCTAAAACTGCAGAATGCACCCACTTCCTGTAGGAGTGTGAACCCGAGGTGGGCAGAGGCTCCTGTTCTGTTCACTGCTGTTTCTTGGTGCCCGGCCCTGGCATCCAGAAGGCTCCCTCAGGAAGTGCTGAGTAAGCACTGACCTGACAAGAGCCTTGGGGCACTCTTCGTGGGTCCTTCCCTTGACCTGCCATCTATCTTCAGTCCCTAAGCAGACATCCTCAGTGGGCCAGTGGCCTCCTGTGACCTGGGTCACATGTACATACCTGGGCTGTATCTCCTGGGGAGTGGGTGCCAGGCCGTGGCAGGAACATATTTCTTTTCAAAGTGAATTTGTGAGGAGTGTTGGAAGAGCTGGCAAGGGGCTTTGGCCCACCCCTTGCCTTAGTGGGCAGGGTGGGGGGGGTCACCATCAGCCCAGCCCTCTGACCCTCCTGCTTGCTTTCTCTTGAGTCAATCCCGGCAGCCGGGGAGGCTGTGGTGATGCTGAGCCACAGCCCAGGCAGCCCCCTGCCACACATGCCCGGGCACCTGGGAGCCCTCACGGGCACGGCTTCTCCCCCACCAGGATGTGTTCGAGATGCGCTTTGCCAAGATGCCAGATGAGCCAGAGGAGCCTGTGGTGGCCGTGTCCTCCCCGGCGGTGCCACCCCCCACCAAAGTGGTGGCCCCACCCTCGTCCAGCGACAGCAGCAGTGACAGCTCCTCCGACAGTGACAGCTCCACCGATGACTCTGAAGAGGAGCGAGCCCAGCGGCTGGCAGAGCTCCAGGAGCAGGTGAGGGTGCCTGCAGCCCCGTAACCGGTCCCCCAGCATCCCAGCATGCACGGACCGGGCAGTCTCTCCAGGGGTCACCACGGCATGTGGAGTTCCAGTTCCGAGTTCCGCAGGAGCAGAATTCCCGCTGGTCCACCTGTGCCAGGTGCACGTGCGTTGTAAACACGGAGCTGACCCTTGAGCAGTGTAGGGTTTTGGGGTGCTGGCCTCCTGTGCAGCTGAAAATCTACTCCCCCAGAAAACTTAACCGATAATCTACTCTTGACCAGAAGCCTTACCTATAACAGTCAATTAATGTATGTTTTATAGGTTACACACATTATGTACTATATTCTTAACAATGAAGTAAGTTTTTAATAAAGTGGAAAAAAAATGGTAAGCAATAGAAGACACACTTATAGTACTGTATTGATTGGGGAAAAAAAAAAAACTACTGTAAGTTGACCTGCACAGTTAAAACCTACGTTGTTCAAGAGTCCATTGTACATACGTGGATGTTTTGTTGGGGAGACGTGGCTGTTCTGGGGGCAGAGGTGAGGCTTCTAGATCTTCCAGTATCTGGAAGGAGGAGCCTGAGCCAGGATATCTATCTCTCCTGGGGCCCTACAAGCCAGACATCAGGGCCTTAGTACCCAGCCTCCTAGGGACCCTGCTCCTGGATGGCCGTGGAGCTCAGTGTCTGCCAGCTTGGGCAGCTCCTCTAGCAAGGAAGGACACTGGCCACCCTCGGATCCGAGTCTGTGGCCCGGGTGGGCATGGGCACTTCGAAAATCTGGTGAGGCAACAGGTCACAAGGCTGAGGGCCAAGCCCCCTCCCTGTGCTTCCCTCCTCCCCTGCCCCCTGACGCCTGGGGGTCCACACACAGACTAGGATGATGGGTGTGTGTGTCTTGCCTGTCTGCTCCACAGCTCAAAGCCGTGCACGAGCAGCTTGCAGCCCTCTCCCAGCCCCAGCAGAACAAACCAAAGAAAAAGGAGAAAGACAAAAAAGAAAAGAAAAAGGAAAAGCACAAAAAGAAAGAGGAAGTGGAGGAGAATAAGAAGAGCAAAGCCAAGGAACTTCCTCCCAAAAAGACCAAGAAAAATAATAGCAGCAACAGCAATGTGAGGTCTGTGCCTCCCTAGTCTGCCCGGGGTGGGGGGGTAGGGGGGACAACCCCTGCCCGCCATGATGGGTAAGGAGGCTGCATCTGTGCCCTTTCCTCTGGGATGGATCTTTGGTGCGCACTGTGTTTGGGAAGGGAGGGGGGATAGCAGGGAGCATGGAGTGGAAGGTGAGGACAGAGCATGGTTTGCAGTCTGTCTGCAGTGGGTGCTCCCGATAAGGGCTTGCCAGGCTACCCCATTTCCCTTGAAGGCCATCTGGGTGGGGGTGTGGAAGCCATCCACCAAGCCCCAAATGGAGGAATGGGTGCCTGGCTTTCCCAGGACACTCGTTCCTCACAGTGTCTGCATCGCCCCTTCATAGCAAGAAGGAGCCAGCGCCCATGAAGAACAAGCCCCCTCCTGCGTACGAGTCAGAGGAGGAGGACAAGTGCAAGCCCATGTCGTATGAGGAGAAGCGGCAACTCAGCCTGGACATCAACAAGCTCCCTGGCGAGAAGCTGGGCCGTGTGGTGCACATCATCCAGTCCCGGGAGCCCTCCCTCAAGAACTCCAACCCTGATGAGATCGAGATCGACTTTGAAACTCTGAAGCCGTCCACCCTGCGAGAACTGGAGCGCTATGTAACCTCTTGTTTGCGGAAGAAAAGGAAACCTCAAGGTGCCTTTGGCGCGCGCCCCCCGCCCCCCGCTTCCACCGGGCAGGGTGGTTCTCAGTCCTGGCCATCCCAGCCAAGAGGGAGGAGGCCATCCCATCCGTGGTTCACTTTGCCTTCCAGACGTGGCCCTCTCCCTGTGCAGGCTGTTTTTCCAATTATAAAAGCTATGTCCTAGGCAAAGAAGCCTCTGGGCGGTGGCAACATCGCAGTGGACCCTGGGCTGTGGGTGTGCCATTCTCAGTCTCCTGGCTGGTACCCATCGGGGGCCTGCCTGCACCTCAGCAGCCTCTGCCCTGCTCCTAGCAGTGCTGCTCTCACTCTTGCCACTGAGCCTTCCCTAAAGCCAGCCACTCCCACCCTGCCACCGCCTCTTTGCAACAGGCATGGGGGTGGGGAGCAGGGGCCAGGAGGAGAGGTGGTGGGTCAGCATTGTCGCTGCCTGCTGTTCTTCTCTAGTTCCACATCGCCCCCTCCACGCAGTCTGCCAAGCAGCTCTTTCCTGTTAGAAATGCTTTGTCTTAGCTCACAGCTTTAGTCTTGAGACCAGTAGGACTTAGGATCCACGTCAGCGTGTGATGCGTAGCCTCTCGCCCAGCCTGGACTGCCTCCTGGGGTTCTCAGGCCCCTCCCTGGGGCACTATACAGTGACGTTCTGCCCTCGGTCTACATGCCGTGGTGCTGGGAGACTCCTGGGCCTCTTTCATGTCTTGCTTTGTCTCTCCTGTCATGTCCCCTTTAGGTCCCCTTCACCCACTGCCCGAGAAGTAGCTGAGGGAGCCCCAGCCCAGCAGTTCCTTGTGTTAGGGAATCCCCTCCTGCCTTGTCTTGTACTCTCTGAGGAACCCAGCACGGGGTATTCTGTGGGGTCGGAGGGGCTTTGAAATTCTGGTATTAAGCCAAGTTTTGGCTGACGTGCAGTAGACTGGCAGCTTACCACTGGGAAATGTGGGACTGGCAGGGCCTCTTAGCAGCAGCCCTCTGGCTCACAAGGCACCGACTCCCTGCTGGCCCTTCTTGCAGGCTGTTGGGGTGTGCCCTTGGCCAATGGCAGCCTCCTAGGTCGGGGCCCTGCGTGACTCAGTCTCTGTTGCTTTCTTACAGCTGAGAAAGTTGATGTGATTGCTGGCTCCTCCAAGATGAAGGGCTTCTCATCCTCGGAGTCGGAGAGCACCAGCGAGTCCAGCTCCTCTGACAGCGAAGACTCTGAAACAGGTTAGGCATCTTCCTTCCTATCTCGTCGCATTCCTGCCTGTGTCGGGCTTAGTCATGTGTCCAGGCTGCTAGAGACCAGAGATGGTGGTCCTAAGAACTTTCTGGGCCCTCCCATCTTAGAGGGCTGCCATGGTAACCCTCTACCTGGGGCAGTGGGTGACCCTGTACCCTGAGGAGAAGTTGCTGAGGGTATTGACACTGCACAGTCCTGGGGTGTTTGGTGGGGGGGGGGCTGGTGAGGACTTTGGGTGTTGGGGCCCAGGTGGTGGCATTGACCTTAGGGTGACCCTGCCCAGTCTTACGGTCTTCCCAATGTCACAGTTGCATGCAGCATGGCTGTTCCAGGTGATGTGCTTTTGCAGGTGTGGAGCAGTCTGCTCTCAGCTCTGCTGTCACCCAGGCTCAGGGCATTGCCGTCCTCCCCAGAGTGCTCACAGCTGCATTGGCTACTCCTAACTGTGCTCGCATTTGGACCAGTGTGTCCTACAACCTCTAACAGTTCTCTCTCCGTGTTTCATGGCCTGCACGTGTGCCCCCTGGTGCCCTGGCAGAGCCCACCACCCACCTGAGCAGCAGCTTCAGTGTGGCGGGGAGGGTGGGAGCGAGTGAGGGCAGGCGGAGATGCTGAGAGCTGCATGGTGGTAGGGAGAGGAGCTTTTCCTCCAGATGTGTGCTTTCCTGGTTACTCTCAGGGAGCAGGAAGGTGCTCCCACTGGCCAGGAGGAGAGGCTAGAGAAGAAGAAGCCTGGCAACCAGCCTGTACTGTGAGGTGGAGCTGGCCATGTGTGTCTGGGTGCACACGGTTGCCCCTGGGCAGGTCTAGCTCCATCAGCTGAGCAGACAATCTGCAGACCACCAGAGAGCCAGCTCTGGGGCCTTCTGGCATGCCCCTCCGGAGGCAGCCTGTGGTTACGCGTATGCACAGTGGGAAACGTGTTTGGGCAACAAAGACCCCTGGTGTTTTCTTTTATAGATCTGTCCCTTCTCTGGCATTTTATTCTTACTGGAGATAAACAGTAAGCCGCACTTAATCAGTTCATCAACATAATGTGATCTGATCATGCCAAGGAAGTGTGAGGATTGCTCACCGCAGCTCGGTGATCCCACTCCAAGGCATGTGCTCACACGGGTCCTTGTGTGGGCTCAGCCTGCCTCTGGGGCAGTGGAGGATGGGAGGGCTTCTGGGCCTTCTCACTCTTTCTCTCCGCTTTTATGGTAGAGGGTACCAGACTTTCCTAGTGGGTTGGAGGCTTGCCTTGGGATGGGCTAAGGGCTTCTACAGGACTCCCAAATTCTGTGGACTACCTCATTTCCAGTGGGCTCAAATGAGACTGATTAAGCTATATTCTGTATTTATTGAGCTCCAGTGTATGCAGAGACTGCTGGCAGTTTGCTGCCCTCTTGTCTCCATCTTTTGTCCTTTTCTTCCTAACCAGCAAGCACCCCCCCCCCGTGGCTTTTTAATCTGTCAACCAGCAGGGGGCGCCACACCATATGCCTGCCAGAAAGGGCTGGCCCCAAGCCAGGGCCACTGCACTCAGTAGGATGAATGGCCATATTCTTGGGCCCAATTAGCATTCCTGGTGGCCACTGACTTCTCACTTTCGGTGCCAGCCACCTCTCGGGTTTGCCTTTTGCTCTGGGCTTTTGCACCTCCTGCGGTTCCTAGCAGGCTGCTCCTACTAGGGGTTTCACAGCCTTTTCTCCTAAGGATCTGAGTGACCAAAAGAAAACCCCAGAGGTTGGAATTGGCAGGAGACCTGATTGTTAAAACAGTGCAGTTTGGCCAAGGGCAGACTGCCCCGACGTGGCACCCAACTGTCAGGTCCTGATTGCGAGTCTATAACTGTGGCCTTTGTCCCTGATCCCCGAGCTCTTCTTTGGGGCGTGTTTGCTGGAGGAAGGAGTTCTCCTGGGCTCCTGAGTGCCCTGCACCCACCTCCTGCCGTGTGCTGTGGGGTTGCTGTGGGGTAGCTGTGACGGCGTCTCCGGCAGCTCTTGACTGCTGAGGTTATTTTTTTCCCTTTTTGTTCCCCCTTTGAAAGAAATGGAAAGATTGTGCAACAAGTAATCTGAGAGTCCTGGGAACAGCTGTCTGGGCGGGAAGGAGGGTGAGATTTACAGTCTCCGAGCCGCCGGCCTTCAGGCTCCCAGGCTCCAGCAGTTCGGCCCCCGTGGCTTGCTGGGCTGCTTCCGGCTCATCCCTCTTTCCAGGCATCCTCCCTGCCTCGTCTTGGGAGGCTCCCATTTGTCTTCTAAGTTCTGGCTTTTCTTTTTTCATCTGTGTGCACTGGAGAGCTCTGTTGTGGGTCGACTGGGCGCTTCCACCCTGTGGGTTTGTGCCCTGGGGCTCAGACACTGTCAGCCCCAAAGTGGGAGCTTGCACCCCTGCACCACTCAATGCAGCCATCCCCCACCCCATCCCACACAGGAAACCGCACGCACTTCCAGGGCAGCTCCTCCAGCAGCTGCTCAGGCTGGGTCCCTGGAGCTAGGCAGCCCCAATTTCTGTGACCAGTTAGTGGGGGTAGGGCAGGGTGGGGGGCGCTGAAGGTATTTCCTTTGGTCCTTTGGGGCTTAATTGTTTTGCCCTCCTTGTTCTTGTGTTTCCATTTGGACCGGAGCCGAAATTCGTGAAAGGGCCTATTTTTGTCACTTGTACTAAGGGTCATTTCTGCTGACAGGGCCCGAGACATGAATCACCAAAAGAAACCAAACAGAGGCACAAAATTGGGGCTTGATGGGGTGGGGGGGGTTGCATAGACCCCTGTTGGCCACTCTCCATAGATAAGGATGCTGTGGGCTGCTCAAGGCACAGGGCTGGTCTGTGGGGCCAAGCTTTAGTTCAGGGAGGCGGTGCCCCCACAAATGGGAATCGGGGGATGGGGAGGTCGGTTGGACTTTCCTAGCTCCATTCCCAGGCCACCCTGTGTCCTGTCTGCCTCCTGCGCCCGCCCGCCCGCCTGCCCAGAAGCACACTGTTGGCCAGTCCCGCCACATCCTCCAAATCCAGCTATTACTTGGGTTGTGGTCTTTCGTTGAGCTTCAGTTCTGGCTAATGACTGAATCTGCTTCAGGGTTCAGTACTGGGACAGGATAGGGGATACAGATGCTCCTTTTGCATGGCCATCCCAGGTGGGCTATGGGCAGAGCTGTGGCCTCCCTGTCACCCGTGCTGGGATATGTCTGCCTGGCTCATGGGGCCAGGAGGGATGTCCTAGGACTCTTTTTTTTTTTTTTTAAAGATTTTATTTATTTGAGAGAGAGAGTGAGAGATAGAGAGCACATGAGAGGGGGGAGGGTCAGAGGGAGAAGCAGGCTCCCCGCCGAGCAGGGAGCCCGATGCGGGACTCGATCCCGGGACTCCAGGATCATGACCTGAGCCGAAGGCAGTCGCTTAACCAACTGAGCCACCCAGGCGCCCTGTCCTAGGACTCTTTTTTCCAGTCTTCCACCCAGTCATATTGCTGATGATGGACTCCTTCCACATGCCATCCACAAGTCTTTGTTTCTGGGCAGGGTGGACACACAGCTCATGTCCCTCTTAGCACATCCTCCTACCCCAGCTACCTGGCCTGGGACGGGTTCGGGGAGGTGTGGGGCAGTGCTCTTGGATTTGGGCCTGGTCTTCTAGTTGCAGTGGGAGCACACTCCAGCTATTTTAGTCTCCTTGTTTCCTTTTCCCAGGATTGGAGCATGTGGGTGTTTCTTAATAGCTCCAGGGGAAAAAGGAATGCTTAATGTTTTGGAAAGATTTGAGCCGGAAAGTGCAGACAGAGGCCATGGGGCGTTCTTCCCAGACAACCAGCCTCAGCTTCCGACCCCTGGGGTCTTTGAGGGACTGGGTTCCAGTCCCATCTTGGGGCCTGCTGCTGCCTGCTCCAAGGGTATGACGCTTGCTCTTGGGAAAAGGGAGAGGCCCCTGGTAAGGGTGGGGGGGTGGGGTGGGGATAGAAAAAGACCTGGAGGATGGGACTGTAGCTGGTCTGCCTGTACTGTCAGGTGACCCCTCATACACCCACATGCAGGGGTCGCAGCTGGAGGGACTCTGAGGCTTCATGGGCGAGGGTGAGCCTTGTGGAATGTGCCCTGAACGAGAGGCTGGCCGGTGGGTGGGTTTTTCCCACGCGCACACTTGAATACCATGGGAGTGCGGTGTTGGTTGCATCCGTGACTCCAACAGAGGCATCCGCTCTGCTGTGTGAGTGGGAACGGGCCCCATGCCCCTCTCCGGTCAAGGGGAAGCACACTCAATGCCCTGGGAAAAGAAGGGGACAGCTTTACTCCTCAGCCTGTTTTCATTTTATCCCCCCCCCCCACCTCCTTGACAGTGTGTATAATTGCTTCCTCTTTTTATAATTTGGGTGTTTTATATTTGTTTTCTGTTTTTTGTTTTTGTTTTTTTTTGTGTGTGTGTGTGGTTATTTATTTGGTGGTGGTGGTGGTTGTTTCTTGGGGTTTGTAGGAATGCAGAAATGAGGCTGTTTGCTAGAGGTCCTGCACTCTAGAGCCCCTTTCTGGAGGATTTTCTCATCTCTGCCCAGGCCCTGAGGAAGGGCTGGCATCACCTCCGTGAGGTAGACAGTGTGCAGAAAAGCAGGTCCAGAGGGGACAAACTTAGAGTCGGGGGTGCCTGATGGGTGTGGCATACCTGGCTGGTCTTCAGGAATGATGGCAAGTAGGGCAGGCAAGGGCGCCTCTCACATTCAAAGACCTTCAATAAAGGGAATTCCGGCCTGCGCTCACGGTGCACATGGAACTTGTTACTGGAAGCAGCTGTTCTGTGTAGAAGCATAAACAGGGCTCTGGGTGGTTTTGGAGACATCCATGTGTGCAGGGACTGTGCCCCTTGTAAAGGGAAGGTGGGTCCATCGCCGCCCGTGGCTGGCCAGGCAGGGGGCAGGGCTCCTAGACTCCGGCGCCGTTCTCTCGTGCCCTGTCAAGCGGGCAGGGCACAGGAGGCTGGCTCGGTCTGTGGTTCTTCTGTTCTTGTGACTTGAACGGTACATTCCACACCATTTCTCTCACACTGGTTTCTCTCTCCCTCTATGTAGGTCCTGCCTAATCATTGGACACGGACTCTTAATAAAACGGTCTTCAGTTCCAGATTCCTTCCCAGCAAGCTATAGCTTAAGTCCATTTTCTTCTGTGAAAGGGACAGGACTCCATCAAGTTATGGAATTCCTCAGAGCCCTGGGCCTGTCCCCTGGGGTGGATTAGTCATGTCCAGCAGTACACGCCTAGTCCCGCCTCCGGGAAGGCTGCCTGCTTGGCTGGCCCCCCAGGCCTCCTGTGTAAAGACTGCCTGGCTGTCCTGCCCAGCCTCCCTGGTCATCTGGGGTCTTCTGGGCAGGTGGCATCTCCCAGTGGGTGATGACAATCCCCCCTGCACACACATAACGTGGTGCTGCTCCGTGTGCAAGGCCCCATCACAAGTATGTTTTCTCTCTTCATCCCTCCCTCTTTGTTTGGATCCTAACTGCTTTCCTCCTGGACCTTAAAATGACGTTAGTTAGCCCAGGGAAGGTCTCATTTAGTCTAAGGAAGAACATTCATTTAGAGTTTTTCCCCATGAGGGACAGGGGCCTTAGGGGCAAGCCTAGTTGGGCCTGCAGGCTTGCGGGGCTGTCCCTCTG
>NC_138369.1:8870518-8894957 GCF_054177405.1 Leptonychotes weddellii | reverse complement strand
AGAAGCAGGCTGCAGTGATCAGGAAGGTCGCTGCTGAGGGGCACTCAAGGAGAAATGGCCATGCAGCCAGCTGACCTAACCCCTGGAGTCCAGGATTCCTGTCCCCAGTGGGGTGAGGCACTGGGCTAGTGGACGAGAAAGGGCTCTCAGATCCAGAGCACTGGACCAGTCCATCGTGAGGCCATCCGAGCCCTCGGGCCCTGCTCCGTGCACATCTCTGAGGGGTGTTGCTAGCACCCTCCCATTCTTCAGTGCCCTAGAATAATGACAGCCTCCGGGGGTGGGGCAGTCCAGGGTGACCGCATCATCCAAGGCCTCTGAGAGGCACTGAATAGGATTTTTTGCTCTAAAAATAAATATCGGCCCTTTTTTGGTCATGAATCCAGCATTTCAGCAGAAAACTGCCTGATGAAAAGTCCCCTAAGGAACAGCATCTGTGTTTCAGGGAGTGCTTTTTTTTTTTTCTTCCTTTTTAAAATGTAGTTTGTGTGTACTTCTTCAAGGCCTATAGCAGTTTCCTGGCATCTTGGCGCCTGCCTTCTGGAGCTGGAAGCAAGTTTGAGGAGGTGTAGTTCACCATCAGCAGGCCCTTGGGCACTGGCCACCTCCTGTGCGGAAACCCTGGGATCCTTCCTCTGGGCTTTGTGTTCTAGATCCAGCCCCTCCAGAGCCTCCAGGGCCCTGCAGTGATGCTTGCAAGTTCCTAGGCTGCTCCCTGATCCTCTGGCCGGTCGATTTCCAGTCAAGCTCCATTTGCCAAACAGACTATTTTGAGCTGCCCTTTGGCCTGTGCCTGATGTGTTCCCAGTGCAGCTCGGCCTGGCTGGAGCCAGGGGGCTTCATGCCCGGAGATTCCCACAGGACAGTTGGGAAGCTGTTGGCATTGTCTTTCTGGGAAGATTCTGCCGTCTTGGAACAAATGGCAGCCTGGATTCCCACATTGTCGGCCTGTGTGCTGCCCCGCCCCGCCCCTTCCCACACTGGTGCATACCAGCTCTAGCCACAGGCCAGCTCTCCTGCAGGGTCTTTGCACCCTTTCTGTCTGTGGATCCTGGCCTCCTTGCCCATGGGGCTTCCATCTGTCAGAGAACTTGATCTTGAGACTCAAGCTGTCACCTGTGCCCAGTGCCCCAGGAATAGAGCATAGAGAGCAGTACCCACTCCTTATTGGCAGCCTCCTGTGTGCGGGCAGGGGAAATGCCAACTGGGCCTTGACACACCAGCTGGCCTGCGCAGGGCCTGAGGAGTTGCTGTAGGAGGGGTGGGTGGCCTGGGCCTCTGCTAGTGCCGAGGCTCCCCAGTCAGTTGAATTGAGTTGGGCTCTGTGCCTCTGCCCTGCCCTTACCCTCAATCCCGTCTCCTTCCCTTGAGTGGGGGTGGGGGGCGGGAGGAATCAGTGTTTTAATCAGATTTTACAAAAAAAAAAACAAAACAAAAAAACACGTTTTAATTCTTTGTACAATTACCATCCTATGTAAAGATGAAATTTGTGTTGAGTTCAAGATTTTCATGGAATAAAGATCACACAGTACTCGAGGCCATCTTCATGTAACCCTTTTTAGAGAGTTTTGTGTGGGGTGTCTTGGGGCTGGTGTGTTGTGAAGCTGTGCACTTCCTGTCTTGTCTTCCTACCAGTAACTCGGACAGGAGGCTCAGGCCATGTGAGCCAGATGCAGCTGTCCCAAGCAGGCTCCAGCAGCCCTTGGTCCCTGCCGCCGGCCCCTTTAGTGTTCTCTGGTCCTGGAGGTCCTCTGTACACCTCCCACTGGTTCTCCCACTCTAGGCCTGCCCCCACCCCACCAGCACTTCCTCACGGAGACCTGGACCTGGGACACTTTCCAAGGCAGCCGAGACCCGCTCTCTGGAACTCCTGGGACCCCACTGCATTTTGTCCCCATGAGTGCTCCTGTGGGCCTCTTTACTCACCCGCTGGGGGGAGATAGTGAAGGCTCAGAGGCACCATCCCTCCTTTATGGTGGAAAAAACAGTGCTTCCCCTGGGGCCATGAGATGACAGGCCACCCCAGCCCTCTCCCCACAATACGCTGTCTTCTCTTGGTCAGACTTTACCCATTGGCCCCTTTCTTACCCCAGTTTCTGATCCCCCAGCCTCCCAAAGGCCTGCCCAGTGTGTGAGCAGCTGTTCCAGCCTCCCTCGAGCTTCAGTGCATGTTACTGGAATCTGCTGGGAGAGGTGCCCATCCTGGAGGGACCCTCAGCCCCTTCCTCCTGCTCCCTTCGGCTCAGTGGCCTCTGTATACCGTGCTTTCCCCTAGCGCATGTAGGGTTCCTTTGGTCCTGGGCCTCCCACCTCTCTAGTTCAGTGTGCCTCCTTTACCCCGCAGCTGCCAGCCTCGTGGCCCTAATCCTGCAAGTCACTCAAACTGTCCCCTTTTGTATGTCCCATCCACAAGAGTGTTCCTCTCACCTGGTTTCCTGCTGTGACCCAAAGAGCCCTGAACTCTCTATCCTGGCATCTCCAGTGTCCAGGTTGGAGGCTGGGCATATGGTTCCCATGTTCCAGATGTCCCTGGTTGCTGCCGTTTGTGTAAGGACCTGTGTCTAGCTGCTGAGGTCTGTGTCACACTGTCTTGTCTCTTGCATGGAGTGGTGAGCTCTCGCAGGGCACGAGGTCCCTTCTCATCCCATTTGGTAGCGCGCTGTACCCTGTGGCCGTGCACCTCCCAGAAGCTTAGCACGGCCCTCCATGAAGCAGTTGCGAGTGGAGGTAGCAAAGCATGTTGTCCTCCCAACACCAGCAAGAGCCAGCACCCTGGCAAGGAGCTTAGGGGATACCAGGCAAAGCCATGAGGTGTCTCTTCGTGACAGGAATTCAAAAGGCACCATGGGTCCCACCTCCCACCTGGTTGGTGACTTCATCATTTCCTAGCCCATGAGTACTACTGACTGGTTCTCCTCTCCCTCTCGGGTTTGCACACCAGCGGTTATTGGTGAGGGGCAAACGGCTGTCGAAAGATCCTTAGCATATATCTGTGGAGTGGGTGCAGAGGTGGGTGTGTGCACTGGCTCTCGCACGTTCCTCGCAGGGGCAGGCCCACCCTGGACGAGTCCACACAACAGCAGCAACCAGCCGTCGGCCCCTGAGGTATCGGGACACACAGCAGGGAGAAGCCCTGCAGCACATTGGCCGTGTCCCAGCACGGGGACGTCTCTGAGGCCGGTCTCCCATGAGGAAGGGAGCGCTGGTTGGTGGCCTCTCTTTGCTGGCCAGTGGTAGTGAGCACCTTCCCTGTTTCCTCCTGGTCATTCCCGGGAGGCCAGCCTGTTTGCTTCCCTCCCACCCTCCCCTAAAGTGCTCACTCCGCGGCCAGGCATGGGCCGACACCTCCGTGCACACTCTCCCCCAGTTGTGCATCTCTGCTTCCCCTGGGAGGCTGGGGAGGAGCCAGCATGGAGGGCAATGCAGTTAGAGGCCAACATGTTGTTACTGTAGCTGTGTGACACGGGGCCAGTCCCTTAGTCTCTCTGAGTCTCACTTGGCTAATCCATCAAATGGATGTGATGATTTCTAATGTCAGAATTGTTCCAAAGCAAAGCAGGTTGGGGTACAGACACTTGGGTCACCATAGTGGCGTCTGACCAGCAAGTAGGGGGAGACACGGGGCAGGGAGGTGTCCGTAGCTCAGCTCCCGGTGTACCTGGGTGTCATCCTTTAATGGAGCCAGCTGATGGTCTGAAAATTGTCAGGGAGGCTTTTCAGATATGGTCCCCACTAGGAAAAGCGGCAGGCAAATGGGTAGGTAACACCCCACACGTCTTTCCCTTTCCCGTGACCGACTCCCATCCCAGACAGAACCCACCTACCCTCCCTCTCACCATCACTGGCCCTTCTCCTGAACTTACCCTCTGTTTTCTCCTTGCTCTGCCTCGGAGGCCAGCTCACAGTCCTCTCCCCCAGAGCCTCACCACCTTCTCTTTCCCTCTGCAGAGATGGCTCCGAAGTCAAAAAAGAAGGGGCACCCCGGGAGGGAGCAGAAGAAGGTACGTGGTCTCGGGTGTCCTCCAGCAGGCGAGCAGCGGCCGCCTGCCCTCGTGGGCCCTGAGGGTACCCAGGCGTGTGCCGCCTGCCTGACGTCAGCCTGTCTGTCTGCAGCACCATCACCACCACCATCAGCAGATGCAACAGGCCCCGGCCCCCGGGCCCCAGCAGCCCCCGCCGCCTCCCCAGCAGCCCCCGCCGCCTCCACCTCCTCCTCCTCCTCCTCCTCCTCCTCCGCAGCAGCAGCAGCCCCCGCCCCCGCCGCCCCCGCCCTCCATGCCGCCACAGGCGGCCCCCACGATGAAGTCCTCGCCTCCGCCCTTCATCGCTGCCCAGGTGCCCGTCCTGGAGCCCCAGCTCCCAGGCAGCGTCTTCGACCCCATCGGCCACTTCACCCAGCCCATCCTGCACCTGCCGCAGCCTGAGCTGCCCCCCCACCTGCCCCAGCCGCCCGAGCACAGCACTCCACCTCATCTCAACCAGCACTCGGTGGTCTCTCCTCCAGGTGAGCTGCAGCCACAGCCGCCGAGGGTTGGGGAGGCACTCTGGGCGACCTGTGGGACCCCCGCCTCAGCGGGGGAGGTCCAAGGGGAGGTCGGTGGCTCTCCCGAGTGAGCCGTTAAGGAAATCATGAGCCACCGAGGCACAGGCTCTGCATAGTTAGTGCCTCCACATGGAAGATACGGACTCGTTTCTTCTGCTGGGCCAAGCATTGTGTGAGGTGGAAAAAAGATATGTGTGTGGCCCGCACCACCCCAGCTCCCAGTTGAGGACGGAGGTGCTGGGACACACACACACACCTGGGGGATTCAGGGAAGGCCTCCTCTGAGACCTGAAGGGCAAGTGTGAAAATAGGGAGCAGCTGAAAGGAAGGGAGGAAGGTCAGGGGTGCAGAGCGCAGGGCAGAATGGTGGTGGTGAGGAGCCCAATCCTGTAGACCGCTCTAGAAACTGTTCTTACTCTGGAGTTTGTGGGAAGCCCAGGAGGGCGGAGAGAGATGACTAGTTGGAGGGAAACCAGTGGAGCAGAGAAGCTGGGCTGGGGCCACGGGGTGCAGAAGCTGTGAGCCTCACTGCCACGCTCTCGTGTCCTTCCAGCTTTGCACAACGCGCTGCCCCAGCAGCCATCGCGGCCCAGCAACCGAGCCGCCGCCCTGCCCCCCAAGCCTGCCCGGCCCCCGGCCGTGTCGCCTGCCCTGGCCCAGCCACCCCTTCTCCCACAGCCCCCCATGGCTCAGCCCCCCCAAGTGCTGTTGCAGGAGGACGAAGAGCCACCCGCCCCACCCCTCACCTCCATGCAGATGCAGCTCTACCTGCAACAGCTGCAGAAGGTGCAGCCCCCCACACCACTACTCCCTTCCGTGAAGGTGCAGTCCCAGCCCCCACCCCCCCTGCCCCCCCCACCCCACCCCTCAGTGCAGCAACAGCTACAGCAGCAGCCACCGCCCCCGCCCCCCCAGCCACAGCCACCGCCCCAGCAGCAGCACCAGCCCCCCCCACGGCCCGTGCACATGCAGCCCATGCAGTTCCCTGCCCACATCCAGCAGCCCCCGCCACCCCCGGGCCAGCAGCCCCCACACCCGCCCCCCGGCCAGCAGCCGCCGCCACCACAGCCCGCCAAGCCTCAGCAGGTCATCCAGCATCACCCTTCACCCCGGCACCACAAGTCGGACCCCTATTCAACTGGTAAGTTGGCTTTTGCCCCTGGGCTCTGGGTAGGCTGGTGCTGGGCCCAGAAGTTTGTCTTTGAGAAGCCAGACTGGTCGGTCAGCTCATGCTTCAGGCTGGGGTGGGCTCAGAGCCCCACTGTAAAGGCTCTGGGCTGGTTGCAGAGGTGGTTGAGAGGGGGCGTTGGTGCTTCATATAGCGTTTTTACCTGGGGTCTGTCTTGGCTTGCAACCCGATGACTGGGAACAAGGTCCCCACTGGCCCTTCTCTTGGAACTCACAGTTAAGAGCATTACAGTACATCGTGATCCTGCTAGGTGGGGAAGCCAGGACCCCGGGGAGGCACCTGATCCATTTCTGGAAGTCAGGGCAGGCTTCCTGAAGGAGGTGATCAGAGGGTGAGCCAGAGCTGATTTAACAGTGGGGAGTGAGGTCCAGGCAGAGCTAGGGGCAGGCCTGGGCAGCAGGGGGCTGTTTGGGAACCTGTAGGAATAGGTGCTCTGCTCTCAGCGAGGCTCACCTGGTGGGAGTCAGGACCTCGTGGGAGAGAATTGGGCTAACGCTGTACCCGGCAGCCGTTTCCTGTTCCTCCTTCCTATCTTCACACTGATCCAGGCTGTCCTTTTTCTGTCGACAGTGTTGATCAGGCCACGCCCTCTCACTTTTCCTGGCACTTGTTTTCTAAGTGTCTGTGACCAAAATGTGCTGGCCGGCCTCGGCAAGAGAATTGTTCCAGGCAGTGCCTCATGGCGTGGTGACATGTGAGGGTCAGGGTTAAGGCCCCTGGACTTGGCAGTGCAGACCACGTAGCCTGGCTAGGGAGTCCAGGTGCCGCCTGCAGATTGAACAGCAAGGCTGTTGAGCTTAGGCTGCGACTGCTCCGACACCTACAAAAGCTGCCAGGTGCCAGGTGATGGTTGGACTCCCTGAGCCAAGAACAGCCGGCTGTCCTCCCTGCGAAAGGCTGGTGCTGGTCCTGGTCCCCGCAGCTGTGCGGCTGTGCCTGTTTTCACCCTTAAGGAAGGCCAGGCTTCCCTGTGTGGGGCAGTGATGAGCAGGAGATGAGATGCCTTCAGTAGAGCTAGTTCTTGCAGTGGGCAAGTTCCCTCTGACATCCTATGCTCTGAGTCCCCAGGCCCACCTCCCCTGAGCACCTGGCCTGGGGTGGGTCACAGGGAGCAACGTGGGTTGGAGTGCAGCTGGGGACTTCGGGCCAGAGGCCAAGTTGGAGTCCCAAGGAGGTGCATCCCTGGGCAGGGCACCTGGCCAGCTTGCAGGCACTACCCCTGAGCCCCTGGGCCTCCCCTCCAGCTGCTGGTGGATGAAGCCATGGCAGGCAGGTGATACCTACAAATCATAGATCCAAGCATCTGCCTGCCACCACCCAGGTCAAGCCTCGGCAGGTGCTGGTGAGGGAGCCATCCCAGATGAGAGACTGTCACAGTCGTGTGCCTGCAGATCCCTAGGCCTGGACTGGGGCCCCCAACACCAAGGCTGGTGAAACCAGCCACATGGGGCTGGGGACCAAGGTGCAGGTGTGGGCTGGCCTTCACCACCATGATGTCTCTGAGCAGCTGTTCTGCCTCTCTGGGGTTTAGGAGCAAGTTCTGGCTTCAGAGAGATGGGCAGGGAGGGTCCAACCATACATGAGGCATTGTGGTCTGTGCTGGGCCCAGGGGGCTGGTGGAGGGCCAGAGGTGTTGGTATCTCTGCTGGCAGATGGCAGCTGGAATCTGGCCTGGGGGAGGTCAGTGGAAGGGCCTGTATGCAGAGCTTGGGTTAGGATATTCATTGTGAGGCACAAGGCAGGACCAGGAGCAAGTGTACTGCAGAGAGGTGGCTTTGTTTTTTGGACAAGTGTGGCTTGTCCCATGCTGGAGCTGGCCAAGACATGTCAGGGATTCAAGCAGGAGGGTGTTTCCATGCTAGAGTAGGTAGAGGAGTCAAAGGCAGAACTTGGTGACTGTGACCTAAAGCTGTTTTCTCACCAGTGAAGCTGAGCTGTCAGACTTAAGTGCTTTGATGGCGCTTTACAGGCTCCTGCCTTGTGCCAGGTACTTGGACCTTGTGGCTGCCTGAATCTCCACTCTCCCACCCACCCGCCTTTGGTTTGAGGAAGGTGGGTGGGCTGGCCCAATTCCTGTAAGAACCACAAGCTGAGAACGTGTTCTACCAACTCTGCCGTGGTGCAGGGTAGTTCCAGCATCCCCCTTGTGTGGGGCTTGCAGGCTGAGTTGTGTGGGGAGGGGCTCCTGGGGATCCGGTCCTAGTCCCAAAGCATTCATCCATGCAGGCAGGTTAAGCCATATATAGGGACAGCTGGGAGCTCAGGCTGTCTGTTCTGTAAGGTTGTAAGGTTATTGATGTCCCTTTTTTTTTTTTAAAGTTTATTTTTTTATGGGACACCTGGGTGGCTCACTGGGTTGGGCTTCTGCCTTTGGGTCAGGTCATGATCTGGGTCCTGGGATCGAGTCCTACATCGGGCTCCTTGCTCATCAGGGAGCCTGCTTCTCCCTCTGCCTGCCACTCCCCCTGCTTTGTGCTCTCTCTGTCTGTCAAATAAATAAACAAAATCTTTAAAAAAAAAAAAAAAAAGGGTATCAGGACCCTGAGCTCATGACCTGAGCCGAAGGTAGATGCCTAACCCACTGAGCCACCCAGGCGTCCTGTTGATGTCCGTTATATTTAACCTAGGCTATGCCGTGGAGCCATTTGGAGAACTTTTAAAAAGTACTCAGGCCCAGACCTTACCTGTGATCAACTATGTCAGGATCTGCTCTTCTCAAAGATTCCCGATGATTCTGACACACAGGGGCATCAGACGCTGGGACTGAGCTCATGGCTCCATGAAGCCCTGCTGTACACTGAGCTAGGGGCCTGATGTGCTTGGGGCTCAGCCAGTGTGGGTCTCCCCCCAGCTTAGAGGGTCACCTGGCTGGGCCCAGGCCAGTGGTGTCCACACGAGTTCTGCTGACATGCTCCTTGTCCCCTCTCCTAGGTCACCTCCGCGAAGCCCCCTCCCCGCTTATGATACATTCCCCCCAGATGCCACCGTTCCAGAGCCTAACCCACCAGTCACCACCCCAGCAAAACGTTCAGCCTAAGAAGCAGGTAAAGGGCAGGGCTGGGCCACAGCCCCCAGGGCCAGGTGCGGGCCGGTGCCAGAGGCACCCACCTGCCTCACCGGCCACTGTGCCTGTGCCGTCCCAGGAGCTGCGTGCGGCCTCTGTGGTCCAGCCCCAGCCCCTGGTGGTGGTGAAGGAGGAGAAGATCCACTCACCCATCATTCGCAGCGAGCCTTTCAGCCCCTCACTGCGGCCAGAACCCCCTAAACACCCAGAGAGCATCAAGGCACCCGTTCACCTGCCCCAACGTGAGTGCCCTCAGTGCACTGGACGGGAGCTTTCTGTGGGCTGGTTGACTCCGCCCTGCTGGGCTTGGCAGGGGGGAATGGGCCCCGGCCCGGGCCCACAGCGGTTTGTGTTCCAGGGCCTGAGATGAAGCCTGTGGACGTCGGGAGGCCTGTGATCCGGCCCCCTGAGCAGAACGCACCCCCACCAGGGGCCCCCGACAAGGACAAACAGAAACAAGAGCCGAAGACGCCAGTTGCACCCAAAAAGGTAGGAACAGTGAGTCCACAAGTGTCCCCATGCCAGGGAGGCACCTTGGGGGCGGGGTGGGGGGTGCCCTTAGGCTGTGGGCTTCTCGGTGCAGCCCAACTCCCCACCCACCCTGTGGTTTCTCTGCCTGGCAGGACTTGAAAATCAAGAACATGGGCTCTTGGGCTAGCTTGGTGCAGAAGCATCCCACCACCCCGTCCTCCACAGCCAAGTCCTCGAGCGACAGCTTCGAGCAGTTCCGCCGCGCAGCCAGGGAGAAGGAGGAGCGCGAGAAGGCCCTGAAGGCGCAGGCCGAGCACGCCGAGAAGGAGAAGGAGCGGCTTCGGCAGGAGCGCATGAGGTGGGCTGGGGTCGCGGGCAGCCTGGGGCCCCCGGGGCCGCCCCCCCGCCCCCTGTGCTGACCGGCAGCTCTGCCCTGCTCTGCCGCGCCCAGGAGCCGAGAGGATGAGGACGCGCTGGAGCAGGCCCGGCGGGCCCACGAGGAGGCGCGGCGGCGCCAGGAGCAGCAGCAGCAGCAGCGGCAGGAGCAGCAGCAGCAGCAGCAGCAGCAGGCCGCCGCCGTGGCTGCTGCCGCCGCCCCCCAGGCCCAGAGCTCCCAGCCCCAGTCCATGCTGGACCAGCAGAGGGAGTTGGCCCGAAAGCGGGAGCAGGAGCGGAGGCGCCGGGAGGCGGTGAGTCGGGGACCTCTGGGTGGGGGTCCAGCGTTGGAGGGGCTTGGAAAGGGGACCGGGAACCTCGGGGTGAAGGCAGTCACTCTCTCAGAGGCGGGGTGAGCGGGGGGGCTCCCGCTGGCCTGCACTGTGCTGGCCTCGGGCTCTCACAGGTGGCTCGGGCTCACACAGTCGGTGTTGGGAGGTTCCTGGGTGTGGGCCCCGAGGGCCTGGCCAGTGCTGGGGTTGGGGGTGGGGGAGCTTGGAAGCTGCAGTAAGGGTAGGGCACCTAGTCTCACTCCCTCCCTCCCCCCCTCCCTCCTCTCCCCTCCAGATGGCAGCTACCATTGACATGAATTTCCAGAGTGATCTATTGTCAATATTTGAAGAAAATCTTTTCTGAGAGCACCTAGGTGACTTCTTTGATTTTCTGGCGAAACGTTGACTCTCCATAGTGTTAGGGGCGGCAGTGGAGGCGGTAGCAGCGGCAAGGGGGTGGCTCCGGGCCTGGCCCTCCTGCATGCTGTGCCCGGGGCAGGCCTGACGGGCAGCTGAGGATCGCAGAGCCTGTCTGCCTTACAGCCAGCCGGACGTCCCGCCACCCACCACCCCCTCACAGGACGTCGGCTCAGAGCACGCCTCTCCACGAGCAAGTGCCGGCCAGATCCAAGCCGCGCGTCCCCGCGTGCGGGGCAGAGGTCCTGCTCTCCGCCAAATGTCTACACAGTATACACAGGACATTGTTGCTGCCGCCACCGTGACTGGTTTTCTGTCCCCGAGAACGTGACGTTCGTGACGTCCTGCCCACCAGGAGTCCTTCCCCCACACCCCAGCCACTACCGCCCGCTCCCAGGAGGCCAGGGCAGGCCCGAGCGAGCTGGAGGCGGGCGAGGGCGCCGGCCCACCCCCTTGCTGGCACTGACTTTGCCTTGAACAGACCCCACCCCTCCCCTCCCCCCACAAGCCTTTAATCGAGAGCCGCTCTCTGTAAGTGTTCGCTTGTGCAAAAGGGAATAGTGCCGTGGAGGTGTGTGTGTGTCCATGGCAATTTGGAGCAAGGTGACTGTCACACGCGCGTGTGTGGGCCGGCCTCGCCCAGTGAGTGAGGCCACCAACCAAAGTCAGTTCCTTCCCACCTGTGTTTCTGGGTTGTTTTTTTTTTTTTTTTCTATATATATATTTTTTGTTGGATTCTATTTTATTTTTAATTCTCTCTTCTCCTCCAGACACAATGGCACTGCTTATCTCCGAAATGGTGTGATCGTCTCCTCATTGAGCGGCGGCTGCCACCGCGCTGTGGGTAGTGTGTGACCGTGGCTGTACTGTGTAGTGAACATAGTTGGCATATCTTTGTTTGAAGTTTGTTGGTGACTCCACCAAACTGGTGTAAAAAAACTCAAAAAAAAAAAAAAACCCACAAAAAACAAAACACACAAAACACAAAAAAAACTGCCTATATTTTACTCAGTTTCAAACTTTATTAGTCAGTTTTTAATTATAAAGCCATGTTTTCTTTTCCCTCCCCACCCCCGTTTGTTTTTAATGTCAGATCTGTGTGTTTTTTTTTTTTTTTAACCAGGAAAGGAAGGGCCAGGGGATGAGGCAGGCACCGGGGGCTGGGGGGCCACAGACCCCTGAGGGAGAGGCTCCCCACCCAGCCTGACCAGCCGGCTGCCCCTTCCCCCACCCCCCCCTTTTTTTTAATTTTATAATTGGAGCCCTTGGTGAGGTTACGTGTGCCATGAGATCCCACTCTACACCACGACGCTGGTGCCTCAGTGTTGGCCAAACTCTGGAGTCACTGACTGGTTTGACTTTCATACGGTGAATATGCATTTGGTCTGTACTGATCATGGAATAAACACATCTCTCTTTTTTAATGCTGGCGTCTTCCTGACATTTCTTTGTGAACCACCTGTTGCCTAGGCTAGGCCCAGGGGGCCCCCCGGGATCCCCAACCACCTTTGTACAAGAACTACCATCAGGGGCCACCTTGCCCATCTTCCATGACCAAGCTGAAGCTGTGACAGGGAGCCCAGGTACCCATTCTTCCTGTGGACCCTGGCCTTCTAGGTGGGTGATGTGCTCCAGCAGAACCTGGCCAAACTCCAGACAGTATTCTTCCCCCTCGCCCTTCTTCATCCTGGTCCCCCACTCACCAGAGGACTTGGGCCGCTTCTCCCACCTCGCCTGCCTCTACCTTAACTACTCCTTTCATTTAAGCTCAGGGTTAACCAGATGTTCTTAGATAAGTGTACACCGCCCCCCCCCAACCAGGATCCTCACCTCCCACGCCTGTAGACACGCACCCACACATTCCCTTCCAAGAGAGCCCGCCATGTGGCTGCCCGTGTGCCCACCAGCGTGCCACAAGGTAAGGGCGGCACTCAAGAGTGGTCCCTAGGATGTAAGATGAAAGTGTCATTTATGTGCGCACAGACACAAACTGAAACATTTCTAGCACTGTTTATTAACCCTTACTCCCCTTTGTTTTTCAACCAGAAAAGCCCTTGTATCATCTTGTGTTTGGGATCTGGGAAACCTGGCAAGGGTGTAGTTCAGGCATCCAGCCAGAGGCCCCCAGATGCCTCCCTGCCCCTGCCCCCACGCCCCAGCAGGCACTTCCTCATGTGCCACTGTGCTGGTTCAAGTGGGACTTATATTTTGGTTCTTTGGGGTTTCTTCCATCTTGTCCCGCCCCCTCATTTCTGTTCCGTGTTTTGTTCGGTAACTTCCCCAGGCCAGGTCCGACTGTTTAGCTGGAGAAATGGTTTTTGTCTGCACCTTCTAAAGATTTAGCTCTGCCATGGCCCTCTCCACACCTTCCTGATGGGTGTTTCTCTAACTGGGTTGTAATTAGAACTTGGATCTACTATTTAATTTCTCTGGCCATTTCCCACTCCCTCCCACAGTACTAGAAATCTTAGTCCTATACAAGAGTAAGAGGTGTGTACAAGCCCCCACTGTACTGTATGCACGGATCGCTTGGCCAATAATTATGTCAGTGAATCTGAGACTTGTATTAAACACTTTAGACATTTGTAGAAGGGAATTCGTAGACTTTTCACTTATATACTAAAGTTTTTTTTTTTTTTTTGTGCAGTTCTCATTGCAAAAATAAACATTTGTACTGAACATAAAATTACCATCCTGTGACTGCCGCTTTTTGTTTGAGGGTAGAGCTGGGGGGAGGGGGATGGTGAGAGTCAGTTTTGTGTAGCAGAGGAAGAAGGGAGATCCCCAGACACTCAGTAGCCACGCAGCCAGATTAGAGGACTTGGGAGGGATACCGCGATCATCCAGTGGTTGGAAAACTGATTTGATGGAAAGTGTAAACGAAACCAAAGCTATGATACAGGCTAATCGTGCAAGAAAAGAAAGGTACTAAGTACAGGGAGAACAAACCTTAGTACAATGCTGGTCGTGTAATCATAGCCATCTACCCGACGCTGAGATATACATTGTTTACTGAGGCGGAACCACATAAACCACCATTCCCCTTTACTAGGAACCCACAGACTTAATTATGGTCCCAGGACAGTGTAATGTTTAGCAGCCGGAACAATACAAAGGTAAGATTAGCAATGGGAGATGACGAAAACAATGGAGTGCTTAAAGGAAACCAACAGGAACACTAAAAACGGGTAGGGCCTGTCCAATGGTGATGACAGTCCATGCAATACTTAATGCCCCCAATTGGTCATCAGGAAATAGCCACACGAGCGCGTTGCGAGATACCTGGATAACCACCAGAAGAAAGCTAAAAGCATTCCGATGGCCGCCTCCGGGCGGAAGGAGAGGTGGAGCCCAAGATTGTTGCTTTTTTCTGTAAGTCCTGTTCAGCAAGCTGTGTAGCTTTAGGCAAATGACTTAATCCCCGAATTTCGGGTTCGTGGTCTGTAATACAGGGATGTGATAATAGTACCTACACTTAATGGGGGTGTTATACGGGTTAAACGGTGAGTGACCCTGAAACGTTCAGGATCTTCGGGGAAGGTTGCAAAACAGGAGGAGGAAGCTGGCCGGGTCGGGCCTCTCGCCCGACCTTGCCCCACTTCCTCTCTCAGACAGAGCTCCAGTGGCTCAACGGGCCCCGTCCTCCAGCTCCCGGGCCGGGCCTGCCTTCTAGAAGTACAAGAGTCTCCCGGTCTTCATTGGTCGGCACCGGCGGAGCCCCGGGCCTCAACACTCGCCGATTGGCTGCCGGGCGAGACCTGTCGCCAGCACGTAAATAACCACCGCCCTCCAATCACAGCCGTGTAGGGGCGGGCCGACGATGGGCCCGCTGGACTAACGAGGCCCGCGCGGGGTCGAGGCCATTGGACCCGCCGTTAGAACCAGGCCTGGGTGAGGGTGCTGCTAGGTCTCTCCCAGCCAGGCCAAGGACAGGGTCGCGCGCTCCAGGAAGGGGAGCTCTCGGAGGGCGGCGGCAGGGCCCCCCCGCCCCCAGGCCTCCTCGGCTTGCGGCGACCGCCCGCCACTCCCTCCTAGTCCCAGCCAAAGCACTACCTGTCCCCCTCCTTCCGCTTCCGGGCCCGCCCTCCCCGCCATATTAGGTTCCGGCCCCGCCGCCCCGTCTCATTGGCCCGGACACAGGCCGATCCCCAGCTTATTGGCCCAGCCCTCGCACCCAAACCCTCCCGGCCAGCCTTAGGACCTTCTCCCGCCCAACTTCAGGCCCGGCCCCACCTGGGCTCCACCCTCTCCCCGCCCACCCTTTAAGCCACGCCCCGGTCCTGCAACGCCTCTAGGCCAAGTTGGGTCTAAGTTTCTGGCTCATAGGCCGCACCTAACCTGCATTGCTCCGCCCCTTCGCTTCAGGCTCCGCCCATTTCGCCCAGGTACCCCTCCGCCCCCCACGTTGGTACACATATCAGTCTCCCCCTACACTTCAGATCCCTACCCACCGCGGGCGGGAGTCCTACTAGACCCCGCCCCTTATTAAGCCCCGCCCAAGCCTGCCTAGGCCCCGCCCGCAATTCGCATCCCTTCTCCCCAAGGCTCCTCCCCAGGCACCGAAGCCCGGTCCTCACAGGCTCCATCCCCTCACCCCTTCCTGTTCGCTGTCGCCGTCGCGCCCAGGTATTTACCTGGTACTTAGGTGAGTCGTCTGCAGTGGCGGTTTCGGTCTAAGCCTCCCGCCTCTTCTCTCGGAGCGTTCCTCAAGCCTCGAAGGCACGGAGGGGCCCCGGACCAAAGGCGGTGGGCTCCCCAGCCCGGGTCCCGCCTCGGTGCGGCTGCCTGAGCCCCCCGCCCACACCCCCAAAGGCAGCGCCGAAGTCGTCCCGGGTCGCGGCGACATGCCCGAGCTGGTGGTGACAGCGCTACTGGCGCCGTCGCGCCTCACTCTGAAGCTGCTGCGCGCCTTCATGTGGAGCCTCGTGTTCTCCGCCGCGCTGGTGGCCGCCGCCGTCTATGGCTGCATCGCGTTCACACACGTGCTGTGCCGGCCCCGGCGCGGCTGCTGCGGGCGCCCCCGGAGCACCCCACCCGCCTGTCTGAGCGACCCCACCCTGGGCGAACACTGCTTCCTGACCCTGAAGGTGAGCGCGCGCGCGCCCCGGGGCAGGGGGGAGGGGTGTGTGGCCGTCGGGGCTTGGTGGGGGTGGGGGGTGTCGAGCAGCCCGGGAGGTCGGGCCCTGTAGGGCTGGGGCGGGCGGGGTGTGCAGACAGCAAATGGTTGAATCCAAATCTGGGTCTGCACGTGGCTGGGGTGTTCAAGCCTAGCGAGGATGGGTGCCCCAGGTCTCGGACTGTGCCCTCCCCCAGAGCTCGGGCCTGCGCCTGCACTATGTCTCCGCCGGACGTGGCAATGGGCCCCTCATGCTGTTTCTGCACGGCTTCCCAGAGAACTGGTAGGTCTGAAGCCCAGGGTCCTGGGGCACACAAGGCTGGAGGTGAAGCTGGAGGTGGAGCTCGGACCGCCAGGGCATCCAGGAGGCAGGCACGCGGGCTGGGTAGACTGGGGGCACAAAGCATCCAGATGGGGTGCTAGAGGACAGGGGTGCTGTCTACAGGAGGAGGCCCTGAAGGGATATGGGACAAAGAGGTCTTGGATCCAGAGCACAGCTGACCTTGCCCTCAGCCTGGGGTTCCCCCATCTTCCTTTCTGGGAAGCCCAGGGCAGGAAGGTGGGGCCGGGGAAGGCCCCTGCTGGGCATAGGGTGGAGGTGCAGCCTGGGGACCCTGACAGCCTCCCTCCCCACCCGCCTGACAGGTTCTCCTGGCGCTACCAGCTTTGGGAGTTCCAGAGCCACTTCCACGTGGTGGCTGTGGACCTACGGGGATATGGCTCCTCAAACGCCCCTCAGGATGTAGACTGTTACACCATGGACCTGCTGATGATGGACATCCAGGATGTCATCCTGGGCCTGGGTGGGGATACCCCCATCCCAGGCCTGGCCTCGCTCACCCTGCCTCACCTCTCCCTGGCATCTCACTTACACCTGTTCCTCTGCCCCTCCCCCCCGCCCCCGCCCAGGTTATTCCAAGTGTATCCTGGTAGCCCATGACTGGGGTGCGCTCCTCGCCTGGAATTTCTCCATCTACTACCCATCCCTGGTCGAGCGGATGGTAATTGTCAGCGCTGCCCCCATGTCTGTGTACCAAGGTGTGTTGGGGAGTCCAGGGTGCTGGGATAGGCCTGTGTGAAGGAGCATGTGTCTGTCTACGCTTCCCTGTCCACCAGTCAACACTCGAGGGGCTGGGGACACACATGACACACCCAGTCTACAGTCAATGACAGTACACTTAGGAGTGACTCACATGTTTTGAGCACCTACAGGTAACCATTGCTCTGACAAGGAGCTTGCATACAATAACCTACACAAGCCTCCCGAGCATATGAAAGTGTTATTATCTTTGTGGTCCAGTTGGGGGAAACTGAGGCAAGAGGGGTTAAATGCCTTTCTTCTGGCAAGAAAGGTATAGATAACTAAGCAACTACAATAGCATGAGATGCCTGTCACCTCACCTGATTCTAATTCCCAGTATCATAGTCGAATGACACAGTGATATGGCCTCTCTTATCTTTTTTCTCTCTCTCCCTCCCTCTTTGCTGTTTTTTCTCGTCTCTCTCTGTGTCTAGACTGTCAGCTCCCCAGGGGCAAGGGAGTTTTGGCTGTTCCATTTACTGCTGTGTCTCCAGGGTTTTAAACAGGTCCTGGCATCCAGTAGGTGCTCAGTAAATATTGAAATGCATCCAGGCCTGGGCAGGGGAATCACACCAGTGGCTCTTGGGGGCTCCTGGGAGCTGCGGAGAGAGGTGCCCCCATTCTGTTGGGTACAGTGACGACTCGGCAGGGAGGGAAGATGGTACCCGGGCCAGGAGGAGTGACGAGTGTCCTCACGGGCTCAGGCAGACAGCGATGACATTCCTGAGTGTTGGAGCATCCGGGTGCCTATAGGGGTACAGGGATGTGGGGCCACCCCAGGCCCAGGCCTCACATCTGCCTTTCCCCTGCCGCCAGACTACTCTATACGTCACATCGGCCAGTTCTTCCGTTCCAACTACATTTTCCTGTTCCAGCTTCCCTGGCTGCCTGAGAAATTACTGTCCATGTCTGACTTCCAGGTGCAGTGAGGCAAAGGCTGGTGGTAGGTGGAGGGTAGTGGGTTGGGCCTGGGCAGCCTGGGCACTGAAGCCACAGTCCTGTTGTGTACCCAGATCCTGAAGACCACCCTCACACACCGCAAGAGAGGCATCCCACACTTAACCCCCAACGAGCTCGAGGCCTTCCTTTATGACTTCTCACAGCCTGGTGGTCTCACTGGGCCCATCAACTATTACCGAAACCTCTTCAGGTGAGACCAGACCCAGGGCCGAAAGCTCAGGAGACTTGTGGGGGCAGGGATTTGGGGCAGTGATTCTTCTGTCTGTCTCTGTCTTGGCCATAGGAACTTCCCCCTGGAGCCCCAGGAGCTGGCCACACCCACACTCCTGTTGTGGGGAGCGAAGGACACCTACTTCGAGCAGGGGCTGGTGGAAGCCATCAGCAGTCGCTTTGTGCCGGGCCGGCTGGAGGCCCACATCCTGCCGGGCGTGGGGCACTGGATCCCACAGAGCAACCCCAGGGAGATGCACGAGTACATGTGGGCCTTCTTGCAAGACCTGCTGGACTAGCGGCCCTCGCTCGCTGGCCTGTGTGCACCTGGGAGGCCGCACGGCGTACGTACAAGGATGGACTCCCGGATCTTGCACGGGCGCGGAACTCCAGGCTGCACAGAAGGGAGTCTGTGGGTGCCCTCAGGCGCACCAGCCCATAGGCTCACACACAGGTGTGCGTGTGTGTGGGTGGGTGGGTGAACAAGCACTTCAATCCTCGAGAGCCAGGTACAGCTCTGTGGAGCTAGATTCAGAGTGTCCTACCTCTCCCCTCCCCTGGGGCCTTACTCTTCTTGCCAATGTCACACCCCAGAGCAGCACCAACCACAGACTCTGACCTTCCTGTCCCTGGCTTTCCTCTGCAATCCGAGTCTTCAGCTAAATGCTGCTGTGTCCAATAGGGTACCGGCAGCCACATCGGGCTGCTTCAATTTACGTGCAAAGTAATGAGAAGAAAATCAATTAAAAATTCAGTTCCTCAGTCACTCTGGCCATACTTCAAGGGCTCAATTGCCACAGCAGTATAAAGCATTCAATTGGACAGTGCTGAGAAGGGTACTCCTAGGATAGGGGCATCCACACCTGGCTCCCGACCAGCTCCCCAAGGGAGGACCCTCATGTGCAAGCAGCTGGGTGTCTAGACTCCTGTCTGTTCGGGCCCTGAGCAGCTCCCACAATCTTCCCTCCAGTCTTGACTCCAGGCCTTTTAAGCTCAAGTTCTCTTGCTGCAGCCTGGGAAAGATCCCTGGGGCCCCTATCTCCCATCCATGGAAAAACAGCTCTAGGCTCCAGTAGGATGGATGTGTGAGATTCTGGACTGGCCCAGGAAGGGACCAGCTCCCTGAATGATCATCTGAGGTCTGAGGCCTGCCTCTCCAGCTCCTGGAATTTCTCCAAATGAACCATAGTTTCTGCTGATTCTTTCTGGGGTCCTCTGGCTCCAGCCTCCAGATGAGGGTGGTACAAGTAGAGGGTGAACCATCCAGCCCCTGGCTGGTGACAGCACTTCTATCTCCCCAGCCTTTGCCTGGCCTTGGGGGACAGTGTCATGACCTGCTGCATGATGAATCTCTCTGGGGCCCTGCAACCTCAGAAATACATTCTCTTATTCCTGGGGTGGGCCAGCCTGCTAGTCATCCCCCTCTGTCCTCTCTTGTCCCCAGCAGAACATCCTTCAACTCATCATGTGTGTCAGGCACTGATCTAGGCCCTTGTGGAGTTAGCAGAGAACAGGCATGGAGGGCTATATGAATGTATGATGGCTTGGGAAAGGCTTCCCTAGCTGGGGGACGCACTTCGGTCGGAGGCAGAAATAAGCTTAGGCTCCTGGGGTAACAATGTGGGGACTAGCGGCTGCTCGGGCAGAGTGAGGGAGGAGAAGGAGAAGAGGCCACACAGTCAGACCGCCAGGGGCTGTGCGGAGTTTGGATTCGATTCCCAAGGGGAGCCAGGGGAGGGTTTTCAGCAGGGGAGGGACATGGCTTGCATTTTGAAAAGCTCCCTGTTGTGGCTGGACAGTCCCACGCGAGAGAGCGAGCGGGGAGACAGGCGGGGGGCTATGCACAGCCTCAGCACGGGGCGGCCCGTTAGGCCCCACGGGAGCCGGGACCCCCAGCGCCCGACCCACCCCGGGAAGCCCCCCACCACCCCTGCCAGGGTAGGAGCAGTGTCCCCCTAGGGTCGATGAGATGGGCCGGAGGGGAAGGGGACCCCGCCATCTCGGAGCCTGGGGCGAGGAGGCCTGCGGGCAGGACGAGGGCGGTGCGTCCAGGGGGCGGTGGGTCTGGCGACGGTTGCCAGGGTGACGGGGAAAGGGCTGATGGTTGACCGGAACGGGTAGCGGTTGTCTGGGTGATTGAAGGGGCCCAGGGAAGGCTGACGGGAGGCCTCGGACAGTTGCCGGGGCGACGGGTCCGCTGACGGTTGCCAGGCAACTAGAAGGCGCCGTCTTCCGCCTCTGCCGCAGGCTGGAGGGAGTCAGCGTCTGGGGGGGGGGGGGTAATTAATCGCGGTGATTGGACAGAGTCCTGGCTAGTGCGCCAATAGAGGCTCGTGGCTCGGCCGAAGCCCGCCTCTCCCAGCCTGAGCCAATCCGGGCGCGCCTTTCTCCCGGCCGAGGGGCTCGGCGCGCGCAACTCTTTGAGCGGGAGATGGGACCTGGAGGGCTCGGAGTGGGGGCGGCTTCGGCTGAGGCCCCTCCCAGGCCCGGCAGCTCCCTCTCCCTGCTCTGAGCTCCTGCCTCCGAATCACCTTTCACCACTCATTCATTCATTCCATTCATTCATTCATTCATTCCGGTCATTCACTCGTTCATCTGTCCCTACTACCAGCTCTAAGCCTTTGGCCGCGCACCAGAGGGGCGGGGGAGACGGAGCCGGGCTCAAGGGGAATAAGGAACAGGGCGCTTACTTGAGGAGTGGGAGGGAAGGCTCCCTGGAGGAGGCAGCCTTGGAACTAAACCCTACAAGGACGTGCTCCAACCCACACAAGCCTCCACGCACGGCTGATTGTGTTCCGCGAGACTGGGGGGAACTTTTGGGATGGGAAGACGTGGGATTGCAAAGGACTTCAAACATCAGGCGGGGAGCTTGATTCCCAGCAGGATGCGGGCCAGCAGGGGAGGGTTCCGGACAGATCTGTGTGTTTGGAATCTTACTTGGGGGCTGGTGAGGGGGAAGGACCAGAGGGGGAAGACTGAGGGTCGGGAGGCCTGGAAGGAGGATGGGCATGTTTCGGGCAATAAAGGATGAGGCCCAAATCCAGGCTCTGGGTGAGGAGCAGATATGAAGGGAAGGCCAGAAGCCGGTTTGAGTCATGTTCAGTCCAAGGGGTCTGAATCCCTGGGGCAAGGACTTAGACACATCTGTGGATTAAAGACAAAGATGGCCAAGCGACCGTGTCTGTGTGGGATGTCAGCAGAGTGATGCCGAAGCTGGGAGAGGATGAAGTCACCCCAGAACAGAGCAGACAACAAGACTGGAGACTAGCCCTTGGGGACCCCAACATCTAAGGGACAGGCCGAGCAGAGAAACCATAGAGTTAGGAGGGGAAGCAGGCAAGCGTGGTGCCCAGCAGCGGGGGTGGTGGTGGTGGGGTGTCAACGAGGAGGGGCACAGCCCATGGTGTCACAAGCTGCTGACAGATTGAGAGGACTGAGCCACACACATCCTGAGGGAGGGAATCTGAGAGCGGAGCCTGAGGACACAGGACTTGGATGTTCTGAGCACCCGGAAGCCGGAGTGAGGAGGGAAGCATGGGGACCCCAGCTGGGGGCCTAGGGGAAATAAGTGGCACATTCAAGTGGAGTAATTTGAGGCAGGTTTGCTACAGGAACCGTATACAGTGGGCAGGGTTTGGGGAAACCAAAGGGGCGAGCACCCGTGGAGAGCCATTATCATCTCCTGGTCCCCCTGACCAGACAAGGGGAAAGAAGAAGGTTAGAACCCAGGGATAGATTTATGTGCACAGGGCCTTTGGTCAAGGGATACAACCAGCTGAGGTGACCCTATGGGAAGGGATGCAGGAGGATTAATATCCCATTCTCTCCTTTGGCTTCATCTTCTGCCAGTGCCTCCTATTGGCCAAACCCACCTGGAAGCCAGAGGACAAGGCCGTCCATTGAAGCAGTCTGTAGAGGTCAGCCTCTGGGGGCACGGAGTGAAGTGGAGAAGGGGAAGAATGAAGCCAGGCATGTGCAGAGAAGCAGGGGAGAGAGGGGGTGGGGGTTGGGAGGATGTGAGATGAGTATTTGCTGTGGATTCCTGTGAACTTCACTTTATCATGGAAGAGACCTCAACTTAAGGCCAAGGGAAGAGGTAATGAAAAGCCCTGGGGACTAGGGAGGAGGAGGACAGGTGCCACACCTACAGGAAAGAAGACAAGCTTCAAGGGCTAGGGGGCTAAGGACAGGCCGGGGACATCAGAGCATCATGGTTCAGACCTGAGCAGGAGGAGATGGGGTCTGGGGTAAGGTCAGGGACGTGGAAGATCAGAGTGGTCTGAGCCCAGGGTCTGTGAGGCCAAGACATCCAGTGGATGTCCCACCCAATGGAGGGTCCTAAGACAGGGAAACCACCATCTCCAGAAGGCATGGGGGGGTGGCCTCCCCTTTTGCTTGTCCAGAGCTGCAGGGCCAGTAGCTTCTCAATTGAAGTGAGTTCCCTTCTCTTCACTCTCCTCCATATTCAGTTTTCACCCCCTCTCCTCCTCCGAGAAGCCCTACCAGCCCCCATCCCTGCCTCTGACCTAGACCTGATCTAATGGGGACTCAAGGGCTGGCACTGGGCACATTCAGGTCCCAGCTCCTGGGTCCTGCTCTTCACTGAGATGTGCTTGGTATATCCATTCCTTCGACCTACTGTGAAACAGACTCTATGCTAGACACTGGGGATTCAGCAGCGAGCCAGACAGATGCCCACAGAGCTCAGAATCTGGTGGGGAGCCAGGGAGGATCACGTGGAGTGACGAGGCCATGCGAACCCAGAGGAGATGGTGTGAAGCCTCAGGGACGACTACCTGGGAGAGAAGGCAGAACTTCCAGAGTGGTCTTCTACAACCTCAGTCAGATCAGCTTCTCCCTGCTAAAACCCTCCAGTGGCGGCCACCGTGCTTGTGATAGAAGCCCAGACCCTGTGGCCCCTCGAGACTTGGCCCACATCATCTTCCTTGACCTCCCACCCCTCACGCACTCTGTGCCCAGCACCCTGGCTTCGTCGCCGTTCCTCTCATCCACTTGCCCCTTCCTCCCCTGGCTGGGCCTTTGCACTTGCCATTCCCTCCACCTGGCATCCCTTTCCTCTGGCTGTTTGCTCCTGCCTGGCTCCTTCTCCTCCTTCAGGTCTCAGTTGTAATGTCCCCTAACTCAATGAGGCCTGTCCTGCCTCTGACACTGAAATCTCCCCTTCCCTCGTGTCACACTCAATGGTTCTTACTTGTCTGCCTTCTTGTTTCTGGTCTGTCTCCCTCATCAGGGCAGGGAACAGCTCTGTCTTTGTCACCTCTGCCTATAATAGGTCCTGGAACCAAGTGGGTAGTCAGTAGCATTTGTTGAATGAATGAATGAATGAAGGTGAGAAGAGCTGGAGGGTCCAAGTGAACTGCCAGGTGAAAGGAGTCTTCAGGGTATGAGAAAGGTGCTCCCTACGGTGGGTGCAACCCGTGCCAAGACTGGGAAAGCTGGGAGATAGAAGTGAAGCTGGTGAGGCAATGATGGTGTCACTCTGGCAGTGGGGAGCCATAGACGGTTGGAGAATGAGAGGGCCCTAGGGAGGCAGGGGCCAAAAGAACTGGTTGGGTCTGTAGCCAATGGCCCCTGGAGTCCGGCCTTCCCACTCTTGCCCAGGGCCCACACCCAGCAGCCCTCAGTCCTGCTGGTTCTTGTCGGACTCCCATGGCCCACTGCCTGGGCATGAGGGCCTGGCCCCAGCTTTGGTGCTGAGGGCAGGACTGTGGTCCCAGGGGGAGAAGCCGGGGGCATGTTCTCAGGTTCCCGGTCATCGGCCCTGGGCCCGGCAGCTGTGTCTTGGCCTGGCCCCAGGTCCTGTGTCCCTGGGGACTGAGCTCATTGAGGAGAAATGCAGTCCTGGGCCAAGGCAGCCGGCAGGGCAGGGGAGAGGGCTCGAGCTCACCCCTACCCCCACCACATTGGGAACTGTGCGGCAGCCCACTGCAAGGCTGTGGGAATGGTCTCTCCAGACTACCCTGTCCCCCAAGGACCTTGACACCTTGGGCTGGTTCTGCCACTGTGGCTGGAGGGCGGCAGGAAGCTGGAGCCACGAATCCACGTCCTGCTGGCTGAGTCATGGGGACTTCAGAAAGGGACTGATACACTGTAGGCACTCTGTAGACTTTCTTTCTTTTGTGCCCATTCCCCCCCAGGCTGGCCTTGCCTGTGTTTGCACTATTATTGTTCCCTCTCTGTCTCTGTTTGCTATAGAGCAGAGGCCACCAGATCAGCAGAGTCACAGACTCTAGACTTCCTGTCTAGCAAAATGTGGGTCCAGGTTCTTTGGTTGCTCCTTGTGATGGGGAGCTCAGCACCTCCTAGGACATCCATTCCAGCAGAAAGTCCTTTCTCAGATGGGTCAGGGTTGGAGCTAGCTCACCTCCTGAAGCCCCTACCTTTGCCTCTGGACCCCCAAACCCTTTTCTGGACCCCCAGACCTCTAGAATGGTACTGAAGAGAGTGTTCTGGGCCCCCCTGTGGCAACCCTTCTGGGCTGGGCATCCTAACTCCTTCAGCCAATTCCTGAGTCACCAAACCCTCCCATGTCACCCCCTCTGTGTCCGCACCATGCTGTGTGATGCCTGGTTCCTGGGAAGCTCCTGGTCTAGGTGGGGATACAGAGCAGGACACAGATATCCCAGCCACTTATGGATAAGACTAATAGAGAGGGAAGGA
>NC_138369.1:8847078-8870418 GCF_054177405.1 Leptonychotes weddellii | reverse complement strand
GGGATCATGACCTGAGCCAGAGGTAGACGCTTAACTGATTGAACCACACAGGTACCCCTGGAGCTGGAACCTTGAGGAATAAACGGGAGTTCCCCAGGTACAGAAATGGGGGGGTTGGAAGGCACGTCAGAAAGAGGGACCAGCATGGGCAAAGGGGTGGCATGTGTGGGAAATAACAGAGCATTCCCTATAACTAGAAGAAAATACATTTTTGAAGAGAACGCATTTGCTGTGAGTTCCTGCTTGGGGGTGGGGGGAAGCAAAAGAGTCCTTTTAACTAGCTGCGTGTCCCAGCCAAGGGAAGAACCTGGGCAAAGGCCATGAGGGTGCAAGGCCTGCTGGGTGAGGAGGGAGTTTGACTCAGTGTGATGGGGGGAGGGCTGGAGAGGGCACGGACAGGCTAAGGGCTCTGAAAGCAAAGCCAGGGGTGGGGTGGGGGCTTGGATTTCCTCCTGGGGTGATGGGCAGGGGGAGGGACTGAAGCTGCACCTGCCCTAGGGCCTATTGACTCAGCACACTCACTGTGAATCAGGCTGCGCCCCTTCTTGTGCAACTTTTGTCTTTTTCGCAGCCCAATCCCCAGCCCCACCCCACCCCACCCCTCACACTCCGTGTGGCCTGGAGTCACTCAGACCTGGGTTCTTCCTCTAGAAAGCCTCCAGCAAGTCACCAGAAGATGGGCAGCTTCTCCCTCCCTGTGGGAGCTGCATCCAGATGCTGGGAGGGGCAGAACATCCTCAGTTCCTGTCCCCAGGGGCTGGCCTATTTATACCCGCCAGGCCAGGCTCTGGCGAATCGTTCAACTTGCACCCTTGGCTCTTCATGCTTCTTCTTTCTTGCTAACAGTACTTCTCTGCCTCCTTCCCCTCTTCTTCCAGCATTTAAAAATCATCTAACCTATGAATGGATGGACAAGCAAAATATGGTATAACCATTCAATGGAATATTAGTTAGCTATGAGAAAGAATGATGCTACATGGGGGAACATTAAAAGCATTATGCTGAGTGAAAAAAAAGCCAGACACAAAAGGCCCTACACTGTCTGATTCCATGTACACAAAATGTTTAGAACAGGCAAATCCGGGGTGCCTGGGTGGCTCAGTCAATTAAGCGGCTGCCTTTGGCTCAGGTCATGATCCTGGAGTCCCGGGATCGAGACCCACGTTAGGCTCCCTACTCAGCAGAGAGCTTGCTTCTCCCTCTGCTCCTCACCTCACTCACTCTCTCACTCGCTCTCTCGCACTCTCTTAAATAAATAAATAAAATCTTAAAAAAAAAAAAAAAGAACAGGCAAATCATTAAAGGCAGAAAGCAGATTGGTGGCTGACAGGGGCTGGGAGAGGGGGCTGGGGAGTGACTGCCCTTGGGGATGCGGCTTCCTTTAGGGGTGATGGAAGGGTCTGGGAAGTAGATAGAGGTGATGCTTGCACTAAATGTCTCTAAGCTCTACACTTTAAAATGGTAAGTGGTTAATTTTATGGTATGTGAATTTTATCTCAGTTTAAAAAAAACCTCAGGGGCACCTGGGTGGCTCAGTCGATTAAGCGGCTGCCTTCGGCTTGTGTCATGATCCCAGGGTCCTGGGATCGAGCCCCACGTCAGGCTCCCTGCTCGGTGGGGAGTCTGCTTCTCCCTCTCCCTCTGCCTGCCTCTCTGCCTACTTGTGCTCTCTCTCTGTCAAATAAGTGAATAAAATCTTTTTTAAAATAAATAAATAAAACCTCAGAGGAAATCATCAGTCCATGCCAAAACCAGTGGGTGAAAGTGTGATGGACACCAGGATATTCACATCGTCTAAGTATCTCCCCACATGATATTGATATTGATTTATTATGGGAGGAGGGATGGGAAGAGAATGGTACCTCAACTGTAGGAAAACCTGGCCAACTTCACTCAGGTGATCAAATTCTAACATCACCAATGTTGGGAACTGACATCAGGTACCTCCGGATACAAGGCACCGGAGAGGACCATCATCACCTCTGTGGTTCCAGACAAGACACACACCCTGAACCGGGTCAGGAGGAACCAGCAGATCAGCCTGCTGGGGGACATTCTGTGAAATAGGTGATGTCCACTCTCCAAAAATGTTAATATCACAAAAGACGAGGAAAAGCTGAGGAACTGATTCAGATTACAGGACACCAAGAGACATGGCCATTTCATGAAACATATGGTCAGGGATTAGATCCTGGACCAGTGAAGAAACATGCTACAGAAGATGCTACTGGGGCAACAGAAAACTTGGAATACAGACTAAGGGGGACAGCTGTGGTCTGGGTAAGAGAATGCACTTTTGCTCAGGAAACACACAGTGGTGTATTAGGGGGTAAAGGAACATCACATCCATAATTTGCTCTCAAAAATAAAAAGGCACATTGGGGCACCTGGGTGGCTCAGTCGGTTAAGCGTCTGACTCTTGGTTTCTGCTCTCAGGTCATGATCTCTGGGTGGTGATGTGCTCAGCGGGGAGTCTGCTTGGGATTCTCTCCCTCTCCCTCTGCCCCTCTCCCTGCTTGCAGAGGCTCTTCCACTCTCTCAAAATAAATAAAACCTTAAAAAAATAAAAAAGGCACATGGATAGATAGATATGTTTGTGTGTCCATATATATATGATTATAAAGCAAATGTGACAAAGTGTGGAAAGAGTTGGTGAATCTGGACAAAGGGCATATGGAAATTACGTTATTCTACATTTGAAATTATTTTATTATTTTTATTTATTTATTTATTTAAATCGCAACTCTCTCTCTTTTTTTTTTTTAAGATTTCATTTATTTATTTGACAGAGAGACAGAGAGAGAGGGAACACAAGCAGGCAGAGTGGGAGAGGGAGAAGCAGGCTTCCCGCTGAGCAGAGAGCCCGATGCGGGGCTCGATCCCAGGACCTTGGGTTCATGACCTGAGCTGAAGGCAGACGCCTAACGACTGAGCCACCCAGGCGCCCCTGAAATTATTTTAAAATAAAAAGGTTAAAAGTTGCCTGAAGATCTCGGGGTGCCCTTGTGACTATCTCCCATTATGGCTTCCCCATTCTCAGTCCCAGTGTTCAGCTGCACATAGGTGACCCCCAGGCTCCACGGATTCATCACCTCACCTCCAAACCATTTCTCCCCCCTGTAGCCTCACCACCAAGCCAAATACCAGGGAGGCAGCCTGGCTTCCTCTTCTTCCTCCTCATTCCAGCCAGTGTGACCCCTGGCCTGTCCACTCCTTCTCCTTTCTTTGCTCCCTCCTGTGGGTGCAGGCCTGTGTCTCTGCTGGGATGTTTCCCCTCTAGTTCATCCTTCCTGGCTGAGCTCCACTGGACCCTCCTCTGGGAAGCCCTCTCTGGGGGAGGAAGGTATACCCCCAGCCCCTGGAACAAAGTCAGACATAGAGCTGGAGTTTCATACCTACTTGTTGAATAAATGAATGAACAAATAAGTAACTACCCTCAGGCAGAGCCCTCACCAACCCCCCTATATACTCTTCCCAGACTCTGTCCCTCCCTCTGGCCCAGCTCTGAACCCATAGTGCTGGGGGTGGGGGACGGGGGTCTGTGTCCAGCTTTTTCTTCCCCAGACTGAGGGCTCCTCGGGCCTGGGCTTGGGGCCTTTTGGGGGTCCCCATTATTATCACAGGGGCAGAGTGGGCTGCTCCGTGGCTTTGCAGCATGTCTGCTTTTGGAAAAGGCAGTTGATGAAATTGAGCAAGGCTGAGCTGCAAAGCTGGGTAGGGTATGGGTGGGGCTGGGGGCTGGGATGGACCTTCAGAGTTCACACAGGGTAGTAAGGAGCTTTCTAGGAGAGCTGAGAGTAAGAAGGTGTGTTTGTGTGTCTGTGTGTGTTTGCCCATATGCATGAGGCTCCTTCCTAATGTGTGTCTGAGGTTTGAGGCTGCAAATGCTGCCCGGCTCAAGGCCTGACTGGGCCTGAGCTTTGGGTGTGTGTTTTGTATTTTAAGTCCCCACGAAGCTCTGTGCATACGTCTGCATTTGTGCATGGTAGCTGTGTGTGCATGAGCTTCTCAGGACTCCCCCCGGGCTCCTGCTCAGGACGTGCTTGGCCTCAGTTTCAGGGTATCTGGAGGTCTGTATTTGTGCCCTGGCTCTGTGTGTGTCCCCTGCTCTGAGCGTGTGCTGGAGCTGGGGTGTTCACGAAGCCGGTGTGTCTGTCACTGAGGGTTCAGCCCACGCTTCACTGCATGGTCGGCCTGAATTTCCTAGGGTCTGCGGGTCCCAGGCTGTGTGGGTGGAGGGTGGGCAGAGACCCCGGGAGGCCGGGAGGTGGGGTGTGGGGGGGGTGCGGGGGAGCGCAGGGCCGGCCCCGGGGCGGGGCGAGCCGCCCAGGGCTGGGGGCGGGGCGGCCCGGCAGCCTCACTTTGGCGAAGTTGGCGGCGCGGAGGCTGGCCCGGGACGCGCCCGGAGCCCAGGGAAGGAGGGAGGAGGGAGGAGGGAGGGTCGCGGCCGGCCGCCATGGGGCCGGGGACCCGGGGCCGCCGCTGCCGCCGCCCGATGTCGCCGCCGCCACCACTGCCGCCCGCGCGGGCGCTGCCCCTGTTGCTACTGCTAGCGGGGCCCGGGGCTGCAGGTGAGGGGCTGGGACCTAGCGGGCGGGACTGGGTGGGTGGGTTGGGGGAGGGTAAGAGCGGAGTTTAAGGACCCCCGAGTCTGGGGCTGGGGGGCTGGCCTAGGAGCCAAGGACCAGAACGGGGGCAGGGAGCAGGAGCCCGGGGGCTACGTGCCAGTCCCGGGGGGGGGGGCAGGGGCTCAATGGGGGGAAGGAGCAGGGCCCCAGAGGTCCGCAGAATAGGGGCTCAGGAGCGATTAGAGTTGGGGATGAAGGGACCCAGGAATGAGGGAGTGGGAGCTTGAGGTACGGGGATCAGGGACGCAAGATCGGGGGGACCAAGAGTCTGGGGCTCGCTCCCAATGCCCGTCGGTCTGGAGTCCTGGGAAGGTCACGATTGGAGCCCAATGCCCCCAGGTTGGGAACCCCTCGCACAAAAGCCCCCCTACACACCCAGGGCTGGCCTGGCCGGGTGGGGGACGGGGAGGGGGCGCGAAGTTCTCGGAGCTCCGAACTCGGGGAAAAACTTCTCAGGCCGGAGCGCCGCAAGACCCGGAGCCGGAGTACGAGCTGGAGCCACAGCGGCGCCCGCGCCCCTTTCCCCGCCCGCGGCCCCGCTCCCTCCCTTGGCCGCCGGAACCGGGCGGCCACGGGACCCCGCCCCCGCGAGGGGAGGGAAAGGGAGGGCGGGGGGCGCGAGCCCACGTGCTCCTCTCCAGCTCCAGCGCCCCGTCTCCGCAGCCCGAGCCCCTCCCCAGCCGGCCGGGGCCCCCCGCCCCTCCCCCTGCCCGTTCTCCCTTCCCCCGCTTGGGACAATGGCCGCGCCGTCTAGACACCCCCTCCCCCCCGGGCCGGCCTCGCGCTTTCTTTGCCAGACAAAGCGGGACGGGCGGCGGGGCCTGGGCGAGGGCTGCGGGGGCGTACACCCCCAAGGGAGGCCTGGCCGGCGGAAGAGGGGCGCGGGCCGAGAGGCCCTGGCCCGGGGTCCCGGGGAGCCGCTGTGGGCCTCGGCGCTGGGAAGGAAGGGCCTGCACCGCCCAGCCCGGTGCCCGACCGACCGGTGCCCGACCGACCGGGCAGGATCGGGCAGGAGCTGCCGCCCCCGCGGGGCCGGCGCGCACACACACGGCCTATCACACACTCGCAGGCACACACAGCCCTGGGTCACACATGCAGATGGGGACGTGCACACACACACGCACACGCACTACACCCGCAGAATGGATACGCAGCTCACACACTAACATACTGGTACGTACAATTACACATGTTCATACCTATCAGGGATCACCAGCCCAAGGCCTTGTACACGCTGCCTGCACACATTCAGACACATGCAGACAGATCCAAGGCATGCCTGCACCCAGTTTATACCCGCAGACAGGCGCATCCAACCCATACGCAGACACACCTGGGAATACACTGGTCCCGCAGAGACACACAGCTGTATACCAGACGAACAGTTCACATGCACGGGCACTCACGACAGATCCAGCATGCACACACACACCCGTGTACTTCAAGCACACACACATGTCGCTCACATGGCCCATAGTTTGGCGAGGCCCACAGTCTGCATCACGTGGCTCCTAGTGTGAGTTCACAAACCCCCACAGGCCCCTCTCTGGGTGGTAGTGTCCTGTCTGCCTGTCCCCTGAGGAAGGGGACACATGCCATGTTGTCCTATTCTCATGTCCAGCTCAACTTCTGTCTCTTCCTCTCTGTCTCTGTACATCTCAGCCTCTCTGTGTCAGCCTGCGTCTGGTTTCCTTCTCTGTGTCTCCGTTTTTCTCTATCTCCCTCCATCTCTCTCTTTCCATCTCTATCTGTGACACACACACACACAGTAGCCCCACACCTGCCGGCACACAGTTCTCCACTAGCTCACACCCAGCCTCACCACAGACCAGTCTGACAGGACAGTTAGACTGCCACACCCCAGAGGGACACAGCCCTCAGGGATGGGGATGCTGGACAGGGCAGCACATGCCTAGTGCAGGATGCTCCTCCCTTCAACCCACACCCTATCCCTGCACCACCCAGTGCTGGCTGTGCATGGGGTACAGGCCTTGGCCCCTCTCACCAGAGCACCATGCAGCTCTGCCCAGCTGGAGTAGATGCCCGACATCAGGGCAAGAAAGACCCATGGCCCCAGGCCTCCTTGCCCCTGCCCTCTCCATTACCCTGGGATTTGGGCACACAGCCCCAGACCTCCCTTTAACACTCAGCACCCTCACTTCCTGCCTCTGCACCCCCCATTCTGGCAGCTTCCTGAGTCCCCACATCTGGCACAAGTCAGCACCTCCTCCTGCCCGCCCTTGCCTTGTGGTTCCCAGGGCTTGAGCTGGCAGGGACAGCTGCAGCCCCAACAGCTGGGGCCGGGGCGGGGGGCCGTGGGAACTGTGGATGCGGGGGCTCCATGCACCCACAGAGACACCCCCAGCCCATTGCAGCTGTTGCCTGGGGGAGGGAAGGATGGGCTCTGTCACTCTGAGCTAGGGTTCCTGGGTGCCTGGTTGACCCCCCACTTTCCTTTGTCCCTACACAGCACCCCCTTGCCTGGACGGGAGCCCGTGTATGAATGGAGGTCGCTGCACCCAGCTGCCCTCCCGGGAGGCTGCCTGCCTGTGAGTGTCTGGCTCTGAGCCATCAGTGGGTCCTGTGTTGGGGAGGTTGTCTGTCTTCTCCCGTTGCCTCTGTGTCCACCATGGATGCCTTTACCACTTCCTACATGTGTATGGCTTGGGTAACCTCTTGTTTCCCCCCTGGAATCGAGCAGGGTTAAGAACTGAGGAAGGTTAAGAGCAGGGGCTCTGCAATTTGTCTGGCCTGGGTTCAGATCCCACATTGTGTTGCTGACTGCCTGGGACCTAAACCCTTTAAGCTTTTGGTGTCCTGGTCTGGAAAACAGGCACACTAACCCCCACTTCACAGAGTTCTTGGCTGCCTGAGGTCACGTGTAGAGGCCTCTGATGGAGGCAGTTATTATTCAATCAACAGATCTTCAGGGACCAATGGCTTGGCAGTAATGGGTACACCAATTGCATCCTCCCATGTCTCAACATTTAGTGGTGGGGGTACAGGGGACCTGTAATACAGCCCTGCGCTGTCACTTTCTTGCTGTCTGACCTTGGGTTAGTCACTTCTCTCTGGATCTCATGGCATCTGTGAAATAGAGGTGCTTCTCCCTGGCTTGTGACCATGAAGGGGTTCAAGAATTCAGTTGTTGGATAACACAGGGAAAGGCAGAGGGTTGGAGTTGCTGAGTGGAGGCTGGGAAAGAACTGAGCAGAGGGAGACAGAACTCAATTTGAATTCTGGGCTCTGGGATACCTTGAGCAAGTGCTTTGAGCTCTCTGAACCTCAGTTTTTGCAACTGGAAAATGGGGCAATCATAGTTCCTCCTTTATGGGGTTGATTGTAAAGATTAAGAGACACTTCATATGATGAACTCAGCATAGTGCTCAGCGTATAGTCTCAAGGTTTGGGGGAAATGCTTGGTTCCTTTTATAATATCGTCATTAGTAATAGTAGCCATTGATTGATTCATTAATGTATTCGTTTATTCAACTACATGTGTGCCATGCTGGGCGGGTCTGGGGTGAATTTTGATCCCGGAGAGCCCCTTTGAAGTTACACACGCACTTTGACTGGAGCCCCACTTGGGCTTACCCAGGTGGGGGCTTAGCCTGGCCGAGCGGGTTCCTCGGGTTGGGAGTCTGCGATGGTGCGGGGTGGGGGAAAGTGTGACTTTATCTGGAGCCACTCACCTGCGAGGCGGAGCCGCGGGGCCGGGCGCCTGCGCAGTGGAGCTCTGCACCTGGAATACAGCCGACAGGTGAATGCTGCCACGGCTGCCCCGCCCCTCAACAGGTGAATCACCAGCGCGCGCGGCTGCCCGGAGCCCGGATTCCCCGGAGTGGAGCGGGCTGTTCCCAGAGCTGGGCCGTGGGAACCACTCCCCACGGGCCCCCCAATCGCCTTCAAGGTTCTAAATACTCGTGTCTTTTCAGGAACGCCCCAGTATGTCACCCCTCCTCGGATTCCCCCTTAGCCTCTTCCTCAAAGTAGCCTCCCAAGCCGTCGTCTCTGTCTCCTAGTCCTCGCCGCAGCCCCTCCCCTCCCGCTGACCCCCAACCAAGTGTGCTCTCCCCCCTGTCGGTTTCCCCCGAAGCCCTGGCTGTGAGGCGGGGCGCGGGCGGAGGCTGGAACCGGCCCGACCGGTCGGCAGGGGAGCGGGGCGCAGAGCGTGGGAACCCGCCCGGGGCGTCGGGAGGGGGCCGCGCGGCCGCGCCCTGCCTGGCGGTGGGACCCGCAGTCCCCGGCGCCCGGCGCAGCGCGCCCCCTCTCGGCGCGCAGTCGTGACGGACGTCCTCGCCCAGCGGGTCTTTGGGGAGGGGGCTGGGAGCCTGGCCTTCCTTTCTTAACACCGTGGGCACCCCTGCCCTGCCGTGTCCTGGCCTGTTTTGCTGGGGGCCGGGGTGATGGGGGGATTTTGTGGGTGACGCTAGGGACTGAGTCAGCTGCCTGAGGTTAGCCCCAAGCGGCTGGGGCGAGCCAGAGGGAGGAACCGCGCGAGGGGTGGGCAGCGTCGGGGGCGGGGCCTTGGACCCTCTTGCCAGTCCAAACCCTTCCCTCCCACCCCGCCAGTGTCCCTCTGGAGGTTTCCAGTCTCAAGGCCAACCGCCTTATTTCCCTCCTACTCAAGGTTGCCTTGGTGGGTTTGGGGAAGGGTCTGCAGGCCGAAGGACTCTCCACCTCCTCCTCCCGGTGGCAGGAAGGGTTGTATGTGCCTCCAGGAAAGGAGTGGAGGATTTGTGAGAGTTACCCTGTCTGTCCACATGAGAGCTACCCATCTGTGAACTGCGCTGTGGATTTGGGTCTGAATGTTCGCCAGGCCAGTATGTCGAATTGGCTGTCCCGCTGTGTTATCTGTGTATGTTTCTGAGTCTGTCTGTGTGTGCCTGAGTGGTTGTCTTCTGGAGTCTGAGACTTTGCATTTGCTAATTCCCTCTGCCTGGAAGGCTCTTCCTCACACAGCCCCATGGCCCCCTCCCTCACCTTCTTCAGTCTGAAAATATCCTGTTTGCCTTTCTTCCTTGCTCATCTCCCTCATCCTGTGTCCTAGTTTCCTGGCTACCATAACAAACCATCAAAAACTGGGTGGTTTACAACAACAGAAATTTATTCTCACAGTTCTGGGGGCCAGAAGTCTGAAATCCAGGTGTTGGCAGCCATGCTGTCCCCAGTGGCCTCTTCCACCTCCTGGCAGCTCCAGGCACTCCTTGCCTTGTGGGGGAAGCACTCCAGGGTCTGCTTCTGTCTTCCACATGGCCTTCTCCTCTTTCTCCCAAATCTCCCTCTGCCAATGGATTTAGGGGCCCATTTGGAAAATTCAGGATGATCTCATCTTGCTATCTGTCACTTAGTTACATCCGCAAAGACTCTTTTTCCAAATAAGGTCAGAATCACAGGTTCTGGGACATGGGCATTTCTTTTCTGGGGCCATCACTCAAAACCCACTGAACTCTTCATGGCCCTTGCCGCCCCATGCTGGCATGTTATATAATTCATTATTAGTGTATCTTCTCTTTGCCCAACTTGGCTGTGAGCATAAAGAGGGTGGGGATGACTTTTAATGTATTTGCGACTGTATTCCTATTGCTAAAAACATAGTAGGTACTCAGTGAATATTGGTTGCACGAATGAGCGGGTGTGCCTGTTTGTTGGGCTGTTTGCTTGTGTGTTTCTTGCCTGTCACGTGTGTGTCTGGGATGCACCTGCCCCGTACCACCCTGGTACTGCCCTGTACTAAGCTATCTCTGCCCACAGGTGCCCACCAGGATGGGTGGGCGAGCGGTGCCAGCTGGAAGACCCCTGCCATTCGGGCCCCTGTGCTGGCCGGGGCGTCTGTCAGAGCTCCGTGGTGGCAGGCACCGCCCGGTTCTCCTGCCGCTGCCCCCGTGGCTTCCGAGGTAAGGGACGATCTGGAGGGGAGCCCAAGACAGGCAAGGGTGTGAACAGCCCAAGCTCACCCTCTCCTGGTCCCTCTAGGTCCCGACTGCTCCCTGCCGGACCCCTGCCTCAGCAGTCCCTGTACCCATGGTGCCCGCTGCTCGGTGGGGCCCGATGGCCGCTACATCTGCTCCTGCCCACCTGGCTACCAGGGCCGCAGCTGCCGAAGCGATGTGGATGAGTGCCGGGTGGGAGGGCCCTGCCGCCATGGTGGCACCTGCCTCAACACGCCTGGTTCCTTCCGCTGCCAGTGCCCAGCTGGCTACACGGGGCCACTGTGTGAGAACGCTGCGGTGCCCTGCGCCCCCTCGCCGTGCCGTAACGGGGGCACATGTAGACAGAGTGGCGATCTCACCTATGACTGCGCCTGCCTTCCTGGTGAGGGAGCTGTGCCCTGGGGAGGTGGCAGGAGTGCAGGGACCGCTGGCCAGCCTGGCAGTGACCATCTTTGCGTCCCCCTCCCATGCTAGGGTTCGAGGGCCAGAACTGTGAAGTGAATGTGGACGACTGTCCAGGACACCGATGTCTAAATGGGGGGACATGTGTGGATGGCGTCAACACCTACAACTGCCAGTGCCCTCCTGAATGGACAGGTGAGCAGCAGGGCTGGCGACAGCCAGGTGGCAGGCCCTGGGTGGGCAAGCAGCGGGTGTGGACTGGTGCGTCTGTGTGCCACAGGCCAATTCTGCACGGAGGACGTGGACGAATGTCAGCTGCAGCCCAACGCTTGCCACAATGGGGGCACCTGCTTCAACACTCTGGGTGGCCACAGCTGTGTGTGTGTCAATGGCTGGACAGGCGAGAGCTGCAGTCAGAATATCGATGACTGCGCCACGGCTGTGTGCTTCCATGGGGCCACCTGCCATGACCGTGTGGCCTCGTTCTACTGTGCCTGTCCCATGGGCAAGACTGGTGAGTGGCTGTTTTCCTTATAGGCAGCAGGGCGCTGTCGATGGTTCTGCAGTGGGGGCAGGGATGGGGTCTGACTCGAGTGTTAGAATGATTATGCTGGAGGCCAGGTTTGGGGTGCAGGGTGAGCCTGGGAGGGGCCTAAGCAGAGGCTGGCCCACAGTCCAGGGCAGTAGCCATGGGAACAGAGAGCTATCCTGTGACTGAGAAGGAGACGGGACCTCTGCAAGTGGCAGAGGTCAGGGAAAGTGTTTGGGAGGGGGACTTGGCTATGGAGGGCAGGGCATGTCAGGCAGAGGATACTGCAGAAGGAAAGGCTTGAGGGTCTATAATCAGAAAAGGAGTCTACAGATTTTAAAACAATATGTGGATGTTCCCAACTCATTTACAAATGGTTCAGAAAAATAAAAAATAGGTAAAGCTTTTTTTTTTTTTTAAAGATTTTATTTATTTATTTGAGACAGAATGAGAGAGAGAGAGAGCACATGAGAGGGGGGAGGGTCAGAGGGAGAAGCAGGCTCCCCGCCGAGCAGGGAGCCCGATGCGGGACTTGATCCCGGGACTCCAGGATCATGACCTGAGCCGAAGACAGTCGCTTAACCGACTGAGCCACCCAGGCGCCCCAAGAAATAGGTAAAGCTTAACAAGAGTTGAATCTAGGTGGTGGGCGTATGAATCAACTTTGCAGTACGTTTGACAGTTCTCATCATAAATTGTTGGGGAAGATAGCTACTAAATGCACTGCAGGTTAATAAAGACAAAACACAAAACGATATGTGGGGCATGTGGGACATTTGGGCAGAGCTGGAGGGTCCACCCTTGGACTCTGCCTACCCCTTTTCAGGGCTTCTGTGTCATCTGGATGACGCCTGCGTCAGCAACCCCTGTCACGAGGATGCTATCTGCGACACGAACCCCGTGAATGGCCGGGCCATCTGCACCTGTCCACCAGGCTTCACCGGCGGGGCATGTGACCAGGATGTGGATGAGTGCTCCATTGGTGAGGGGGGTGCGGTCCGAGAGTTGGGAGGGAGGGGAGAGGCAGGTCCTTAGCCACCCACACTCACACTGGCGATGCCCACTCCTGCAGGTGCCAACCCATGTGAGCACCTGGGCCGGTGCGTGAACACACAGGGCTCGTTCCTGTGCCAGTGCGGCCGTGGCTACACTGGCCCGCGCTGCGAGACCGACGTCAACGAGTGCCTATCCGGGCCCTGCCGCAACCAGGCCACGTGCCTCGACCGCATAGGCCAGTTCACCTGCATCTGCATGGCAGGTGCGTGGTGGGTGTGGCCGGGGCAGTGGGCGAGGCTGGGGCGGAGCCGAAGCTGGGGGCGTGGCAAGGAAAGCCTGCAGGCCACACACCCCCACCTCCCTTCTGGGTGAAACTGTGTCTGGAACGGGACCCTGAGACGAGGTGGAGGCTGGGCCATAGCAGAATCTTTGTGCGAGGCTGGGGCCATGGTCAAATGGAGTCTGTAGAACCTCAGATGGGCTGGGAGTGGAGTCTGTGACTTAGGACCCACTGGGGGGGGGGGGTGGAGATGATATGAGGGTGGGACCAGGAGCTTGCAGTGGGTCAAGGTGGAGCCTGCAGACCATCTTTCCCTAACGCTGGGGTGGGATTGAGGCTGGGCCCAAGGTTATAGTGGGCCCTGGGGCTGGTAGCTGAGGACCTGGTAGAGTGTGAGGACTACAGAGGGAAGGAGGGTGGTCTGAAGGCAAGGCCCATATGGAATCACATAAGCCTTGGACCAGTTGGATCCACAGCGGGGTGAGGATGAGGCCACTCATGAGGCCAAAAGCTGAATCTGGGATTGGGCTGGTGGGTGGGGGGCAAGGCCAAGCAAGGCTCAGGGGAGCTGTCTATGGGTGGGAAAGGGAGTACCTTCCCATTTGCTCTCCCTTTATAGAAGCGGCTAAGCCCCACTGCTCTAATCCTCCTCCCTTACTCCCTAGGCTTTACAGGCACCTATTGTGAGGTGGACATGGATGAGTGTCAAAGCAGCCCGTGTGTCAATGGTGGGGTCTGCAAGGACAGAGTCAACGGCTTCAGCTGCACCTGCCCCTCAGGTGAGGACGCTGGGCCAGAGAGCCTGAAAAAGACAGGTCCCTGCAGAGGCAAAGGCTCTAGGGGAGCCTATAAGACCATGCTAGTGGATAACTGTCATAACAGAAACCACATACTATGAAAGATATTGAAATTAATTTAAAACTAAGTTGGGGCGCCTGAGTGGCTCAGTTGGTTAAGCATCTGATTCTTGATCTCAGCTCAGGTCTTGATCTCAGGGTTGTGATTTCAAGCCCTGCGTTGGGCTCCACGCTGGGCATGGAGCCTATTTAAAACACAAACAGACAAAAAAACACACATACAAAAAACTAATGATCATCCCACTCATCCCACCCAAACAAGGCAGGGCTGGCAGGGGGTGACTTCTCTGACCCTATCCGGGCCTCTGCCCATCCCACTCCCCGCCCTAAGGCTTCAGTGGGGCCATGTGTCAGCTGGATGTGGATGAGTGCGCAAGCACACCCTGCCGGAATGGAGCCAAGTGCGTGGACCAGCCCGATGGCTACGAATGCCGCTGTGCAGAGGGTGAGAGAGGGCCAGTGACAGGCCAGCAAGAGTCTGGAGAAGGGGCAAGGGAGGGGGAAGGCAAATAACAGCCTTGGGGAAAATTTGGGGGCGGGGCTGCAGCAAGGCACGAGTAGAGCCAATGACAGAGCCATGGGAGGGAGCCAATGATGGATGTAAGCAGTGGTAAGACTAGGGGTGGGGCCAGTGGGTCTGGCAGAGAGGGTGCACCTTGGTAGAGGGGGCGTGTCCAAATCCCTCTATCTCCAGGCACTTCCCATGTGTCCCCATTTCCAGTCCAGAGTGGAGAGTGAGGCGGAACAGGGCTGATACTGTAAGGATTGGAGGCGGGGTTACGGTTGGGGATGGGATTTATCTGTGCAAGTGTCTTGGCCAGGGGCGAGTCTTGGAGCTTGTGGCTGGATGGAGTTGGGGGCGGGGCCTGAATTGAGCCCACCTCCTGGTGGCTAGATGGGCGGGGCCTGAGGTAGAGCTGGGCCAGGATTGGGCTGAGGCCACGGCTGTGGGCAGGACCTTGGCACGTGGGTGGAGCCTGACCCTTTGGTCCTCCAGGCTTCGAGGGCACGCTGTGTGAGCGCAACGTGGACGACTGCTCCCCGGACCCGTGCCACCATGGGCGCTGTGTGGACGGCATTGCCAGCTTCTCGTGCGCCTGCGCCCCGGGATACACAGGCACGCGCTGTGAGAGCCAGGTGGACGAGTGCCGCAGCCAGCCCTGCCGCCACGGGGGCAAATGTCTAGACTTGGTGGACAAATATCTCTGCCGCTGCCCTCCTGGCACCACAGGTGGGGCTGGAGGCTGGGCTGGGGCAGAAACAGTACATCTGGAAGGGCACAGAGGGCTTGGGAATGGTGCTCCTGGTGGGGCTCACTGGTGGCTTCCCCTGCGGTGTTCCCCCTCCCCAGGAGTGAACTGCGAGGTGAACATTGATGACTGTGCCAGCAACCCCTGCACCTTTGGAGTCTGCCGGGATGGCATCAACCGCTATGACTGTGTCTGCCAGCCTGGCTTCACAGGTTGGCAAGTGGCTGCCATGGGGAGAGGGTCTTTATTGGGTGAGAGGGTGAGGGTGAAATCACCCTATTCTTGGCTGAGTTTGCCCCTCTCTTTGCATTCGCTTGTCCAATGAGATTGTCCACACTTAGCCCTGCGGTTGTGCTCTCTCCCACTGGCCTGAGGTTGTCCCCATATCAGCTCAAGGTTATCTTGGAACACACACGAGGGTGTCCAGTCTCAGGGATGGGGGTGTTTCTGCAGGGGGCCAAAGTAATCCTTGGTGAAAATGAAGGTGACTTCATGTAAGTTTGGGGACGAGTATGATCTGGGGCAAGGCAGCTCTGGGTTGAGGAGGTGGCTGTCTTAATTTGTACAAGAGCTGATGTGTTATGAAATGAGGTTGTTCTTGCTCAAGGGCCGTGCTAAATTCAGCAAGGTTGCCTTTCCCCGTTGGCACCATCGCCCTTGTCCTGGGATGAAGTTGCCTTCGTGCTCTCCAGGGCCCCTTTGCAACGTGGAGATCAACGAGTGTGCGTCCAGTCCGTGCGGTGATGGAGGTTCCTGTATGGATGGGGAAAATGGCTTCCACTGCCTCTGCCCTCCCGGCTCCCTGCCCCCACTCTGCCTCCCCCCGAGCCATCCCTGTGCCCAAGAACCTTGCAGTCATGGTGTCTGCCACGATGCACCCGGAGGGTGAGGCTCCTCCCCAGCCCCTGACCCCCTGCTGCCTCCCTGCCCACGGGCATTCCCTGACTGCCTTCCCCTCCAGGTTCCGCTGTGTGTGTGAGCCTGGCTGGAGTGGTCCCCGATGCAGCCAGAGCCTTGCTCGAGATGCCTGTGAATCGCAGCCCTGCCAGTCCGGCGGCACCTGCACCAGCGATGGAATGGGCTTCCACTGTACCTGTCCCCCTGGTGTCCAGGGTGTGTGTTCCCACGTTCCCACCCCAGGCTCTCCCTCCCCACTTCTTCCTGCTCATTTCCTTTCTGCTCCACTCTCCCTCCTCTACATTTGCCTTTTTTTTTTCCCTTTCCCTCTGCCGCCCACCCCCCCCCCGCCCCAGGAGCTTTGGAGGTGGGTATCAAGGTGGGGACCCTGGAGGGAGATGGGGACAAGGAATCTGTCAAGACTGTCTCACTCTGCCTGCCCACCACAGGCCGTCAGTGTGAGCTGCCATCCCCCTGTGCCCCGAACCCCTGTGAGCACGGGGGCCACTGTGAGTCTGCCCCGGGCCAGCTGCCTGTCTGCTCCTGCCCCCCCGGCTGGCAAGGTACACCACTTGCTCCTTCCTCCTCCTCCTCTCCTTCACCTCCTCTGCACCCCGCTGCATACTGGGTGGTTCTGGGGACCCAGAGGGAAACGTACCCTTGGCTCTGTCTTTTGAGGGGGCTTCTTTTTAGGAAGGGACCGAGCTGGACACGGACACCTGCAGCCTGTGTGGTCAGTTCTGGAGAAGACGAACGGATATGGTGGTGGGAAAGTTAGGACTCAGGCGGAGGGTTTGGGGACAGCTTCCTGGAGGGGCAGACCTCATCAGAATGCATTCACTACCCACTTAAATAAGGGGAAGGCAGTTTGGGAACCGCATGTGCAAAACACCCAGAGGCAAATGACCGCATATCTTGTATTCACCCACCTCAGCCTTCTTACCCACCTCAGGTTCTTCCTGAGTGCCAGGTACTCTCAGGCCCTACCCTGCACCCTCTAACCCTAGATGTTACCTTGCTCCCCATCCCCAGGCCCACGATGCCAGCAGGATGTGGATGAATGTGCTGGCCCCTCACCCTGTGGCTCCCACGGTACCTGCACCAACCTGGAGGGGAGTTTCAGCTGTACCTGCCATAGGGGGTATAGTGGCCCTTCCTGTGATCAGGACATCGATGACTGTGACCCCAGTGAGTTCAGGGGAGCCCCCGGGGGTGCTGCTCTAGAGAACATGTTCCTCAAGCCCATACTGTGTACCCAGAACTGAGCTTTCATCTTCATACTTCTCTTAACTTTTCCCATTTTATTCTTGAAAGCCGAGGCCCCAAAGAGGTTAGGTGACTTGCCCAAGGTCGTGAAGCAAGAGGGATGAGGTGGGATTGGAGCACAGGTCTGTCTGAAGCCCGTAGACTGCCTCTGGCAACAAGCAAGTTAACATTATGTGTCAAGTATGACATAATAGGCCCCTAGTGAGTCCTCCCGGAGCACTAATAGACCAGTAACGCAAGCCACATATATACTTAAAATTTTTCTAGTAGCCACGTTGAAAAAGTAAAAAAAAAAAAAAAAAAAGATTAAATTTAATAATTTTTTTAATTTAAACTAATATATAAAAATGTTATCTTGACATGTAATCAATATAAAATTATTGAGATATTTTACATTCATTTTTTTTTCATGCTGAATCTTCAAAATCAGAAATCGAGGGTTTATTCTACACTTATAGCACCTCCCAATTTGGGCCAGCCACATGTCAAGGGCTTAGTGGCCACACATGGCCAGTGGCCACACATGGCCAATGGCCACCATACTGGCGGGCATAGGTGTGGAGGAGGCCTTCTGTGCTGTGCCCAGCAATTAAAAAGACACAATAGCAGCATGTGCTTGGCAGCTCAAAGGGACCTTTTGGCTCCCCTATCTCCCTCCTCCTTGCACATAGGTGAGGTTTCCAGATACGGGAGGAGATGAGGCCACAGAGGGGACAGAATTTGATCCCTCTGATCAAACGTGCCCCTCCCAGTTAAGCCTGGTTTCCTCCTGATTCCCTGCTATGAAAGGCATGGTTGGGTCAGGTTGGGCTGATGGGGGGTGAGGGGTATGACCAGACCTTCTCCCTTTGGACCTTAGACCCCTGCCTGAATGGTGGCTCCTGTCAGGATGGCGTGGGCTCCTTTTCGTGCTCCTGCCTCCCTGGCTTCGCTGGTCCCCGTTGTGCCCGAGATGTGGACGAGTGTCTCAGCAGCCCCTGTGGCCCGGGCACCTGCACCGACCACGTGGCCTCCTTTACCTGCACGTGCCCACCTGGTTATGGAGGTTTCCACTGTGAGCAGGACCTACCGGACTGCAGCCCCAGGTGTGTGGGGCCTCTACCGGGAGCTCAGGGACCCTGGCATCGGATGGGGTGTGGAACATGAGAAGGGGTGGGGACAGGAAGGGGGTTCTCGGCGTGGCACCCACCTCACAGCTCTGATTCGTGATGGAGCACTGTCCGGGAAGGGTCAGGGCATCTGTTTGGAGGTCACCTTAGAGATGCTGGTTCCTAAGGGAGTGAGGCCAGGCCAGGGCAGGGCCTCCACGTGTCTCCCACCTTAGGTCTGAAGTACTTGGTAAATTGGGGCTAAGGGAGAGGAAGGGGCGGGACCTCTGCTGGGGCTGCGGCTTCTTGTGGCAGGTAGGGGTCAGAGAAGAGTGCCCTCTCCACGCGGGGAGGGGCCAGGAAGGCGGGGCCTGCATGGGGGCGGAGCCTGACCCCTCCCTCCCTTCCCCTCCAGCTCCTGCTTCCATGGCGGGACCTGCGTGGACGGCGTGAGCTCGTTCAGATGCCAGTGCCGCCCCGGCTACACTGGCGCACACTGCCAGCACGAGGCCGACCCCTGCCTCTCTCGGCCCTGTCTGCACGGGGGCGTCTGCACTGCTGCCCACCCTGGCTTCCGCTGCACCTGCCCGGAGGGCTTCACTGGCACGCAGTGCCAGGTGGGCGGGGTCACCAGGGGCCCCGAGGAGGAATTTGGAGGGCTGTTCTGGGGTAGGGGCCTGCCCGAGACCCTGGAGAAGCTGGGGTGCGGCTCCTCGGGGGTCCTCGAGTGCTGACGCTGACAACTTGCCCTCCAGACGCTGGTAGACTGGTGCAGCCGCGCGCCCTGTCAGAACGGGGGTCGCTGCGCCCCGACCGGGGCCACCTTCTACTGCCTTTGCCCTCCGGGGTGGAGCGGCCGCCTCTGTGACATCCGGAGTGTGCCCTGCAGGGAGGCCGCAGCCCAGCTCGGTGAGGGGGAGCACAGAGGCGGGGTGTGGGGCTCCGGAGGGGGTGTGTGCACACCTTGCTAATGTGAATACAGTAAGGTATGGCAGAGCGTACGGGCGGGATGGGGTGTGTGGCTCAGTGTTGGTGGATGTGTAACGTGGCACAGCTGGTCAGGGCCAGGATGGTGTATGCCTTGGTCACCACGAGGTAGCGGGATGATGTCGGTGATGCCACGTGTGACCGAGCTAGTGCGCGCAGCAGAGGTGTGGGTATGTGTCGGTGACTGAGCCCGTGCCAGTTTGGGGGGTGGCTGTATGACAACCCGATGGGGTGTGCGTGAGACCCTGGTGACTGATGGCCTCAGGGATGTTCGGTGATGCTGGGAGCGATGCAGGCAGGAAGGGGCAAACCCGTGCCTGATCCGGCTCTCCTCTGCGCAGGGGTACGGCTGGAAGAGCTGTGTCAGACAGGTGGGCGGTGTGTGGATAAGGACAATTCCCACTACTGCGTGTGCCCAGAAGGCCGCACGGGCAGCCACTGTGAGCAGGAGGTGGACCCCTGCTTGGCCCAGCCCTGCCAACATGGGGGCACCTGCCGAGGCTACGTGGGGGGTTATGTGTGTGAGGTAAGGGGCACCCAGAGTCGGGGAGAGGGGAGCTCGTCATGCTGGGTGTGTCTGCACACACATTGCCATGTATCTGTGACCTGGTGTGGGTGTGTCTCTCTAGGCATGTCTGGGTTTTTGCTTTTGTGTCTCTGGGTATAATCTTGTGGGTGTATTTCTTGGTTGATCTGAGGGACTTTCTGTGTGTCTGGGTGTGCCTCTGTCTTTGGTTGTTTCCTGGATGTATCTATCCCTCTGTGCGCCCCGTCTTTGGGGTATGAATGCACGTGCTGGTGTCCGAGTGCATCTCTGGTTGTATGTGCATGGGGAACATCTGGGCCTCTGGATGGTTCTCCTGTGCATTTGTATGTGTGTGTCCCTTTGCACTGGCTGTGTCTCCAGCCCTCTGTGTCTGGGTGTCCTCTGTGAGTGGGTGTGTTTCCTTGTACTTGTGTGTGTGTGTTTCTGCACACAGGGCAGTCCTCTGTGTGTTGGATGAGACTGTATGTCCTTTTGTCCTGTGATCTCTGTGTCTTCATGGGGCGTATCGGTGTCCCTCTGGGCTTAGAGGTCCCTGTCTCACATCACTGCAGTGTCCAGCTGGCTACACGGGGGACAACTGTGAGGATGATGTAGACGAGTGTGCCTCCCAGCCCTGCCAGCACGGTGGCTTCTGCATTGACCTTGTGGCCCGCTATCTCTGCTCCTGCCCCCCAGGAACACTGGGTATGCCAGGGCCAGGGTTGGGGCACAGGGTGGGAGGCTGGGTCTCCATCCCCTCCTGACTGCTCCCCGATCCTCCCTTCCCCAAGGCGTGCTCTGTGAGATTAATGAGGACGACTGTGGCCCAGGCCCACCCCTGGACCAGGGCCCCCGGTGCCTGCACAATGGTACCTGTGTGGACCTGGTGGGTGGCTTCCGCTGCACCTGCCCCCCCGGGTACACTGGCTTGCGCTGTGAGGCGGACATCAATGAGTGTCACCCGGGTGCCTGCCATGATGCACACACTCGGGATTGTCTGCAGGACCTAGGTGGGGGCTTCCGCTGCATTTGCCGAGCAGGCTTCACAGGTAAGCATGGGAGAGGCGGCTGCCCTGGGACCCTGCCTGTGTGCCTACGCTGTGGCTGATCCGCTAGCTCCTGCTTGTCTAGGTCCCCGCTGTCAGACTGTCCTGTCTCCCTGCGAGTCCCAGCCGTGCCAGCACGGAGGCCAGTGCCGTCCCAGCCCAGGCCCTGGGGGTGTGCTGACATTTACCTGTCACTGCATTCCGGTAGGTCACATCGGTGTCTCTGGGGGAGGAGTGCGAGCATGGCCTCGCTGGAGGGCGTGGCTTTAGGGGAGAAGAGGTGGAAGGGAAGGGGGTTCCTGAGAAATACTGAAAATACCTGGAGAGAGAGAGAGTGTGTGTGTCTTTGGGGGCAGGGAGGCACTGGGGTTTGGAGACCTGGCCTCCTGGGGAAGGCGGGGCTTTTCTGCAAGGTGGGGCCTCCAGTGGGCAAGGGAGAGGTTGGGCGGGACCGGGGAGATTGGAGGCTCAACCTTCTCAAGACTTGACCCCCTATCCTCCCCTCTCTCTCTTCTCCTCCCTTCCAAATCCCTCCCTCCCCTCTCTTTCCCCAACCGGATCCCATCTCCAGCCGTTCTGGGGCCCGCGTTGCGAGCGGGTGGCGCGCTCCTGCCGGGAGCTGCAGTGTCCGGCGGGCGTCCCGTGCCAGCAGACGGTCCGTGGGCCGCGCTGCGCCTGTCCCCCCGGGCTGTCGGGGCCCGCCTGCCGGGGCGTGCGGGGGTCGCCGCCGGGGGCCGCCAACGCCAGCTGCGTGGCCTCCCCGTGCCTCCACGGTGGCTCCTGCCGCCCAGCGCCGCTCGCCCCCTTCTTCCGCTGCGCGTGCGCGCCGGGCTGGGCCGGAGCGCGCTGCGAGGCGCCCGCGGCGGCGCCCGAGGCCCCGGAGGAGCCTCTGTGCCCGAGCGCAGCCTGCGAGGCCAAGAGCGGGGACAAGCGCTGTGACCGCGAGTGCAACAGCCCGGGCTGCGGCTGGGACGGCGGCGACTGCTCGCTGAGCGTGGGCGACCCCTGGCGGCAGTGCGCGGCGCTGCAGTGCTGGCGCCTCTTCAACAACAGTCGCTGTGACCCCGCCTGCAGCTCGCCCGCCTGCCTCTATGACAACTTCGATTGCCGCGCGGGCGGCCGCGAGCGCGCCTGCAAGTGAGCCCCTCCGTCTGTCTGTCGTCCCTTTGACCGGTCCGTCTGACCGCTCGCCTCGGTCTGCGTCTTCTCCGTCCTGTGTCTTCTCCGTCCGTGTGCCACACCTGCCCATCCGTGGGCCCCGCCCCTCTATCCGCCCCTTCACTGGCCTGTTCAGTCCACCCTTAGACTGTCTGTTGGATGTCCACTCATTGGACCCCTCGGTTTCTTCGTGTACCCTGTCTGCCTGGCTGAGTGCTGTTTGTCTGTCTCTGCGGCTCATCTGCCCACCCATGTGCCACTGTTGTCTGTCCCTCCGTCCACACACGACATGACCTTCTCAGTGAGCTCCTCCCTGGCCTCCCCCAGTACTTCCCCTGCTTTATTTTTCTCCTTAGCATTTAATTCCATGTAGCACCGTGTGTGTATGTGTGTGTTTATATTTAGCTTTGACTGATGTGTAATTGAAATGCTGTGTATTCAGCTGCTCATTCATCTCTCTTAATGTCTGTCTCTGCCCACTGGAATTCCTCCTCTTCCTGGGCAAGGATTTGTGTCTGAGCCATATCCTGGAGGCCTACAGCAGCATCCAACAGACAGCGGGCATCTGTCAATATTTATTTATGACTAGTTCCTGAAGGAACGGCCGGATTTGCAGAAGGCCTGACACCTGTCGGATGCCTTCTAGCTCTCTGTGCTCTCACCGTCTGTCCCCCTTGTGTCTCCGGAGTCTGGGTGCTCTCCGGTGTGTGTGCAGGGGTGTTGGATGACCCTGACCCCACTCCTCCCTTCCCTCAGCCCAGTGTACGAGAAGTACTGTGCGGACCACTTTGCCGATGGCCGCTGCGACCAGGGCTGCAACACGGAGGAGTGCGGCTGGGACGGGCTGGACTGTGCGGGCGAGGTGCCGGCCCTGCTGGCCCGCGGCGTGCTGGTGCTCACCGTGCTGCTGCCGCCCGAGGAGCTGCTGCGCTCCAGCGCCGACTTCCTGCAGCGGCTCAGCGGCATCCTGCGCACCTCACTGCGCTTCCGCCTGGACGAACACGGCCAGGCCATGGTCTTCCCTTACCACCGGCCCGGTCCTGGCTCCGAATCCCGGAACCGGCGGGAGCTGGCCCCCGAGGTGATCGGGTGAGTGCTCCACCCTGGAGGAGCCGTGAGGTTCCTTGGGGTGCTGAGCTGGGAGGGGAGGGTCCCTGCTCATCAGGTCTTGTGTGTTTCACTTCCCTTAACATCTTGGGGAGCCTTCCTGGTGATGTGACCAGCACGTCCCACCTTCGACACCTTTGTCATTTGGGGTTGGGTCATTCTTTGCTGTGGGGGGTTGTCTTGTGTGCTCCAGGATGCTCAGCAGCAGCATGCTTGGCCTCCACCCACTCACTACGTGCGGGTAGCAGCCCCCTCCACGCCCCCCCCCCCCGCAAGATGTGACAACCAGAAGTGCCTCCGGGTACCGGCAAGGGTCCTCTGGGGAGCAGAGTGGTTAAGGGCATGTGTAGTTTTTGCCTTTTTTTTTTTTTTTTAGAAATGGAAAACAGA